>NW_024429189.1:42824034-43231534 GCF_017639785.1 Mesocricetus auratus
CATGGTGCTGGAGAAAGAGCAGAGAGTTCTAGATCTTGATCCTCAGGCAGCAGGAAGTGAACTATGTGCCACACTGGGCATAGCTTGAGAATATGAGAACTCAAAACCCACCCTCACAGTAATGCACTTCCTCCAAACCTTAGGATTAATGAATTCAGTAACATTGCAGAATACAAAACCAGGCTACAAATGCCAGTAGTGTTTCTATATGACACTAATAGACTGTCCTTTTTGCAATAGCTCAAAAACTTATAAACAATCTTGGGAGATGCTAATTTCATTCTTACAGTTGTTTAAATGAGATTCTTTTGTCTCTATTCTCATAAAAACCAAGGACATCAGTCCTGTGCCATGTGTCTACTGGCATATGGCAGACAGGTCAGCTTGTGTGATGGAGATGGTTAGTCTTAAGCAGGGAACATGGCTTTCAAGCTTTTAAAATCTGTTTTAGGAGTCAGGACTCTGCTGCCATGCCTACTTCAGTAGGTCTGAGTAGAGCAGAACAGCTATGAGTCTCCCAAGTTCCCAGAAGAGCTGATGCAGATAGAGGAGAAAGGGGATATGGGAAATCGCTGCTTGGCTGCTAAGGCTCTGACTTGCATTTCATTTGCTATAGAAAATCACATAGCCAGACTTGCTGTTGGCATCAAATGAGAGGTCAATGGTTTTGTGATTAATTATACAGCCACCACTCCCATTCTTATTGCAAGTTATCTTTTCTTTTACAGTCAATGAGCTCCAGGCTTTGAGTATTTGGATATACGGAATAAAGACTCCTTTGCCAAACTCTCCTGCAGTTAGGCATGGTCATGCGAATACATTCTGGCAATGGAATGAAAGAGCTGCTCACATTCACCCCTTCTCTCTCCCTCTAAAATATTTTTTCTCCATTCAATTGACTTAGCATGCAGATGCTAACACTTCAAAGCATTAGGTGGTAAAGGCAAGACCTCTCAGAAAATATAGGAGGTGTGTAGAGCATTCTACCAAGCCCAGACCACCTACCCACACTTTTACACACAAGGGAAAGAACATTCCATTTTGGCTAATCACTGTTATCATGGTTTGCTGTCATTCACATCTGAATGTAATACTAACTAATGTGCCCATAGAAAGGCTGTCTTTTGAAGTTGGCTCATTTCTCTCTACAGCTTCTTGTGTTCCATTTATCCTCCAGCTATTTTCTAAGCTCCTGCCTTCACTGCCCTTTTCTCAATACTAACAGCACAATGAGACCGTCCACAGAAAGAGGTCAAATACAGCCTTTTTCTTTCCAGGAGCATAAACTATGATGATAGATGCACAGTCAGTCCGGTGGTGGAGGATGTGACGAAGCAAAAGTTTGCTTAGTTAGAGCTATCCTTGGAAGCTTCTGAAATGAGATTATTGTTCTTGCAATGACAGCAATGCTCCTTATTACCAAAACCTCCTTCCTCTGCAACATAGGACCAGTTGTGATGGCTAATTTTAAAGTGATTTGCAAGGCACATGTGTCTCATTCAACTACAAGGATAAATACCATGTCATAAAGATGCCTAAGGTCTTGTTTCCTCTCCTCTGTCTTCATTCCTCCCCTCTTTCCCAGTCTGTGCCCATTTAGGACATTTTTGTCTTCTTCATAGTTGAGCATATTCATACCCTTCCATAGACAGGACCTGGTGGAGAATAGGGAAGAGAGGGGCAGTAACAAGAGCCAAAGTCTGGAAGGAGAAGAAGGAGACAAGTGCCAGGGTTGTTCTTTCTCATTGAGACCTGGGAGATACAAAGGCTTAGGTAGGTCTCAGGATACAGCTTAGTGGCCCATTCTGTATGCTCTACCACCACATGGGGTAAGTAACCACTCAGTTACAGCATTGTGGTTTGTAAACCATCATTTTCAATGTTTACTTTCAAGGGCATTTTCCTCATCTGATGAAGAACTAAGCTGGAGCCTTTCGCATTGCACTGGCAAGTTTTATGTCAACTTGACGCAAGCTAGAGTCATTAGAGAGGGGAGAGCCTTATTTGAGAAAATGCCTCTGATGTGGTTGCAGGCAAACCTGCAGAGGATTTTCTTTCTTTTTCAAGATAGGCTTTCTCTGTGTAACAGCCCTAGCTGTCCTAGAACTCACTCTGTAGCCCAGGTTGGCCAGGAACTCACCACCTGGCTCATAGAACATTTTCTTATTTAGTGATTCATGGGGGAGGGCTCAGCCCATTGTAGGTGGGGCCATCCCTGGGATGTGGTACTGGGTTCTATAAGAAAGCAAGATGTAGCTGGGCATTGGTGTCACACACCTTTAATCCCAGCACTCGGCAGGCAAAGGCAGGCAAATTTCTATGAGTTCGAGGCCAGCCTGGTCTACAGAGCAAGTTACAGGACAGCCCCCAAAGCAATACAGAGAAACCCTGTCTCAGAAAAAAAAGAAAGAAAGCAAGATGAACAAGCCATGTTGAATAAGACAGTAGGCAGCACTCCTCCATGGCTTCTGACTCAGTTCCTGCCTCCAAGTTCCTGTCCTATTTGAAGTCCTTTCTGGATTTCCTTTGATGATGAAAGTGATATGGAAGTATAAGTCAAATAAACCCTTTCCTTCTGAGTTGTTTTGGTCATGGTGTTTCATCACAGCAGTAGTAACCCTAAGACACACGCAAACAATCCATTACAATAGACATGTCCACTGATCATCCAAAGCTGAATGCCCCAAGGTGAATACATACATACATACATACATACATACATACATACATACATATCAAAAAATTCAGGAAACTAATTTTCATGGTCATATGGGTATGAGAACCACTAAATCCAATGATCTACAGAGTCACAATGTGTTGTTACATTAAAGCCTCTGAAGATTTATTGAGAAAAGATACCTGATTATTAATATAGTGTCTAAAACTTCTTGTGAACTTGGTCTTCAGAACATAATTTGAGAAAGTGTATTAAAATAAGAAAGATTATTATTAAAAACTTTACAAGACAAGATATTTATATACATATTTGTATATATATGATAAATAATGACTTGATACATGTCTGCACTGTGCAATGATGATCATGAGCCAATTTGTTCATTTTCATTCACCCTGTATTTTACTCCCCTAGGGCTTGTTTGTGTTATAATTGCAAGTTTGTAGCTTTCGACATGTCCCTATTCCCTTTCCCCTGCCCTACTGTTTTGACAGTGTCTCTTTCAAATTCCATGTACAAATGAGATGGCATGATGTTATTTCACTTAGCAATGTTGCATTATTTTGTGTAAGAGAAGTTACTGTAACCTGTGCTTTTGCATATATTTATAACCTGTTGGTACCTCAGTGGAGCCACGAGAGAATGAAAACAGAGCACAGCTTAGAATCACTGCCAGGACACAAAACGTAAGTTTTAGGTTATAGCAGCTATCAGGAGCCCACCGTGTAGTGCTAGATTATTTACTTTAGAAATAAAGTCATCATCATCACTGATTAGCAGTAAAGTAGCAAGAAAATGCCAGTCTAAAATGTTTGGACTTGGAAGAGGCAATGAATAGCAAGGAAGATGAGTTAGGTCAAAGGATGAGGAGTGAGTTTGGAAGTCTACAATTCTCCGTAAGCATGACATTAGCCTAGGGAGTTAGGTAAAAGGATGAGGAGTGAGTTTGGAAGTCTACAATTCTCCGTAAGCATGACATTAGCCTAGGGCTTTAGGAGCTCAGCCTCCCGCTCCGCCCAGAGGCATTGAGAGCTAGAGAAAGCTTGGGCTTTAGCCTCGGTTCATCCCCTTAAAGCCCTGTGCTCGTTACTACCGCGTTTCCCACAGTGCATTGTAATAATTAGCTTTGGGTGGTTTTCCTTATTATACTACAAGTTCCCCGAGGGTGAATGTTCTGTCTTACTGATGATTGCATCTCTACGCTAGACATACAACAGCAGGCACCTAGAGCACATTTGATAATCCTTGGTGAGCAAATACCTTGGAAATTTTCAGATGTGTATAATACAACCACAGTACAGCAGAACCTCAGTGAGGCAAAGTGATCTGAGAGGGTTTGCAATGACACCAATGATGTAACCATTTAAATGTTGTAGCAGAAAAAAGTAAAGGCCAGAAAAGAACTTTCTAAGAGAGGAATAAAGGTTACCTTTGGATGTGGTGTTGGGTTATGCGTTATGGGTCAAATCAAATGCAGATGCTAGGTGTGGTTTCAGAAAGTCTTCCTGGAGCAGTTGAGGGTGCATTGAACAAGGACCCCGGAGCACTTTTCACAGGCTCTCTTGGACTGTGATTTTTAGAAACACAGCTCCCAAGCCTGGCCTTCTAGTTCCCAATCTACACATTAGTATAGCCTGCATGATTTTTATAAAGTACCTAATAGAGCCAGAATGTCAATTCCAAGATTTTAATTTAGCCTTTCTCAAGTAGACCTTAGAAAGCCAAGATCTTCACAATTCCTTCTCTGGTAACCAACTCTACCATGAGACCAGGGTTGAGACTGTGTGTGCCGACTGTCCCTGAGGCCAGGATTGAGACTACACCAACTATCCCTGGGATGCTTAAATGTATCTACTAAATGGTATTGGGACACAACAAAAATGGATTCCCTCTGAAGTGAAAACATATACATAAAAATAAATTCCCTAAATATTTGGCTTCAAAATTATTAAAAAGTTATACAAACCAGTTTTAATCCAAGGGACATTAGTTTGACTTTCAAACTGGTTAGATAAATAGCAATTGGTGCCCTGCATCAGACATGAGCACCTCCAACTGCAAGAGAGGACAGTTGACCACCAGGGGCACCTGCAGTTCATCTACTGTTTATCTGTTGAAGCCTCTGAAGTGTGTCACTTCTATAAGAGGCATTATCTGCATATGTAAGAATGAAAAAATCTCATATTCTAATGGAAAGAAGCATGAAGATAAAGTCCATATAGACACAAATATTTGCATACACTTGCTGTTTATTTTGTAACATTGAAGAATTTCAACCAAAGTACACTGAATTGGGGCATGAATGAATGAAAGGTCAAGGTTAAATGGCAAAATCGCTCAGGATGAGCAGATTTTATTCTAAAGCCTGCAGTAAATACCTTATTTCTAGGGCAGGTGGATTTGGCTCAGGAGATCAAGGCACGTCCACCAAGCCTAATGTCCTGAGTTTGATTCTCCAGAACCCACATGGTGGAGGAAGAGAACTAACTCCCACAAGTTGTCCTTTGACTTCCATATGTGTGCCATGGCACATGCCTACATGTGTGCGTGCTCATACAGGCACACACACATAAGTAAACGAATACACACATAAATAAATAAAATACATAAATGTAAAACTTTTGAAAAAGAAAAATACTCTTTCTAAAATATGAGATTCCAAATAGATAGCAAGCAATGTATGGAGCAAACAATATTGTTCATTGAAATCCACCCTTGTGGGTGTCTGTCAGCCGCGGGAACTGTGAATGTACGTCATCTGAGGAATAGCCATTTATAGACCTTTGTCTGGAACTATGCAACTATGGAGATGTAATTGTTTCCCAACATGAGATTCTTGTGGGCTTCTTTGGGAATCTGAGCTTTAAATGAAATGCAAAGCTGTCACCAACCTCCCGACTTGAGTATAGTAATAGTCACTTTTTGAACTCTTGAATTGAGTAATTTCTAAACTTTAGGCCAAGCACCTATTTCAAAGACCTAGTTTTGGACTGATTATAGTTATGCCCTGAAGCCAAACCTGAGGTATTACAATGGCCATTTTGCTAAAGACCCATATCGTCATATCCTGGATTTTCTTTTTCTTCCTTTCCCCTCCCCTCCCTCCTTCCTTCTTCCCTCCCTCCCTCCCTCCCTCTCACTCTCCTTTCCTTCCTCTTTTTTCTTTTTCATTATTATACTTATATGTCTGAAATATGTATTAATTGTAGGACGATTAAGTCATGCTTACTAACAAATCCGTTACCTGACATACATAAATCCTGTGTGTAAGCACACATACGTGGATATGTTGAAAACATTTAAAATTAGTTCTCTTGGTTTGGAGATGTAGCCAAGATGTTTGCTTGCCCATGTGAAAGGCCACGTGTTCAATCCCCAGCAGTATATAGAATAATATTGCTAACTGTAGTCATCATGGTATACAAAATTTACTACTCTTAATCAGTTGAAACATTGCACCCTTTGATCAATATCTCCTCTATCCCCTGGGAGGCAGTTGATCTGATATGAATTGTACTCCATGCTTTTGAGTGTGACATTTTCAGATTCCACATATAAATGAGAGCATGTGATTTTTTTCTGTGTCTAGCTTCTTTCACTTAGCATAACATCCTCCAATTTTATGCCATGTGATTACAACTGAAAGGACTTCCTTCTTTTTGAAGACTATTATTCCACTGTGTATACACACTACAATTTCTCTAGATAGTCTTTGTATTGCTTTGGATCTTGGTTGTCATGCTGAAGCTGCAATAGCATGGAGTACTAATATCTATTCAACATACTGACTTCATTTCATTTTGATATGTGCCAGAAGTAGAATTGGATTATATGGTAATTCTACTTTTAATTTTTGGTAGACTCCAAGGCTGTTTCCCATAATAGCCATAGAAATTTGCATTCGTAGCAACAGTGTACAAAGGTTTCTTGTGCGCCTCATTCTTGCTATGTCTTTCATCTTTTTGACAGAAGCCATTCTAACAAGGGGAAGTGATATTTATTGTGGTTTTAATTTGCATTTCCCTGATGTTTGGAATGCTGAGTGATTTTTCATGCTTCCATTGCTCATTTGTATGTCTTCTTTCAAAAATGTTTCTTCAGATCTTTTGTATGTTCTTAAAAGCTATGAGTTAAGCCGGGTGGTGGTGGCGCACACCTTTAATCCCAGCACTCGGGAGGCAGAGACAGGTGGATCTCTGTGAGTTTGAGGCCAGGCTGGACTGACAACCTCCAAAACAATACAGAGAAACCCTGTCTCATAAAAACCAAAAAAAAAAAAAAAAAGATATGAGTTACTACCTGATTTTTGGTATTGAGCTGTTTGAGGTGTGTGTGTGTGTGTGTGTGTGTGTGTGTGTGTGTGTGTGTGTGTGTGTGTGTGGTGGGTGTATGTGCATGTGTGTATGGGGTGTATGTGCATGTATATATATATAGGGGTATATATGTGTGTGTGCATGCACGTGTGTGTGTGTGTGTGTGTGTGTGTGTGTATGCTATTAACCTTTATCATATGTATGGTGTGCAGATTTTCCCCTCATCCCATAGGTTGCCAATTCATTCTGCTGATTGCTTTCTTTGCTATACTAAGCTGAAGGGTTTTTAGTATGATGCAATCATGTAAATTTAATTTTGCTTTTGTTGATTTTGTTTTAGGGAGGTACACCCCCCATATACACATATATATGATAGAACGTCCTCTATGTTTTCTTCTAAATTTTATAGTTTCAGGTCTTGTATTTAAGTCTTTAATTCATTTTGAGTTGAGTATGTATGCTTACTGATATAAAGACCCAATTTACTCTTTTGCATGTGGTCTGACAGTTTTTCTTGCAATATTTATTGAAAAGACTGTCTTTTCCCTACTGTGTGCTGTGGGCATCTTGGTTGCCAGGTGATGGCAGCTATGTGGATTTTTTTCTGGATTTTATTTTCTGGCCTTTTGCTTGATACATCTGTTTGCACAGTGCCTTGCCTCTGAAGTTGAGATCAGATATTTAAATAGATCCATCCATCTTGGCTATGTTTACCGAAGATTGGTTTGACTATTAGGTATGTTTTTCTGTTTTTTTTTTAATTTATGTAAGGGTTTTCTTTTTTAATTACGGGTAGAATTTTTGGAACTTCAAAATGATTGCATTGAAATAGGAGAACACTTTAGGACATTTTAATGATATGAATTCTTCCAATAAATGAACATGGGCATCTTTCCATTCAGTGTTGCCTTAAGTTTCTTACATGAATGTCTTACATTTTCAGGACAGGGTCTTTGACCTCCTTGGTTTATTTTTTTTTCCTGAGTGTTTTTCTTTCTCGATGTCACTGAAGATGTGATTGCTAGACTCTAGGACACTGTGCTCTTGCAAGCGGGCTTCTAGTAAATAATTTAATGTATGGCACTCAAGCTTGTCAACGCCAAGTTACCAAACTTTCTTTTTGCTCTAATCTCAATGTCACATGAAATTTGCTGACTTCAGATACCCAGTGATGTTTTAAAAAAACTTTTAAAATGTTTAATTAATTTTCTCTTCATATACTATTTGCCTTAACCCCTCTGTTAAGAAAAGATAATGTCCCATTGTGACTTTCAATGTTCAAACCACTGCAACTGATGACCCAAGGAGCCTCTGGGGAAAGGCCTGGGTAAATGTACATGTAGCCCCAGACACAACTGTGGATTTCAGTGGAAGCCGGACAGCCTCAAAGGGCAAGTGTAAACAAAAGCTTCTCATTAAACCCGAGTTTAGCATTAGTAAGATTGTCCAAAGATTACATTTAAAGATAACTGAAGTGTTACTATATTCCTTTGTGCAGCCCAGCCATGACCCTAATTAATGTGTCTAGGAAGGACATGCATTTCTTCAAGTAATGGGTGGTTTTGTTTGGACAATTAGACCAAGCTGACAAGGAAATTTTCCATCAAACCAAGTCATAAAAAGTACATTATTCAGAATTATTATGAGTTAAGCAGTATTTATTACCTGAACTTTACAATACTCTATTATCAATCATTACCTGCCATTAAGGTATGTTAACATGAGATCAAAGACAGAAGCCAAGCTAAACAAACAGTTGTGTCTACCAGTCACTTTAGTGCCATTGCTTTAAAGAGAGGCAAATGTCGCTGAACTCCAGAATGGACAATTTGCATTTCACCAGAAGATGCAAATCCGCTCTGTTGTGACAAGGCTGTGATTATAAAAATTCCATGTTTGTTATGCAGTTGACAAGACAAAGCTTGTTTCCAGGGAATCTCAGGAAGAGATGAAAAATAATCAAAGTGAAATGTGATACACAAAAGTCCAGTTTGATGGGCACCAGTAAAGATTCATTGCTGTTCAATTCGGCAACAATGCTGCCTCGGAAGTCACTAAAAATGATATCAGCCCAGCAGATCTAAAGAGGAGACCAAATGTTTTTAGCGAAGTTGTAAAACCTTGGAAACTGCCTCCTGAACAAACATTCTGAAAGCTCAGAAGTCTAAGGCAAGCTTCCAACGCCCTCACTTTAAAGTGGATTCTTTTCACCACTCTTCCCCCTTACTCTAGAGCCAGGAGCACAAAGAATTCTGCAAGGTACCACTCCACAGAGGACAGTCCTCCTCCCCACAGAGGACAGTCCTCCTCCCCACAGAGGACAGTCCTCCTCCCCACAGAGGACAGTCCTCCTCCCCACAGAGGACAGTCCTCCTCCCCACAGAGGACAGTCCTCCTCCCCACAGAGGACAGTCCTCCTCCCCACAGAGGACAGTCCTCCTCTCCACAAAGGACAGTCTTACCCACAAAGGACTACATCCTCTTGAGCTAGAAGTATGTGATCCCACCCTTTCTGAACCAATGCTCTTTCATTGACTTTTACTTTCTTCCTTGTATCTTAAAGTTGTTCAAGAAATGGCTAAGACTCAGTCTCAGCCAAATGATATCTGCGAACAGCTGGGAAGCCCTGTGTTCTTACAAAATGCAGGAAGATGCTCATTTGGCAATCAAATATCCTTACAGATGTGTATCTACCTTTTCTGATCAGTTTAAAGGGAACAAGGCACATGCACAGCAGAGGAAAACATGTGCTCTTCTTTTGTTTACATTTAACACTAAAAACTCCTACAGGCTAAGTGGTATTTATGCTTATCATAAGACATGAGCCATAAAATTAATTTTCTGTGTTATATAAGAGATTTTCAAGGGCAAGGAAACACACTACTTGGTAAGGATCACTATCCAATTAACAAAATTTAGTAAGAGCCTCTGTGCAATAGAGAATTACAATGGTATTAAACTTGACCTCTGTCTCCCAGGAGATGAATGGCAACATACATAGGATTGATGCTATTGGTCAGCCAGGAGGAGAAGTGAGTAGAGAGAACAGACCAAGTATCATGAGTTGGATAAGCGAGCAGTACCAGTATACATGGCAGATAACGATGAAAGTGAAAAATCATCATTACCGTGTGAGTTACTCAGCTTCTTTGCTCTTCAGTATCTTTGTCTTGAATGTGAAAATAATAGTAGAATTTACCTTCCTAGCATTGTTGTTAGTAAATGTGTTCTTGGTTCCCAGAAACCAATGTGTAAAAGCATATAGTTATTTTTATTAGGTGAGCTCATGATTCTAGGATTTCTTGCTATGTGTAGCATTTGAAAGGGAAGTCTGTGGGCTGAAGAAAATTCAGTAGTGGTCACTTGGATGTGCAGTAATGCCTGTGCACTCAGTTTGTGCCCTTTTGCTATCTTATCTTTCTTCCCTCTGCTCGTATGGTTATAGACAGGATGTCTTAGTTACTGTTCTGTTGCTGTAGAAAGAGAGAAAGGAAGAGAGAGAGAGAGAGAGAGAGAGAGAGAGAGAGAGAGAGAGAGAGAGAGAGAGAGAGAGAGAGAGAGAGAGAGAGAGAGCACAAGAACAAGACTGGGCCTGATATGAGCTTTTGAAATCTCAAAGCCCACCCCCATGGACACACTTTCTCCACAAGGCCACACCTCCTAATCCTTCCCAAACAGTTCCACCAACTGGAGCCAAGCATTCAAACATATATATGAGCCTATGGAAGTCATTCTCATTCAAACCACCCCACATTCACACTCCTGCTGTTTTCAGAACTTAAGTTCTGTAGACATCATGAAAGGTCATATTTATTCATGCTCCTATGATTGCATAAGAACAATAAGCCCTATCTAACTCACTGTTATTTTAGTGTTTTAACTATGAGCAAATGATCTGTATTTAGGTCAGCACACTTGGATTCAGATTAAAAAAGAACTCTTTTTAAATTTTTACTTATTTACTTATTTATAACATTATAAATCTCATGTATGTGCATGTGCATTCTGATGCATGCATATGCGCGTACATGTGTTTTTAAGTGCACATATATATTTGTGTTTGCAAGGGCACATGCGTGTGGAGGCTATAGGTCAACATCAGCTTTCTCTATTGCTCCACACTTCATTTTTTGATGCAGGGCCTCTTATTAAAGCCAGAACCAACTGGTTTGACAAGACTAGCTTGCCATCAGTCCTGTGGATCCTGCTATCTCAACCTCTCCAGCACCAGGATTAGAGTCATGCAATACCAGGCTCAGATCTTATGTGAGCTCAGGTTGTTAATGCTTATGCTGTAAGAATGGACCAAGTGTCTCCCAAGCCCCTGCAAAGCTTTTAAGTGCTTCAAGTTATGTTATATTTAAAATTTGTCTCCAAAGCTTAGCTTTTTGAGGTGATTCAGGACTCTCCACTTAACTGATACTCAAAGTACCTTGGGCTCATTTCTGTTAGTCTGTCTGTAACTGTACTTGGCTTGCTTCACCAAATTCACTTTGTCTGCACAGAGAGTTTGGAAGCCCCTGCCCTTTGCTCCCAGACCTCCAAGGCTGCACACTGATTTTTTTTACATGTTGCTTAGCCCCTCTCAGTTTGTTCTTCCACATTAAATGAGTGTCAGTGAAATCATTGTGACTGACCCAAGTTGCTGCCGATTCCTAAGAAAAACCAACCCTGAATTGCTGGGAAAATCATGCTTCCACAAATAAAGATGGGAAAAGGAAGCCTTGTGTGGTAACAGGAACACGAGGAAGTATGTGAATCTAAATTTAGGTGAGAAAGCAGGGCTTTGTGATAGGTATCTTTACATGTTCAGTCAACTCATAGGTGGACAAATCCATCCTTCTACAAATGGACGCAATGTTTTCTTTGTGAAACAGCCTAGTTACATTCAGCTGACCTGTTTCATCTCCATCACTGTTTTAGATGTCTCTTATCTCAGTATCAATTACTGCCTCTAATTATATTTGTTAGTGTGCTATACCATTTTAGAGGAGATCAAGCATGTTTAAGATTTTTTTTCTTTTCTACATACTGGCTGCACTAATCTGTTACACATTGTTGATATGGTAGTCTTGTGAGGGCCTTAGGAAACTCCTGGGACAATTAGAATCCTTTAGGATTTCATAGATGATCATGAGAGAAAACATCTTTCTGTCTTTTGTGGGATTGTTGAACTGATGGTATAATCCCAAAGCTAACTAGATGAAAGAAGGAAGCCCTTGGGCTCAAGAAGAAAAATGATAAGGCTAAAACTCAAGAGAAAGGGGGAATAAGATGCACTTACCTGTTGGAGGTGGCTTTCTATTCTTTGTGAAGCTTCACCAGAGGCAACATTTCACAACAAAACTTCAGGAACCTTCAACTGTGTGATTCACACAAACTTGAAGACTGCAACTAGGTTCTAATCCTTGATGACAAATTATTTTGCTGTTGATACATTGGGATGCTGTTACCCTCAATACATCAGCTGTATCCATGAGTGTTTTTGAATATCCACATAGATTCTGATGAAGCTTCTCACTACTCTTGTTTCACTGAAAGCAAAGATACTTGATAATGCATCCAATTGGCTGTGAAAGTTCTTGTTGTCTCTCCCATCAATTATCATTAAGGAGCCTCATTTCATAAAATGGTTCTTTGAACCAAGAAATTACACCACCTAGAACTATACTGTTTCTTAACTGAGGAATTTCTAAGCTTCTTGACCCATCCACTAAAAGTACCTACATTCTGGTCATATCTGTCTCAGGGGCCAGAGGAAAGCTTTCAATAGATGAGATGGCTGCTTCTTACCACAAAGAAATGCTCATTCAAGAAAGCTTGAACATCACAGCAGACAAGCCAACTTTTATTCATGCAGCCAAGGTTTCATGGGTGTTCTGCTTACAAATTCAACACTCCACCCTGCAAATTCTAAAGGAGGTCAGGTCATGCACTCTTCACCTGTAAAAATGAAGTTGAGAAAGTGCTCTCACCACCTGGGCCATCACAGTACTATCTAGAAATTGTATCATATTTTTAGAACAAGGAAAAAGATCCCTAGCTAACTAGAAAATAGAAACAGCCAAAGCACAACTGTAAGTGAATGGTTCTAAATGGCTATCCTAAAATGGATAAAATACTTTTTAAACAATATTATTTCACAAATACTTTTTTGTCACCAAGGATTGGAACTAAGATGTAATCTTCAAATTTGTGTGAATCACAGTTGAAGGTTCCTGAAGTTTTGTCGAGAAATGCTGCTTTGTTGATCCTTCATACTGATCATGCCAAGGACAGTGAAGAGTAGCTGGGAAGAAATGTGTCACCCCCAAGAATCAAAGTGTAAAACATTAACATCCTGAGGACAGCCTCTGACCTGGGGACCACTGCATGATTTCCCAAGCACTTGCTTTGAAAGATTGAAATTTCTACACCTATGTCCATCTACTGCACGAATCATTTCAGTCTTTATGAGAAAAATAAGGAGGGTGTGGGAAGAGCTGGAAGGAGGAGATGGGGAATGATGTAACTACAACATTCATGTATGAAATTCTCAAAAAAATTAAATGGGAAAACAAGAAATAATATTCTAGTCTTTTGTTGTCTCATTGGGAAATTTGAATTTACAAAATGTAGCCTCATTAAAGTTTGTCAACAGTGGATTATTTTTGAGACAAGGTCTCATGCAGCACAGTCCAGCTTCAAAGTCTCTATGCAGCCAAGGATGAACTTAACTTTGATCCTCCTGTCTATATTTCTCAAGTGCTAGTATTATATGAAAGCTTCCACATCCTATTCATGTGGTGCTTGGGATCAAACCCAGGGCTTCATGCATGTTATACTCTACCAACAACACTCCATCCCCAGGCCCACAGCTGACTACTGGCTTCAGTCTTCCTATCTTTTCCCAGTACTTTTGTATCCTGCTTTCTGCCAAGTTCCTATTGTGCTTTAAAATGTTTCCTATCCAGAGATCAGCCAGGGAAAAGCTTGATGGAAAATTTGAGGAGATTTTAAAATCATTTTAATGCATAAATTATAGAGGGGAATTTCAAAGGTAGATAGGCTGTTCTGGAATCAAACTGAGTGTTTTGTTATTAATGGGGTGACTCCCACAAGTCATTTAACATTTGAGTTCATTGGCAATGTAGAAATCAGACCTCCAGAACTATCTCAAGGACTAAAAGAAGATGATATGAGGGAAAGCAAATAGTGTAATGTCTGGCTAGTCAGCGAGGGCTCAGTAAACAGAGTCAAGTGTCTGCTTTTGAAGCAGACAGTATGGAATCTGAAAGGCTTTTCTTTTTTATTGCTAGAAACAGATTAAGAATGGGTAATTATTACTCTTATTTCCTATAATGCTGCAGTACAAGTCATAATGTAGCAATACTTGAAACTTGAAATATCTTATGTATGGGGTCTAGAGAGTTCTCATACCACAGCCATTAGCTAAGAGGACTGAGAAACAACAAACGGTGCCACAGGGGCCAGTGTGTGCTCTACCAAATACTGGGCACCATCGCTGCTGCTGATCAAATGTGCAGGATGGGCTCTGCCACAGTGCTTGACATTCACTTTGATGTGTACTATTCCTTTGTTCAGCCCTTCATTTTCTTGTTCTACTTCTGGATGGAGATACTTGGCATTTTTATACTAAAGATTTCACTGTGTGAAACAATTAAGGATATGGAATTTTGAATTCAGTTTCCAAATTTCTTAAAAGTAAAGTCAATATATTTTTCTGGTAAGAAATAACATTTTTGACAGAGTCGCTCCTGCCAATTTTGGTGATTATCCATCCATGATCTGGACAGGTGAGAAATATGCCTCTTATGTCCAACCACCCTTCAGATAGGAATGCAGTGACTCTGCTTGTCTGGATACACACTTACCTAGTTATTATTTGATTTCATTTCTACCAAGGAGAACCAAGGATTACAGAGCATCTGCACTGCTGTTGTGGTTTGAATTTTAAATGCCCCTCATGAGCTCATGTTTTGGATATTTGATTCACCACCAAGGTGGAGGTAGATCTTTTAGAAACTGAGGCCAAGTAGGTCTCTAGAGATGGGTTGGTCTATAGAGTTATACCTGGCCCATGGTTCTTCCCATTCTTGTGAAGTCTTGATTTGCTGAGTAAATAGTCTCTGTCCAGCACTTCCACAACTACAAACTGGGCTGCTCTCCCATGTTTCCTCACCATGGTGAACTGAACCCTTCTGAATCTATGAGTTAATATAAATAACACACACACACACACACACACATACACACACACAAACACAACATACTTAGTTGTTTCTGTAGGGAATTTTATCACAGTAGTAAAAAGTATCATTATTTGCCTTTTGGACAAGCCATCCAGTTTTAGAGTCACTACATTAAATTGTTTTCAAGAATATTGAGCATGGAATTATTTCCTGGTCTGTTTGTTTTTAATTTTTTTTTAAAAAAGATCCTCACCAAACCCCACATTTGACAGAAGGATGATCTCCAAAATATATAAAGAACCAAGCTAAACATCAAAATATCAAATAATCCAATTAAAAATGGGGTTCAGAGCTAAACAGAGAATTCTCAACAGAAGAATCCCAAATGGCCTAAAGAATTGCTCAGCATCCTTAGTCATCAGGGAAATGCAAATCAAAAGCAATTATGAGATACCATCTTACACCTGTCAGAATGGCTAAGATGAAAAACACTGATGACAGTTTATGCTGAAGAGGATGTGGAGTAAGGGGAATACTCCTCCACTGCTGGTGGGAGTGCAAACTTGTACAGCCACTATGGAAATCAGTATGGCAGTTTCCTAGAAAGTTGGGAATCAGTCTACCTCAAAACCCAGTTATACCAATTTTAGGCATATACCTAAAGGATGCACAATCATACCACAAGGACACTTGCTCAACTATGTTCATAGCAGCTTTATTCACAATAGCCAGAACCTGGAAATAACCTCTTTGCCCCTCAAGTGAAGAATGGATAAGAAAAATATGGTACATTTACACAGCTCAGTTGCAAAAATACAATGATCTAATGAAATTTGCAGGCAAATGGATGGAACTATTAAAAAAAAACATTCTGAATGAGGTAACCCAGACCCAGAGAGACAAATATGGTATGTACTCACTCATAGGTGGTTATTATGAGTAAGGATAGGATAACCAACCTACAATTCATGGTCCCAGAGGCTAGATACTAAGGAGGGCCCAAAGAGGGATGCAAGGATTTCCCTGGGAAGGGGAAGTAGAAAAGATCTCCTGGCTGAACTGGAAGTGAGGGATGGGAACTAGAGGGAGCAGGTTGGGCAGACTAGATGTGCGAGGTGGGTTGGAGTCATGATGGAGGGGGAGAGTAACAAAAGAGACATATTGATAGAGAGGGAGCCATTTTGAGGTTAGGGAGAAACTAGGTGCCAGAGGAACTCCCAGGAACCCATAAGGATGATCCCAACTAAGACTCCTAGCAATAGTGGAAAGGATGCCTGAACTGATTATCTACTGTAAGCAGATTTGTGGCTTCCATAATTGCGATCAGAGATATTCTATCCAGTAACTGATGGAAGCAGAAGCAGAAATTCACAGGCAAGCACTGTGCTGAGCTCCACTTCAAGAGTCTTATGGAAGAAAGGGAGGAGGGCTTGTTCTAGCCAGGTGGGGTCATGATTGGGGAACTCATGGAGACAGCTTATGGATGGTGGACCAACAGTTGGGGGACCTGCATGAGAGCATGTCGGGGCCCACAGAGATGACTCTGCTTCATCCTGACTTAAGGTCAGAGAGTTCAAACCCACTATTGCTCTTTCAAAGTTAAACAGAATGTGTTTGCCTGAGGTGTGGCTAAACTAATAGATGTCTCACCTTGACAACAGGACACTTGACCTAAGAAGTAACTAATGGATGTCTTACTTTAAC
Source organism: Mesocricetus auratus (assembly GCF_017639785.1). NCBI lineage: Eukaryota > Metazoa > Chordata > Mammalia > Rodentia > Cricetidae > Mesocricetus > Mesocricetus auratus. Next base: position 42,840,921 of record NW_024429189.1, read on the forward strand.
AACAGGATATTTAGGCTAAAGTGTGGCTATTGTCTATCTTGACTTGACAACAGGATACTTGGTTTAGGGTGTGGTTACTTGATGCTTTGGGTATTGAGAAGGTAATTATGCTTGTTCGTTCTTTGTTTCTTGGCAAGGAAGTCTCTTTGCCTTCCCCCACTTTTGATTGGGGTACACAAAGACTGTGTGTAATAAAGTTGAAGCTTTTTCCCAGTATTCACTGGAGTGCCCTCCCAACTCTATCTCCTATGTCTGTCTTTTCTTTAGCATCTATAATTTTTCTACCTGCCATTTCTTAAACCACACTTCCCCTCTCAGGCACGAACACAGATGTTCCTCAACATGGGGCTACTTAGGTCCTCTGCCTGTGTGTGACAATTGTGTAGTGTGGTCTCTCAGTAAGGCTTCTAACAGTGAGAGTAGGACCTGGATTACCTGGCCCCGCCTCGAAGTAAGGGAAGGAACTCCTTCCTGCCTCAACCTGACGTGCCATGCTATGTGTAAGCTAAGGGAGGCCTGTCCCTTCTGAATGGAGATGGAGGGGGAGCGGATGGGAAGAGGACAGCAAGGGAGGAGGGAGAGGAAACTGGTTGGTACGTAAAATAGATGCAAAAAAGTGTTATTTAAATAAAAACAAAACAAAAAACAAACCTCAAAAGTGTGATTTATGAAGAGTTTGTTCTAGAATCCAATGCCATACCATCCTTAATTCTTTCAGAGTCATGAGAAGAGAGGATAGGATAAGAAGGGGAGAAGTAAAATAAAGCAAAATCCTACACTTGGCAACGTAAATTGCATTTTAAAATTCTTTTGTAATTTGATTCCTACCTTGCTGTAACAGTGATATTAATTTATTATGGTTTTTGTTTTTGTTTGTCAAGACAGTGTTTCTCTGTTCAGCCCTGCAGACCAGGCTGGCCTCAAACTCAGAGATCTGACTGCCTCTGCCTCCCGAGCTCTGGGGTTAAAGGTGTGTGCCACCACTGCCCAGCTTTATTATGGATTTTTTAATATAGAAAATCTTTTCAAAGGGGAGATTTTAAGTCATTGGGTTAAAATAAAACATAACTTGTAAATTTTAGGAGTTTTCAGATCCTTTAATCTATGTTTAATTAGCAATGCTCTTCTTCAATCACGGCTTTGAAGTCCCCATAAACACAGCTTTGGAAATTCTGTCAAGGGGAGAGGCAACATTTAACATTATAATTTCTTTTTCAGCTTTTAATTAATGTTTGTAAATCCTTTAGTGGGATTTTTTTTGTCAGTGGGGCACTGCCTGAGAGAGACAGAAAGTTGAAATTCACTCCATTAAGTAACTCATCAGGGGTAAGAAATAAGGTAGAGACAGGGGTAGTTAGGTAGATAGATGACAAACATTACTTCCTTCATAATTGGCCCCAACATACACTATCTTAGCAAACAGACATCTCCTGTTGTGCTGGTAAATTTTATGTGCTACCCTGTCAGGGCCACAAGTGCCAGAGACCTGGTTTAACATCATCGGGGGATATATTTGTATGGGTGCTTCTGGGAAGATCAGCTTTTGAAGTAGGTGGTATTCCCCAAGGTGGAGGGGATCATCCAGTCTATGAATGCGCCAAGAAAACACAAAGGTATGATTTGCTTTCTGCCGGAGGTGAGCACAGATTTTCTGCCCCAGCTCAGGATTCTGAGGCCTTTGATCCAGACTGGAATGGAATCATCAGCTCCTGACCTCCTACTTTGAGCCTCACCACCAGCTTTCCTGTGCCTTGGCCTGTGTGTTGTGGCACTTCTTAGCCACAATGGCACGGTTGTGACTTGGCTCCTGTGGCTCCATTTCCCTGAAGAACCCAGATTAACACGCATGCATTCTTCTAGTGTGCATTACTTTACCTGGCTTACCTAGCCTTCACTCTCTCCATTCCAAAGCCCATTTAGAAAAACAGTCTGCCCAGCTCCGCCTGGACAACACTCTTGTTGGGATTACATGTGACATGCTAATAGCTAATTTGGATTCTCACTTATGCCTGGTCCTCTACATCTGCTTCTCTTTAGAGTGGCATCTCATGGTTCTGCATAAAACAGATCTTTTTCTTTTTCCTTTTCTTTTTCCTTACACATCAGAATGTCTTACAGAATTTTATCCCAGGTCTCTGGCAGATTGTTTTCATCAACATTTTCGCTTAGCTTCTTAACACTAAAACATGGTCCCAGCATGAAGAGACACAACTTGTCACCAGTGTGAGACCACATCTGTTATATTGCTCATATGTGCCTGATACTAGGCAAACACTTTTACATGGGTGCTTGTTTACTCCTTACCAAAACAAATCAAATCAGACAAAATGAAGTGTTACCATCCCTTTCCACATCCCTTTGCTATGGGAGAGGAAGCCTATGCTTGTCAACTTCCAAATATCCACAGTAATGCAACAACATACTAACCCTGGGCTTTCTGACCCAAGCCCATGCTTCTTCCCAGGCTTTCTCCCAGAACTAGGTTCATCACCATGTTGGGACCTTGCTTCAGGTGCAAATTCTCAGGCCCCATTTAGACCTAAGAAATCAGAAAGTATAAGGGTAGGGCCCACACTGTATTCAATAAACGAAATGACTAAGGTGAAGTCATGCTGTTCTAACTCCATTTTGTGTTTGCACAGTTCTCAGCCCTCTGTTACCCTCCCTCTAAAACTCACATCTGACTTGGCAACATAATTGAGACATCCATGGCCTTGACGATGGTTCATATATATCACCAAAATACTTGGAAAGTTATATCTAAAATAACTACTATGCTCTGCCAAGAATAAATATTTTAAGGTTACTCCAACCCTAACGTTGATGTATCCTTGTGGATTTTCCCTTTAAAAATACTATATCCATGAACTTTGGCCCCACCTGACTTTTTAGAGGCTCAAGCCCAATCTTGGTCTGGCCATCAATAAGAAGGAATTTTAATTGGCTTAATAGGCATGGGTCATCAACAGCTATTTCAATGTGTCATTACAATAATAAGTCCTTTCTGTGATTCTAATGGATACTTTTTTAAAATCCTTTTTGAAAACCACACAGGGAAACTTTACGTCAAAGTAATAGGTAATTTTCTGGCATAATCATTAACACAGGTGTGATCTATTTAAAATAGATGGACTGCTTCTTCTCGACTCCTTTGTTTGGCCTTGACGGGTGGGAGGGCCCTGTGTTCCTAAGTCCCTCCAACCTTACGTGAAGAGCACTGCTAAACCTTAGAAGAGTTTTGCCCTTCCAATAACATTGGAAAAATCAAAAGAAGTCTCAGCACTTAAAATTTAATCCAATGGGCTAGAGAGCTGGCTCAGTGGTTAAGGGCATAAACCACTCTTTCAGAGGATCAGAGTTCGATTCCTATTATACACATGAGGTGGCCCACAGCCTGTAATTTCAGTTTGAGAGAACCCGACTCCTCTGGCCTTGGAGGACACTTGCGTACACCTGTACACACTCACATACAGATACACACAAGGCACATCATTAGAAGTAATAATAATTCAAGAATTTAAGCTAACAAAGAGCAAATATTCCAATCCCCTGCACAGATGCCGAGGACACAATCAGGAGGAGTGGGCTTGGCATCATTGTTGCTCTCTCTCTCTTCCCACGCGCCCAATGCAGGGACATACCATATATTAGCAGGTTTTTCACAACAGACTAATTTAGATTCCCCAGTCAGACAAATCCCACCTGTGAGCACTGCTGTCTACACCACATAACACCACATAGATCAAGAGCTGGGAGAGGCCAGAGTCATGAACATCATAGCTTTCCATAAAAGTTAATTAATGACAGAAGCATATTGCCAGGAATGGCAGCACAGCCATTATTTATGGTCCAGGAAACCCCAAATGTAGGGACTTCCCTTCTCCTTCCTCCCAGCCCCAGCAATACTCATAAGAAGTTTACCCAACCCATTTCAGTAACTCAGTGAGTCATTTGCCAAGTCAGCAAGGAAACAGCATGGGTGACATAAAAATGAATACCACGGCTGAATATCTAATACCCATCTCCAGGGAGATGGACCACCCAACGGATGCTGCTCTGTTCTCTTCTCTCCCTGTATCCGAACACTTTTACACCTCACATTTTTACTGCTGTTAACAGGTTCAACCCTCCACCTTGAGTCCCCCCAAGGAACCCTTGTTGCTGAAAGAGCTTGTGGAAAGCCCACCTCCACCTTCCCCTGCAGAGCCACCACACACAGGCTTGGCCAATTACTGGGGAAACAGCTCTTCAGCAACACATAGTATAAGTTTCAAGGAGGCCATGCAGCTTAGGGCTGAAAGGGTGCATCTAGGCTAAGCTCTGGTAAGGTATTCTAAGCATCGCAGTACACTCGCCATCTCGGACACTAACACTGACCGTGTAGATTGCTATGATGTTTGACGTCACACAGGGCACAAACTTTAGTCCCTGGGGCTCACTAATAGCAAAGTGAGTGTTAACGGTATCGTGGCTTCTGTTTCCTTCCGCGTTTCCCGCTGAGTGCCAGGTATCCACCCCCACACAGCTGAGGTCAAGCTCAGGCTAGTACCCTGACACAGTCTCTGTTCCACTATCCAGACAGACGTGAGGAGGTGGTGAACGCAAACTTTAACTTGCGGGAGGGGCCGTGTGCTTCATCTTATTTTTCTAAAGAGGCTCACAACCACTTCCATATCTCAAGAAGAGGAAGAAAACTGCTGCGTGGGTGGGCATATACTTTTACGATTAGGTCATTTCCACGTGTGGCTTGAATTTTCCTCTTGCTTCTACCCTAAGTAAACTGATAACGCCGTCTCATAGCTCAGCTTTCGTTTCTTTGTTTGAAAAGGGCTTAATAACAACCCCCCTAACTCCCTCTCTCACAGCCCTCAGAATCAGAACAGGTGATGGATATCGAAGCCACCCCCCTTTGAGTCGAACCCCCCCCACAAAAGCATGACAATGATGCTTGGGCCGCCTGAGAACACAAGCAGCAGCCGCGGCTGGCCTTTGCGCTCCTACAAATTATGAGAAAAATGACCATGGCGCTGAGCTGTTATTCTGCTTGTGTAAATGAACAGTCATCTCAGCAGTAATTTGTTAAGTGGAGAAACAGAAATCCTTTGTGAAGACAGGGGCTTTTATAAACGTCTGAGTTGGCCCGATCCACTGCAGTCCTTACTGCTCCCCACCTTCCCCCATGGCTTGCTTTAATTGCTTGTCACTGCTAACTTCCTTGTAAAGGGACAGGCCTCTGCCATGCCTTCTAATTATCCAAATCACCAGCCACTGTGTGTGGCCTTACCTAAGGCTTGTAACCAGAAGTAATGTCACTAAATCAAAGTGAGTGGGAGGTGTCCCTGTTGCAATGACTCTAATAAATGTTACATGGCATTCTTTTAAGCCCATTGGCGCTATTCTCTCTGCGAGCCCTAGTCTAACACGGTAACTCATCATTTACGAATAGTCGGAACCACAAGCCCACGTGCACACCACCTTTCATTGAAGAAACACATCTCATCTGCCAAGAGGAGACCTCACTTTCAGCCCAGGCTGTGAGAGGATGGCATGAAATTCAATTTAACTATTTCTAAAGCTACATCAAACCCAGCTGCTAGTGTACAGGTTGGTATTGGATTAGTAAGAGCTACAAGCAGCAAGCATACGGGGGTTTTCCTGCATGTGAAAAACACCTTTATGTACGTTATGCGATGTAGCGTGTATACCCATCCTCAGTTACTATGGCCCAGCTCCAGTTGGGAACACAGCGACTTCATGGGGATAAGTAATTTGTACCTGCACAGCTCTGAAGACACTCAAAGCATTCATGGGCCTGATGAGGAGGGTACACAGGGCGGGGCATACCTGTCTGAGCTCTCCTTCTGTGTGTACAGTTACTTGACTATCAAGAACATGCCATGCGCATGTTGAATATTTAGAGGCACATGGAAAGCTGCTAAAAATACAGTAAATAATCTGCCTTGTGAAAAGTAAGTACTTTCTCTAGTGTTTCTACAAGTTTACATTTGTATGCTGGTATTTTATTTAAGTGTTCAGATCAGTTTTGAATAGAAATATTTAAGAGTAATAACACCGGGTCACAGGCCTTCTTGTGGTGCATTTGGTGTTTGAACATGCATCAGGTCATAAACCCTGATGGACAATTGTAACGGTTTCAGTGAGAAATGTCTCCATAGGCTCATGTATCTGAACACCTGGACCTCAGTTGGTGGTGCTGTTTGGGAGATTATAGAGCCATTAGGAGGCAGAGCTTTGTTAGAGAAATTATGTCACATGTCACACACACACAGATGCACATACATACATAAATACATACATACACATAAACAATTTTTTAAAATATTATTTTTGAAAAGAGCAATATCTGAAATAATCTCAGCATTTCTTTAGTGGTTATTTTTAATTTATCTCTAAAATATATGTATGACAGAATATAGTACTATCCCCATTTCCAGAGGAGAGAGCAGGTGGAGTAAGTGGAAGGACAGGAAACCAAATGTGAGTATCCGCCTCCAGAGACTACTCTGCTTCCCATGAAGAAGGAGTCCGGGGCTGGTCCCCACATTGTTCCAGACCCCTTGTTACAGAAAGAGAAGGGATCAGATATAGAGGGAACCATGAATGGTCAGAAGGAATAGCAAAGGCCAAAGCCATAGCAAAAAGGAATTCAAAATGCAATGTGAGAGCCTTGACTTCCTAGACTGGGTAAGGTTTTTATGACCTGTCTCCAGAGATAGATCTTTAGCAGTATGTAGTGAGGTTAATTCAGTGTAAAACAGTGTAATACCATTCTTATTTCTGTTCATTCATTTAGAAATTATGGGCAAATTCTAGCAAAAGCTTCGCCTCACAGACAGAGGCTTGGTTGTGTTGGAAAAGATCAGATTCTTTCATTATTCTTACTATTATTGTTATTTGGAAGTAATTGAAATGTTTCTAATCAACTTTAAAACTAAATAAAAAGGATTATTTCCCATTTTTGTTTCCTCAGATTCCTGGTGGAAGGTACCATTATAGAAAACCTTACTTTTCAAACCTCTGAAAACCAATCATTACTCCCTTCCCTACTTCCCCAAATACTTATAATCTGAGATCTGGAACCCAGCAGTTCTCTTCCTTTCTGCCAGGTTGCCAAGACAGCAGCCATCTTCCCTTGGCTGCATTGTACCGTCTCATGAAGGTGGAGACAGAAAGGGAGTCAGTCACTCCGTTGTGCAGTGGTGAAACCAGAAAAGGATTAATAGAGAAGCAGGTATTCTTTTCCTTGGTCATTGATCAACATAAAGTAGATTCCCCTACTCGGGAGCCTAGCTGGAAACACTCACCTGTGGAGATGGATTTACCTCCCAGAAAGAAAGTCACAAGGTGTTGCTTCCCTAACAATCATTGGCTCTGCGTAGTGAAATGAAGGTACCTTTTGCATTATGTTTACTCTTCCTGATACAGCACCTACAAAAGTTCAAACTGGCCTTGTACAATGAGCTACATTCTAACTAATATCAGTCACTTCTAATTCCAATCTCTAATGAACACTTGCCACTCCCATGCTTCCTTTCATAAAAAAATACAGTTCCTGCTTCTCACTTCATAAAAATGGCAAGAACAAGTTTACCTTTAGCTAATATGGATAAGAAAAGGTTAATATAAGTAGAATGAAAACACAATTTTCCCACAATCTTAATTTCACAGTGAAACACAAAGCTCTTCAGGCTAGATAATTGTTAGTTTTTCTGGGTACTTACTGTATTACCCCGCTTGGAAACCCATTAGGAATTAAAAGTAAACATGTCAAACAAGAACTGCTCCCTAATTAATACTAAGCCATATGCAAAAACATTCTTGAATACCAGGCTTAGTAGTATTGTATATTATACTGCCTCTGCTTGTAAAGAGTCAAATGTTTCTTCAAATGAGAATGTAGACCACTAAAGATAGCCAAGGTCGCACAATGTAGCCTCCCACTTCACACACCATACAAGGCAAGGCTGATACCTTCATTCTAAACATCAAGTAAGCCTAGCTACCTTCCTGTGAGAGAATTGCTAACTAAGCATATTGGTTAACAGAGATGTTCAGAAACAGAGATGTTTAGGTGCCTAAAGAGGCACCTAAGGTCAGAGTTCAATTCTCCAGTATGATTCCTGACTCTTGTTCTAAACACCATATCACAGGGAGATGAAGGAAATGTCATGTAATGATTCACACATCTCTAGAGTTAATGCTGGTGTCTGAGGGTAGAAACTAAAGCCAATCAGAAATACATAAAACCCAAGCAACCACCCTGATCTCCACAGCTCTTTACCAGAGTATTAGTAGTTTTCCTAGAACGAATTCAAATGTTTTCCAAGAAACAGGACCTACCTGACTAAAACATCCAAGTAATTGGAGTGCAGAATAGCATAGCAACCAGAGGGGATGTGGGTACTGTCCTGACATGCTCGCTCCATCTTCCAGAATCTGTACACCACATAACTTCTTTGGACAGAAGGTAAATAGTTTTCAGGGACTCTAAGCATGGCTTCCTTCCAAGACATTGTTACCATTCTTCCCACATCAGTCACATTTGGTGACATGGAATCAGATGAATTTTAAAAGGACAGAGAACATAAAGTCATCTAGAAGTTTACAGAGAATCATCCCCTGTGAAAGAGACAGTGTACTTGTGACACGTAAGAATTAGGGAGTTCCGTCTTTACTCCCATCATCTCACCAGATGGTTAACATGTGATACAAGGCAGATATAATCGTAGCTCACCCACATCCAGATTTCACACTCAAGGGAAGGAGAATGGATTCATCTGTGCTTCTTGGGCATAGAAGATAATTCTGTGGGCCCCAACTCTAACACTTCAGGTACCCCCATAACAGTTTGTCAAAATGAATTACTGTTGCCAGACACCAAATGTAGCCTCTGGTCTGAAAAAGCTAGCATGTGTCTCTGAAAGTGCTTATCATTCTTACATGCCTACTACACTTCCAGTCTGCAGCCTATTAATGGAAACATATGTAGAATAAATGGCGGGGGGTTGTAATAGGAAGAAAGAGTATCAAGACAGATTTAAAAAGTCATAAAACACGGGTTTTGTTCTTCAAGTCATTAAAAAAAAAAGCATGCCAGTCTGCGGTTTAATACAATAAAATGTTACAAATGAGGACCATAACAGTTTAGCTCTATCATGGCAGGATACAGAAATTACAGCCCGCGCTTGGTAAAGACACATACCAAGGACACCTGGCTAGTGTAATGTCAGTACTTCAGGAATGGGTAACTTCTGATGGCACAGGCACAGGGGAGCCACAGCTTCATCTTTGTGGAGGTAGAGTATCAGGACTGTCTTCCACCGTGGACTCACATCTCCTGAGCGGGCTGGACTCTACCCAGTCACACAAGAACAACTGGTCACTGGATTCTGTGCCTTATGCTGTCTCTAGTGTTTGTTTATGTTGTTAGCATGCATAGAGAGCATTTTATATTAAAGATAGAGACTGTGGATCAGGGAAAACTTGATTTAGAGAAACAACTTCTAACATCACCACCATTCCATTAGAGTACGAGTTTATGAATTAGCAGGAGAGTTGGGGAACTCCATGTAAATGTTGTGTATAATAACAATATACATAAAAGCAGCCCACCTCCAGTCAACAATTGGCATGTCCATTGAGGAATAAAAGCCTGTTCTTATCATGTGTTATGCGGTAAGAAAAGACCAGGCTGTGTATTATATTTTCTTAAATGCCTCCTCTTACTACCTTTTTATAATTGAAATGTTGAGCACCCACTCAGGAGGAAAAGCCTAACAATTCTCTGTAACAGCAGCGCACAGTAGTCTGGAACCTCCTTGAAGTTAATTGCAACGCAGCTCACTAATGAAACTTTCCGTCTATTAAATCTTAACAGGCATAACTATAAAAATGGCGCCAAGCTTGTTCCTGCTCTGGAATGTCCCAGCCAAAACTTTGTGACTTTTACCCTTTATCTTTGTAATTACTGTAATTATTTCAGAGTTGGCATAGAATCAAAATTTAAGAATGCAAGAGTTCCCCCTACCACCACACACACATGGAAGTCCTTTTGTATTTTTTTCCATTTTTCTCAGGATGGGAAAGGTTTGAGATGACCCTTCAATAGATGTAGCAACAAGTGGTTGGGTACACCCATTTCACTGTCCTACAGTGGTGTCGGGGACACCTGGATTTCCTCTGTGTTCTATATATACAAAGATGATGCCCTCACAGCTTCAACGGAGCTATGGTTTCTTGACAAACTCATTTTGTGTCTTCCTTCTAATAATCTATACATTAATAAGAAATAATTTATAAGTAATATCAGAATGGGGGAAATACATAAAAATGATTAGTTTTGATAATTGTCCTTAAATGTTGGATGGCCATTATAACTTTTACAGGAATTCCTACTTCTTTTTTTAATTCCTATTTCTTAATTCTTCCTAATATTGAAAACACATACTTTAGAGATAACACACCAAAAGTGTTCGTTTATTTTAGTATTGATCCCAGGTCTTTGCCCTAAATCATAACAGCTAGAGAAAGGAAATGTTTAACTTGGGGGCGAGTTTAGGGATCAGATGAGAGCAGACTCCATGCAGTGGTCTTTATAAATGAATGCCTTGCTGTAGGAAGGTGAATTTGTAGCTTAATGCCCAGTGGGCATGTTATTCCACATCTATTTCCTCTTCACAAGGCAAGTCACAGCCAAAAAGACAGCATGTACATATATGGCTTTGGCTATAATAACTAAAGCATAAAATGTGTTAATTAACTTCTGAAAAGTAAGTTTTGCCTAGGTTTCTAATAACTGCTTATCACCTTGATGACAAAGGAGGTCTTTTGAAAGATGTTGAAGATCAAAATTTCCTCTCAATTATCATCACTTCTTACTTTATATGACTGTCTGTTTATAATAGGACAGTGGGCATTACATAGGTGTATCAACTAAAAAGTATGGTTTCCCTAAATAGGACCAGAATACCGACCACCTGGGTTTTTATAATTGCCCAGAAATCTTGTTAAAATTCCTCAGCCAACTTAATCAGAATATGTCAGGGCCATAGCTGGAGTAGGGAATTGTGTTTGCCCACTTCCCCAATTCATTCTGGTCAGATTTCCAGGACCAATCCATACAGGACATGGGCAAGGAGAGGAGGCCTCTAACCTATTTCCCTTTGATTTCTCCGTGTCCTGTAACTAAGGTGTGTCACTGCATACCTTCAGCAGGTTATTACCAGACTCTTACCAATTTTTTTTTTTTTGGTTTTTACGAGACAGGGTTTCTCTGTATTGTTTTGGAGGCTATCGGTCCAGCCCAGCCTCGAACTCACAGAGATCCACCTGCCTCTGCCTCCCGAGTGAGTGCTGGGATTAAAGGCGTGTGCCACCACTGCCGGGCCCAAATATTTTTTAATATTGCATTTTGCAGGGCAGAAGATTTTGGTGCTTGTCTGTTTTTTTATAATATGAATTTCTATTTATGTTTGTTTTCATTTATTTCTACCTTTTTGTGCATTTTGTTTGTTTCTTTTGAGACTGCATGTCTTTAAGAATATAGGGCAAGTCTTTTCATTATAATTTAACACTTTAATAATTCAAGTTGCAATTGGCCACTATTTGACTTAAATTATACTCATGTTAAAGAATTAGGGAAAAATATTCATGACTTGGAGGAAAAGTTCAGATAATTGTCCTGGTTATAATAAACTTAGTGGGTGTAGGGTTATTCAAATTATCTGTTTCATATTGGGTAAACTGTGGTACTTTGTGCATTTCAATGAAATGGTTCATTTCATCTAAGTTGCCAATTATTTGAATATAGAGATGTTCATGCAGATGACTTGCAGGGAGGGAAAGAGAGAGGGGGGAGGAAGAGGACGAGGAGGAGGAAGAGGAAGAGGAGGAGGAGGCAGCAGCAGGCGATAGTGGCAGCTACTGAGCCTGGTGTGGACTTTTGAAACTTCAAAGACTATCCCCAGTGACATCCTTCCTTCAACAAGGCTACATTTCCGAACCCTTCCAATCCTTTCAAACAGCTCCACTGCCTGGTGACTAAGCATTCAAATATATGAACCTCTGGGGACTATTGTTATTCAAACCACCACACTCACCCTATGCAGACAGCTTTTATGTGTATTCTAGGGACTGAAGATCAGGTCTTCATGCTTGCATTGCATTAAATTCCATTTAATTTGCTCATTATGTTCCTGAGTATACTTCTTAGGTACTTTTCCTTATATTGTAATGAGAAAACATAACTTTATCACAGTCTACTGATAACAATATTTCCTAAGACTTGTGAAATGCAAAAACATTACTTCTTACATCACTAAATTATGATGTAGTTTCTTCAGGTCTGACATACATTTGAACAACATTATAGATCAAGTTTTGGCTTTAAACTATCAAACTCAAAGCCCAGGAGTTTACACATCCTGGGCTCTTTCTTTCTTCCTGATGCCCCAAGGCCCTTTCTGCTTGGAGAAACTTTCTTAGCATTTTTAAAGACAGAGTCTCTTAATTTATCATTATGTGAGAATATCTTGCATTCTCCTGCATTCCTGAAGGGTGAGAATTCTGAATGGAGAGTTCCCTTTCAAATGATTTGGAAATATTATACTGCTTGTATATATTTAATGGTTTCTGATGAGAAATATAGGGAGCATAGAGCTTGTCCTGAAGTGTGGTTTTTATACACAGTGTTACTCCATTAAATGAAGGTGTACATGCAGAGAGAACACTCATACACTAAATAAATAAATAAATAAATAAATAAATAAATCATTTTTAAAAAAGATCGTGAGTTGAGAGGATCATTTGGGATTATCTGGGCACATGTAAGTCTATTGGCAGACATTCTTATAAGAAACACACTGACTCAATCTTCCTGCTCCCTCGGGGGAAGAATAGAGGAGAGCAAGAAAAGAGATCCCATAATAGAGAGAGCCATTATAGGTTTAAAGAGAAATCTGGCAATAGGGAAATGTCCAGAGATCTACAAGGGTGACACCAACTAACAATCTAAGCAACAGTGGAAAGGCTACTTTAAACATCCTTCCCTGATAATGAGATTGATGACTACCTTATCTACCATCTTAGAACTTTCATCCAGTAGCTGTTGCAAGCAGAAGCAAACACGCACAGCTAAACACTGAGCTGAACTCTGGAATTCAGTTGCAGAGAGGGAGAAGTGATAAGCAAAGGGGTCAAGACCAGGCTGGAGAAACCCACAGACTGATCCAGCCCCCCTGAACGTGGGTGTCAATTAGGAAGCCTGGACAATCTATGGGGCCTCTGGTAGTGGATCAGTATTTATGCCTACTATACGAATGAACTTTGGGAACCTATTTCACATAGAGGGATACTCTCTTAGCCTAGACACATGGGGGAGGGCCTAGGTCTTGGTCCAAATGATGACAGACACTCCCTGGGGAGCAGAAAGGGGGTGGTGGGGTGCAGGGGAGGAGGGAAGGAAGAGGGAACTGGGATTGACATGTAAAACAAGCTTGTTTCTAGTTTAAATTTACAAAAAAAAAAAGAAACACACTGACACCAGATTCAAGATGGCTTTTCTGACTCTACCAGCATCATCTGATATCACCCTGGGGGGTTGGGAGAGATATATCATAGGTGCTGTGTAGGGATGGAGGTGACATAAATGAGTGATTGATGGGATGGCCTCAGAGGGAAACAGTAAAAAGTCAATATCTCTCCTAGGGCAATAATTTAGGTAATGGTACCTGTAGCAAGTCTTTCTCTGTCCCTCCAGCCAGCTCCCAAATAATGACACCAAGGCTTCTTATTAATAATGAAAGTTCAACATTAGTTTAGGCTTGTCCCACTAGCTCTTATACTTCTTAACCCACTTTTATTAATCTGTGTTTTACCATGTGTCCTTTTACCTTTCTTTCATTCTGTACCCTGACTCCCTGCATCTCCATGGCTTCTCCTGTGTACCTTGATTCTCTCTTCCTACTTCTGCTCTCTCTGCCTGGAAGACCCACCTATACCTCCTCCTGCTTAGTTACTGGCTATTCAGCTTTATTACATCAGTCACAGCAATGTCTTTACGCAGTGTACAAACATCCTACAACATTTCCCCCTTTCTGTCTAAATAAAAAGGAAAAGCTTTAACTCAAACATAGTAAAATTATATACGAAAAAGACTATGATCAAGTAAGAGTTATATTTAAAATATCCAGTCCATTGGTATTTGGCCAATTTAGAAAACAAAAAATGATCCACTATTTATCCTATCTTGGTAAGTCCTAAGTTTTGTACCTATCATAACTAAGGAAAGCTGTAAGTATAGCTGTCTAGTCTTCAAGTTCATCAAAGACCCCAGAAGGATACAATATTACCTGAATAAACAGAAAGTGCAATGCTATAGAAATGAGAGAGACATCTGGCTACCTGAACCACCATCCAAATTTCCTCTGCAACACTGGAGCATCCATCTTTGACCCACAGGCCTAGAATATCTGGCAGACTTTTCTATGAAGTAGGAGTTTTGAAGGATTGTACCACCTTGTCTTGGCAAAGTTTGGCAGCCACTTTTCTTAGTGTCCTGCATGTCTAATTTAGATGGTATACTGTAAGCAGTTGAGGCAAGGACAGTTTCTTGCCCAAATGGTTAGCTTTGCCACAGTGAAAGCAAACTCCATTTGGAGGTTGATTTTATGAGGTAGATTGTGTTTTCTAGGAGCAGACATGTCTTCCTATCATGAAAAGCCTTAGGTTATTAAACATCTTAAATGCCATCTTCTGTAGGTCATTGAAGCATTTGAAAACCATCTATCTAAAATACATCTGTTTTACCCTGAAAACATACATAATATGACTACAAGTTCGATTATTATAGATAACTATTAACCTATGTTTTTAAATTATACATTACATTTTAAATGAGCTGCATTAACACAATACCCCAAACAAGAATAGAAACATACATACTGTGTAGCAAAAATAACTTTAAATTTGTATCAATATGCCAAAATCCATACCAATGTAAAATAATTAAAATGAATAGTTGTCTTTTACCCCCCCCCAAATGATGACAAACATCCATAACCCACCAAGTAACCAAAAAACACCCACCCACCTCTTGGGGATGTGGGTGTTGTACTCTCCAGTTTTCTTCCTGTTGTCTGTGGGTAACAATATCTTTAGGGAACCTTGAGAAAATGGTCAAGTCCTAGAAATACTAATTGTAACACTTGTTATTCAGTTTCAGAACTCTTTCCAGCAGAGGGATCAGTATATATGTCAGCTGTCTTGTAATTTTTCTTTCTTTCTTTGTTATTTCTCTGCCCATCAAACCTGATCTCTTCTAGCCTTGAAGGAATCCACAGTCTTTCATTTTCTGCAGAAACAAAAGTGTAACATCTCCCCCAACACATTTTCTGAATTTCATTTTAAGGTTAAGACATCCCTAAAGTATCTACACTGGTTTAATTCAGCAGTGGCCTTTCACAATCCCATGTCTCTCAGCAGCTACTGGTATGCTCATCAGCATTCAAAAAATTCGAAGTCAACACAACACCATGCAGGATCCAGACTCCCTGTGTATTTCCCATCTTTACATGGCCTTTTTCCTTTACTCTTCCTTTAAAAACTTTATTATTTTAAAACTATTTTATGACTGTCTGTACACAACTTCTTTTCCTTCTTAAGTGCCTACACACATTTTTCAACACACTGTAACATATTTAGAGGTTTGTGTTTTTTGTTTTTGTTTGTTTTTTTGCTTTTGTTTTTTGGTCTGGACATGCTTTACTGTACACCTGTAGCATTTTCTGACTACTTGAGCCAAACTTTAAACTCATTGTGCAGCTTTGTGTTGGCAGCTGGTTTTGTGAGAGCCAAGCTTTATTTCTGTGGGCCCTGGCCTCCAGCCGGTCTATCTGTCCCAGATCTGGAAAGTTTCTGGGTCCGTGCTTCAGTAGGCATTTCTACCTAGTCTCCCACCATTGAGCAGCATGTGCTGCTCATAAATCCTATTCAAGTGCTTGGTAGCCTCTTAAAAGAGTCATGTCTCTGAATGTGAGCCTACCAGAGACCACTTCCTCAGGTCCTATGTGGAAATAGGAAGTCCCACATTGGCCACTACATGTAGATGGATTTTCCTTTGTGCCACCAGCTCACAAATAATGACATGGAAACTTATTCTTAATTATGAAAGCCTGGCCTCAGTTTAGGCCTGCCCTCCCCAGCTCTTATAATTTAAATTGACTCATTTATTTTTAATATACTTCTATCACATGTCTTGTTATCTCATCTGTAGGTACTGCCCATGTTGCTTCCTCAGCGTCTGTCTGTCTGATCTCTGGCTGGCTGGTCACCAGCTGACTGGCCCCCAGCAGGTTGGGCCCTGGTACGCTGGCTGCCTTTTCTCTTTGCCTGTCTATCCTTCCTCTTCCTAGCTACTGGCTGTTCAGCCTTTTATTAGACCAATCATGTGCCTTAGGCAGGCAAAATGAAGCAACAGCACATCTTCACATAGTTAAACAATTATTCTGTAACACAAACAAATGTAACACATCTTTACTTAGTTAAGCAAATGTTCTATTCTATAAAAGGTACCGTTTTCTAACATAAGAGGTGCTGGGGGAGAGGCAAGTTTGAGAGAAGAGGAAAGGTTGAAGGAGTAAGTTTAGTGCTAATGAACTTGACTAGCCATGCTCAGAAATGGAGGAAGGAGAGATGTCACAATTATTACTCAAGACCCTCTGCCTAAAGAAATGGATTTTCAGTCTTATCTTCTCCAATACTGGGCCAATTCCTGAAATTCAACTTTTAAAGTCTTACCCAAGCTGATGTCATCAGCCCAATTGGGTTGTGGAAATATGCAAAAGGAAAACCTAACCAGGAGCAGCAGGCAGTTGGGAGTGGTGATGTTCTTTTTATGCTATAACAAATAAAGCTTGCCTGAAGATCAGAGTGCAGAGCTAAGCCACTAGTTAGCTACAGAGGCCAGGTAGTGATGGTACACACCTTGAATTCCAGCACTTGGGAGACAGAGGCAGATGGATCTCTGTGAGTTCAAGGCCACCCTGAACTTCATGAGACTGAATCTGTCTAAAAGAGAAACAGCTCACACAAAGGTGATCCCAGCACTTGGGATCATATGACTTTAATCCCAGCACTAGGGAGGTAGAGAGAGGAGTGATGTGGCTGGTCAGAAGGAGGAATATAAGGCAGGAGGAGACAGGAACTGATTGCAGTCTGAGGAGTAGTCAGTCTGTTGACAGGATCCTTCCTTTTGGTCTGAACACTGAGAGCTCTAGTGGCTGGCTGCTCTGCTTCTCTGATCTTTCAGCTTTCACCCCTGATAGCTGACTCTGAGTTTTTATTATTAAGGCCAAAGAGAATTCATGCTACAGTTGGGTCTTAACTGTTCTGAAGCTGAGAGCTAGGTCTGCTTCCTGTGGTCTGGAGTAGCTGAGATCATGCAGGGAAATGGAGCTCAAGGCAGGAAGTTGAGCCTCAAGGACCATCATTATTGAGAGACAACAGAGAAAGCAAAACCAGCAAAGTAGATGGAGGGGAGCAGGCAGAGAGGTTGGAGCAACGACAGACCCCAAACACGTAAAAGTAAGGCTGGTGTGACTCTCAGTCCTTTGCTCCATCTCGGTCTTCCTTGGTAGACAATATAGTCGTTTTCCCAGAAAGATGATGGCTGCCACAAATGATAAAGTTAGGAAAGAGAGTTTAGCTCTTGAAAGAAATAAGAACTGGCCCCTGTCAGACCTTCTCCATGAAAAGAGGAAGGAAATCCCTGGAGAAAGCATACAGCTACTGCCGCTTCCCATAAATAGGTAGGTCAGAGCAGTGCTGAGACATAATGGAGGCAAATCGACTTGAGGGACCCAAGAGGTGACTTTTGTACAAGGAATTCAGTGACAAAAAGGGGGAGAGACGGGAAAACTTGCAGTAATCTCTCAACATGAAAACAGATTCAAATTTTTTGGTGCAAACTCTGGGATATTTTTGTCTGCTCCACAGAACCAAATGACAAAGTCTTCTTTAATTAGTGGAAGGAATTACGATTTATGACTTCATCTCCCTTTTCCTCTTGAATATCTTTCTCTGTGTATGGTTTAGACCTCTGTGTGCTGTATATGTGTGGAGGTGGTGGTGGTATAGGCATGTGTGTGTGCAGTGTATTTTGTGGGCATGTGCACGTGTGTGTGTATGGGAACAGGTTTGTGTGCCTATGCATAGAGGCCACAGGATGAAGGGGTTCTGTTCTATGAGTCTTTGCCTTATTGCCTTGAGGCAGGGCTTCTCACTGAACCTGAATCTAGGCTGTCAGTAATTAATCCCCAGTGATGTTCCTGTTTCCATCCCCCACACTGCTGGGGTTACAAGGGCATGTGGCATTCCTAGCTTTTTACATGCGTGCTGAAGAGTTGAACTAAGGTCCTCATGTTAGTACACAAACACTCTTAATCCACTGAGACGTGTCCCCAGCCCTTCTCTCTGCATTTTAAGTTTGATTGTCTACAGACCCAATCAACCAGGTGGCACTTGACTAAGTAACTACAACTGACATTTACTAAGCATTTGCAGTAGGTCTTGCTCTCTGCAAAAAAACAAAAACAAACAAACAAAAACAACAACTTAATACATTTTATCTAATTTAATTTTCCAACAACCCTATGGCTTATATACTTCTGTACCAGCTAGGAAGAACAGGTCTGTTATTCTTGATGGTCATCCAAATGGTGGAATCAGGTTGTGTACGTTCTCATGGGCAATAAGACAAGGTGATCTCAAAGATGTAAGAGAAGTCTTGTTTATTAGAGTCAATTTCAGCTGTGTATAACTGTATCAGCCCAAACAGTGCTTTCTTTTTCACAAAAGATGTAGTTATATATAGCCCAAAGTTGTTATAGGGCTCCATAATTTATAGTTCTACCAAAGGGTCCTGTCTTTATGTGTCATTGTCTTAACACATATCCCTTCCATCCATGAGGTTACTGAGCCCAAATAAACACATTTGTGTAGTAACACAAGCGTGTGAAGCATGTTCAAAAAAATGTCCCTCAGCACCAGCGAGTGAGACTAGTTGACTCTAAGAACTTACTTTTCTCCCACAATGAGGGAATGCTCTCTCAGCCTGGACTCTTGGGAGAGGGCCTAGGCCCTGCCCTGGATGAAATGACAGACTCTGGAGATCCACCATGGAGGGCCTCACCCTCCCTGGGGATCAGAGTGGAGATTGAGTTGGGGGACTAGGGGGCCTGGTGGGGAGGGTGGGGGAGGAAGGGAGGGAGAGGGAGCTGGGATTGACATGTGAAACAAGCTTGTTTCTAACAACAACATTAGCCGGAATTCAGTTATGTGTCCACCATGCAAGATGCATGGGAGAATAGAAGACAATGCCTTGCATTTTCAGCAGCCACATGTCCAGCCTCAGCCACAACCTCCAGGTAAGGTAATTGGACTGTGTTCCACATAACCTATTGACAACCATTTTAAGGAAGTCGGACACAGCTCTGAAGCTTGAGGAGCCTCTGAAGGACTCTGGACAAGGAATCATATGATCAGCTCTGGGCTTTAGAGTGATCACAGGATCCTAGTATAGGTGCCACAAGAGTAGAGTCTGTTGGCTTTGCTTGACCCACACGCTCAGCACCACTCCAGAACTTTGTAAGAGAAACTGCTGAAGATGGAAGCAAGGAGGATAGAAGTGGCTACAACAGTGATGTCTGAACTCAAGTCCTAGGAGCGGGGATAGCACATTGGCTCAAGAGCACCAGAGGACCCACAAGGACATTGACTTTAGACATGAGAGAGGTATTGAACATTACTCATATATTTACAGCTTGAACAACTGAGAGGATGGTATCCAAACAGGAGGATGACTTCAACTTAATGAACTTCCAAACTCAAGGTGGGAAATCGGAGGAGAATCCACCGAGTAGAGAATTGAGACAAATTCAATTCTGGAAGTGGTGACACTGTGCTGTCCATCACCACCCCAATTGTGGAATCCAAAGAGAGCAGCCAAGACTCCTCTGGAACTCAAGGGAGACCTCATTTACATACACAAATCTGGATTCGCTGGCCTGACACGATGGGTAAAAACTGACACTACCACCAAATTTTTGTGTTAAAATCAAATGCAAAGGGGAGAGAACAAACAGGACGTAAGTGAATGGATGGGTTTTAAAAGAACTATAACCTTTAAGTGTGTGGGGGGGGGCGGGGATAAGTACAGCATTGAGAGGAAATGCTATGAGAAAAAAAGAATTCAGAGAGGTTAGGGAAAATTGAAGAAAGATAAAGATACAGCTAGGAAAAGATGAATAAAGATGCACGGAAAAATCTCTCTCTCTCTCTCTCTGTGTGTGTGTGTGTGTGTGTGTGTGTGTGAGAGAGAGAGAGAGAGAGAGAGAGAGAGAGAGAGAGAGAGAGAGATTCCAGCAAGATATAGAAAATAAGAACTGACAATTCATGACCTCTATGTGAGTGCATAGTGACAGTGCAGGGGACATAGCCAAGTGATTTGAAGTAAGACACTGAGGACAAGTAAGCTAAAGGAGCCTTTTAAGAAGGATAGAATAGGAATGGAGTTAGTTAGAGACTGACATATTTTATACAAACTCAAGGAAAGGAATAAAATAGCTTAGCAGTAAAACTCAATGTGTGTGGGAATGACTTAGTTTTAGATGTAGCACATTCACACTTTCATAAAGTACTAACTTTATGCTAAGAAGTGTGCTGGCACCTTCTCATGCTTATTATTTTTATATGTAAAGCCAGTATCCTTTGCAGTGGGTGAACCAAGTTGAAGAATACTTCCTTTTTTGGCAGTAGAGTAAAAGTCTTCTAGAACATTTTTTAATAGTCCGAGCTCAACATAATGGGTCCCACAAAGCATTCATGCATTGAAATCTTTCTTATCACCTATGTGATTATTATCCACTGGCCTGATCTATTAAATAACAACTTGGTCAGAAATATTATGCTTCTCTATTCCTCTTTCACTACATTTTTGTGGCTAGTTCATTTGGGAAACAATTTGAAAATGCACTGCACTGCTCAACTGTCTAACTTGCTCTGTGGTTGGGTGTTTCCTTACTTTCCACACCAGGCATTCCAGATAGGAACCTACTGCGTTAAGAGCTGCGGTTGCTGTGCATACAGATCAGGGACACACAGACCCAGCAGCTCTTTCTGGGCTCTGTTGATTCTTATGGGTTTTGTTTGTCATTTTGTTTTTGTTTTTCAAGACTGGCTCAAAGGGAATCATAATTACTAGCAAACAATGCACACTGTTTTACTATCACACTTGGCAGTTTTTGGCTGTATCAAGTTATAGTAACTGATCCTCAGAGTACAAAAGTAAGAAAATTTCTGGTTCTTCTTACCTCTTGCAAACTATCTTCAAGACTCACCTCTTGGCCTCTTTCCAAGTGCTACACTTGTTCCTACAAGCCATCCTTCTGGTTCCTTCTTTGGCTTGGATTCTGATCCTGCCTCCCTTGGATGATTTCAATATCCTACCACTGAATTACAGTTACTTCTCAAGGTTTGTCCTACATTCCCTTTGCAATAATTGCAAAACCATGGATTTCACAAGGGACCCTTCTCCCAACATCTGGAAGGGGCAGAGAGGCCCCTGAGTAAACAGTCCCTTTTCACCATCTCACTTGGACTTCTTGGCATACCCCAGAAGGTCCCTGAGTTACATCATTGAAACCAGAGTGTTAAAAGTAAACTCTGAGGACAGTCCTTTTGTTTTAATCTCCACACTATCAGAATAGAACAACTTTTATCCCAGCCAAGGAGACATGAAACAGTTCATTACAACACTGACCTCTATCTGCCCCTTCTCAAATGAAAGTCATTCATAGATTGTAAAGAACCATAATCCATTGGCTCACATGTCTATTTTAGCTCCTCAGAAAAACTAATTTGTTTTTACAAGCTCCTTTGTTCCGTATCAACTAGTCCCTATACTGAGGCCATTCTCTTCCCTTCTCAAAACAAGTTCCATTGTTTGATTTCCACATAGTAAAACGACCCTAAAGATCATTCATAATACTTCTGATGTGTCAAATACAGTTATTTCTAGTATCCAGGGAGAGATAAATGTGTGGCCTGTATCTCCTTCCGGTTAAAAACCTCCACTGAAATATTGAAGTCACTGCACAGCCGAGAGTAGATACCCAAATGGAGCAATGCTCTTTAAAGGTCAGGCAGTCTCTTTCTCTACACATCTCAAAAACTCCCACTGAGGTAGAGGGGAGGATCCAATGGAGGTCCTGAGCCAGTGGAAGCAAGGCAGACTTGCAGCACTCGTCACACAAAATGTCTTCAAAAAGCCCATACTCATCTTTTGCCCTTCGAGCAGGACCTTCACGCCTAAAGGAGAATTACTTGTTCTTACAGTTCTTTTATGAGGCTATGACATTTCTGCATGGGGTGGTGGCTTAATATCTTTAACCCCAACACCTGTGGGACTGAGACCACCAAGGGTTAAGACCAGAATGGAATACAAGGAGCTCCAGTCTAGCCTGGGCAGCAAGAGTGAGATGCTGTCTTAAAGAAAGAAAGAGAGATGGCATGTTCAGATTCATTTCTTTTTTAAACAAGACGCTGCATTTACAGTGGAGATAGGGGTAGGGTGGACTTCAATCAGAACGGAGTTTGAGGCCATGTTTCCAAAGGCAGATGATAAATGACAGGCAGATTTCTAATGGAGAAGACAGGAGGCAAGGGACCTGAAGATTGTGCCCCTGGTGTTCTTTATTTTCCTGGCCGAGCAGGTCATATAGATTCCCTAGCTACGCAACATTTCCAGAATCCTTTGTCCAAGCTTAGTAAAGATGTGGGATGACAAAGAAAATCTAGTATTTTGAATTCTTAAGTAGAAAATGATACAGGAACCAAAGCAAAGGAAATCAGCTTCTCATATGCTGTCTGCCGACTTTATAAATTCACCATAATCTAAGGAGGCTTCGGGTTTCTCCGGAGTCTTTCTGTGGACAGTAGAAAAATTGTTGTCTTATCTCCTATAAGAATAAAGGATCAAGGGATTATGGATGGAGAAAAGCCTTTTGAACATTTTTCTGCCTCCTGGTGGGACCCAGTGCTCAGACTGGCAGGACACTACTTGCCTTTTTCTGAAACTCACTTACATTTATTATGGTGGTTCCAAACTCATCCATATATATATATATAAAATCATTTAATTACCCCTCCCCTTTCAAAAGTATGTGCATTACAGATACCACCCTCCATTCCCTCCTTCCTCCCTGATAATACCCTTCCATTCTCTCCCATAAGACACACAAACCACCAGGCGGTGGTGGCGAATGCCTTTAATCCCAGCACTCACTCGGGAGGCAGAGGCAGGTGGATCTCTGTGAGTTCGAGGCTAGGCTGGACCGACAGCCTCTAAAACAATACAGAGAAACCCTGTCTCCTAAAAACCAAATAAATAAATAAATAAATAAATAAAAATAAAAAAAATAAAAATAAGACACACAAACCACTACATCAGGGGAAAACACATCCAGAATTGAAATTCCTCAATTAGTTGAGGTTCTGGTCAAATAAAAGTAAGCCTTTGGATTTCAAGTTCTCTCCATTCCTCAACAAATTCAGAATGCTGAGGGCACACACACACACATACACACACACACACTTTTCAGGTATCTTTCCAAAAACTTGCCCTCACTGGGCAAGTTCTGAACACAGGCAAAGAGTGTAGAGTCTGTTGAGTTCAGTGTGCCTAGAAGTTGTTTAATATAAAATAAAAATTATCATTCTCTAATCATTTGTCATTCCTGCCTCTTAGACAAAAGTGAGGAAATAAATATGGCTGACTAGGGGTTGTTATTAGTTAAAGCCAAGGATGGAGTCTAAAATCGTGGGTATACAACTTTATTCCCATAAAATAAAACAAAAGCAGGTTGGAAAAATGTCTCTGGTTTGAAACTCTTGTCATGAAAGTGTGAAGGCCAGAATTTGGGTCCTAGGACCCACATAAGTATGTGTCATAGCTTGCCTGCAATCCCAGCTCAGAGTATTAGTGCAGATGCATGCTAACTGGCATCCAAAATGTCAGTGTTCATCAAAAGATGCTGCCTCAATACATAAGGTGGAGAACCACCAAGGAGAACATCCAGTGTCAACCTCAGGCCTCCATGTGCACACACGTGCCCATGCAACTGAACACATGTGTGCCACTCAAACAAACACACATCCCACACACATGCAAAAATAAAAGGATTAATTTCTTACTTAAAGAAAACAAACCAGTACTACTTTCTGTTGCTATACAAAACTCCATCCCTCACTCACTCTTTCTAGTTTCAAGGTGATTGGACCAAACGTGAGAATACCATTAAATCTAAGGCATAGCATACCAGCCATTGAGACCCCATTAACATTTCACTATGTGAATCAATTCCCTTGCCCCTATGCTCAGGCATGGAGGTAGAGTCACTATGGGGTGGAAATTCCATGTCATTTACCAACTTTGTGCCCTCTCTCCAGTTACTGTCAGTCTCTGTGTGGTGTATAGCCTGCTTGTAAAGTGAGACTTTCAGCAGTACTAACCACCAGGGCTACCGAGAGACAGAGTGAGATCATCTGTGTGAAATACTGAGTGCAGAGTGGTATTTAATGCAACTCTGCTCTCTGTCTTTCTGTTTCTCAGAGGTCTGTAAATCAACTGCGTCAGAATTTTCTGGGGGAGTTTATATATAACGGGTTCCTGGTCCCCATCCCCAGCATGATCTCTTTCAGTGTGTCTGGGAAGGTATTTCCAGAAAGCATCCCGCACTCTCTGGCCCTCTCCTGTACCACTGACTGAGAGCCACCATCACGGAAACTCTGAGAGCATCTATTCTCTAGCTAAGTTCCGTTTGTTTCCTGCGGTATCAGCTGGTGGCCTTTTCTGTTTGGACCAAAGCCAAGTTTCTTCTTCCACTCTACAAGTTCAGGCAACTCTGCTTGGGTGTCATGAATACTTGTCATGTGTGACTGCCTAACTTTTGAACCTACAACATCTCAATTTTATATTAGATTGACCTCAGAGTACCCCTCTAACTCCAGAAGCTGAATGTCACTCTCTTTCTGTCTCTCCGCACCTCTCCCTGTGAGTCCACGTGTGAACATAAATGTCTATGTATACACATATTCCAGATCAAGAACATTTGGCCCGTGCTCGGCTAGACACTCCTACCTAGACTTTAGCTTGCACACATGAGGCCTGAGGACAGAGGATGGGTGGGGATAGCCCAGCCCCTGATGCTGTGGCCAACAGCCCTGACAGTGTGCAACAGCCTCGGTGATGAGGAGAGCCCCCACTCTGGCCCCTGCCAAGTTCGCATGAAAATGTCCTTGATAAGGTTGGGGGAAAGTGGCTTGTGAAGCATTAAGATCTTCTCCAATTATGCTAAAAGCTAGACAATCTTAGGAATATTTGATAAGGTTCAGCAAAGAGACAAAGACTCGGCTAGCATACTAACACGCCAGCTTCAGGCCGGGGATGTCCAGTCCACTTTTGCAGAAGTGATTGCTTCTTCAAGATGCCTGACCTCAGGCTCTAATGGGCAACGCTACTGCCTTGACCTCCTACTTGCTGAGTGGGGAAGCCATCTCCAACTCCTCCTCCAGGCAAAAATGGATGGAAATGAGTGCTTGGGCTTAACACTAACAGACAAAAATACCAAATCTGGAATGGGCTGTCATGAGAGACAGAAGGAATGCAGGGAAGAGAGGAGAGCCGCAGAAGCCATGGAGGTGGACGGAAAGACTTCAGCGTGACAGTGTGAGGGGGGCAGGTCCCCTCTCCCTCCCTCCCTCCTCTGCTCTGCCTTCCCCTTCCTTCCATTCCATCCCCCCCCCCACTATTTTACATACAAAATTTTTACATGTTGTGCATGTATTAAGCCTCAGATCTGGAGGGTAAGTTCAGAGGGTGTGCGTTCTAAGCTCTTTTGTCTGAGGGACTGGACTGCAGAGGGTTGAGTTCTCAGAGAACTACAGGAAGCTGAAGCTGAAGGACTTGACTTGATGACCTTGAGACTTCTCTCAGCCACAGTGTCTATTCGGAGACTACCCAACTCCACTACAAAACCAGCTTCATCAGCCAGAGCTTGGCTGCATTCCCGCCAACCTCTTTGCCATTCTTGTCTTGTTTTCTGTCTATAGCTCTGGTTAGCCTGGCTCTCACTCTGGAGAGCAGGCTGGCTTCAAACCTGCACAATCCTCCTGCCTCTGTGTCCTGGGTGCTGGGGCTACACTCATGAACCACTGTGTCCAGTTTCTGAGGCTCAGTTTGCCAGCCCTGTATCTAACTACCACTTCTTTTTAAAACACAATATCACATGTTCTAATACACTCCATCTCTCCTCTCTGTAACAATGTCTCAGGATACACTGACCAAAAAATGGTCTGAAGTAATCCAATTCTTCTGTCCAAGTGATACGAATCTGGCCAATGAGACATGCATGAAAATTTTCATGAGGGTTCCTGGCAAGGGCTGGCTAGGTGGGAATTCTTATTCCTAAGAGACTAAGCCACAGGAGGAAGACAATCCTTCCTGTTTCTCTGGAAGATTTTGGCTTTGCTGCGATGTCTGGAACTAGCAGCGTGGGGATGGAGAATAGTACTGTGCCACTGAATCAACCAACCCTGACATCTGCCCTCATCGCTGAACTAAAGGAATGCGTGGGTTTGTTAGAGACACCTGGAGTTGCAGCCCAACTGATACTTTCCTTTGTGTGTAATGATAAATAAATGGAATATACCTCCAAGACATAGCGGTATGAAAGGTCTTGCTCTTTGTAGCTGTGTCCATTTGCCTGGTCCTTGAAAACGGTAATGATCTCATTCCTAATCTCAGATATAATAATGGGTTCTGTGATGTCTTCCTCTAGCAGGAGAAGCTGTTTGAAATGAAAAATTTTTTTTCTTGAGCAAGGTGCTTGGAAATCCTTTTGTGGACCTAGGATGCAAACTGTTCAGAGGTTTATTTTTTTGTCTTTTTAATTTTTAAAGCATGTCACATGAGGAAATATAGCAAACATATAAATTTTCCCTCACACTACACAGATTTCCATAAAGAATGACATCATTTGTATCATCTCCCAAGCCTTTGAAAGACCTCAGAGCTACCTAGCGACTTTCCTGGTAAGATTTAGAAGTGAAAGAAATCAAAGGGAACCTAGACATCACCCAGCTTGCCCAAGACTGCACGTGGTGGTAACAAAACCAACCACAACAGACAGCTACTGTCGATTGAATTCACATTAAATATTTTACACTCTGTAACTCAAGTCACAAAGCAATCCTAGGGAGCAAATAGTATTTATTCTTTGTTTCGGGAGAAAGAAAGCGGAAGCTTGGGATATTATTGTCCGCATTCACTAGCCAATGATATTGAAAACCAGCAGAGATGACTTTCAAAGTCAACACACGAAGTGAACACACACAGAGTGAGCTTCCAGACCTCATTCCATCAGATGCTGGTAGACTCTGATCTACCAAGGCAGCAGTCATATGCAGAAGAAAATGGAAACTAGAGTAAGGTATTATGTTTTAAACTTTTATAGCTCTTCATGGTTATTAAATTCTAACCAATATTCTAGAGAACATTACAGAGGAAAAATGAGCCTTGTAATACGGTCTAAACCTACTTAATAGTTGTGTATATTAAAATAGCATCTAGATAAGATATAACTGGGTCTCTTCGAAGCACAACATCATTTTTCCCCGAAGCTTTAAAGGATGGCTAGAAACAAGAGTGTGTTTCCTTTTTATTATTCTTCAAGTATTAAAGAAAAACACTTTGACTTTATCCTTTCTGATCTCCCCTATTTATCAGGCTGACATTTTGAAATTTGGGTTTGCTATGAAAATAGCTTAGCCAATGAAAGAGCATTGTGTAGGGCCAGTGTCTTTTTTGAGCACCACACGCCGGCCTTCATTGTTCTGTTTTGCTACAAAATTACCATGGCTATTTTTAAACCTGTGCAGTAGATTTGTCAGCTATCAGCCACTGCCTCTCTTGGCTCACTGGTCCCAGTGGCCTTTCCAGTCCTACAGATAAGCCATCCCTCATGTAAGATTTTTGTGGCTTCTCATCTATTTATAATTGCGTCTCAAAAACTAGAAAATTATGTTCATGCCCTACATATTTGCCCCCTGGATCCACAGTACCCTCTGACTGCAGCAATAACCTGTCATGCTTAGACAATTAGTGTAACGCAGAGGACACTCGGGCTCTTCCACGCTGCTAATGCCACATCAAATGTAGCTTTCGGAGGTCAGATAATGATGTGGCGGATTCTGGCAAGCCTCTTTTGCATGCACATGGCTAACCAAGGCCCACTATGCTGGGTGCTTCTTGACAGGGCTCAACCTTCTACCATCTGAAGTCTGGGACTTTGTGCAACAGTCTCCCTGACTCAGATGTGACTAGTGCTTTAGAATGATCAGGACACGCTTAGGGTGATATTTAGGTGAAATAGGTCCCTTGTCTTCTACTGATGTTGACCTCTAGAAATGGTTCTGGGATACATTCCTGGATGTAGATCACACTAACCTTTACATCTACGTGTAAATTCAGTTGTTCATTAGTTAATTCATCCATCCATCCATCCATTCATTCATTCATTCATTCCCTGACTGGACTACCAATGAGCAAAGCTTTTTAGGCCCTCGTTGTAGAATGTCCCTAATTTCAGAGTTATATTATCACACACTTCTGAATTGAAGTCTATAGAATTGACCTCTACAGAATAAATAAAAAAGTTGTAAGTGAGGACACCATTTCTGGACTCTTACAAAGAAGCAGTGTAATTCAGAGGTTAAGACAGCCTCCCAGGTCATGGGCTTGAATCTGACACAACTTAGATGACAGGAAGGCCACTCAGTCCCTCAGGCCTCAGCTTCCTCCCCTTTAAAATTGGAGCACTCTGTCCCCATAGGAGTCATACAAGAATCGCACAGATAAATACCAAAAAGCCATAAAACTGACTAGATATGAAGACTCCTTCTTGTCTAAGCACCAAGCACTGTGATGACCATGACACATAAATTATCTCAACTAAATCTACGACATTTTCAGCCTAAACACGAGCAAACAGAGGCTTAAAACTGTGTGCTGAATTGCCCGAGGGTGGGAGGTCTTCTGAGGAGTAGAGCTAAAAGGCCAATGTGGACCGAATCCACTTTAGAACTCTGCTGCGTGGAGCTGACTGTGGGATGGGTCACCTGTGCCGCGCTTTGACCAGGGTGTTCTTGGTTCCCGGAGCGGGTAAAAGCACGTCTCAGTCACAAAGCGAAACACGCTAGCCAGCAGCGTGGCCCTCTCACGGAGGGGACAGGGCTTTGGTTGTCTTCGTTTGTTCTTTCTACTTTCCCAGGGTTCTTTCTGACCATGGAGTTTCTCTGCAGTCTGATACAGGAAAGGCATACCTTCCCGGGTCGTTTACTATACAAAGAGCTGTCTTACTGCTGTGAAACTGAATTTTGTTGAGGGAGTGAGACCTTTTTGGAGTCCTTTAGGTACATACAGATACAAAGACAAATACTTATATTTCTCAGTGTAAATGGTATGGAAAGAAATACTGAAAGTCTTCAGTAGCTAATGAAGTGGTGGAGCTTTCTGCTGCCTCCTCCAAGAAATCAAATGTGCCTGAACTTTGGGATATAGCCTGAGTACAGAACACACACCAGGACTTTAAGGGCAGGTTTCAAATCCTCTGGGGCTGTCTGTCATGCTGTGCAGTTTTACAAACTATAGAAGGGACAATGGACGCATTTTATCACAAATTTTTGTCTAGTTTTTATAATCAGAGTAATATATAAATTATGAATTCTGTTGAGTACACATAAGAGAACTCAACAAAAATTAATAACAAAAATGAATGAAACAAAGCCTAACTTGCCAATTATGTTCTGTACATTATCTCATTTAATCCATATAGCAGTTGTAAAATAAGAGATCTTTAAAATGGCTTTTTCTATACATGAAAGTGCTAAAATGAAGTACAAACTGAATTATCTTGCCTAAGTAAGGACAGAATGCCTTGCTTTTCACAAAAAATTAAATTTTGCAATCCCCTCCATTGACTCAAGTCAAGCATAACTCTAGAAAGAGTGGTCCAGGTCTGAACTACATTTCCCAGCTTCCTTTGCACTTTAATGAAGTCACTGCCAAATCATCAACTGGTCAGATGCAGAAAATACAGCTTCTAGGAAACTGAGAACCAACCACAAGACAAAGGAGCCTCTTCTGTCAGTCAGGTCAAGGGGAGATTACTCTTGAAGAACACAAACATTGAATTATTAGGCATGAGAGAAATGCAATTCTATTGTGTTTGTGCCAAGAACGATAATTCTGAATCTATTTGATACAGCAATCTGGTTACCCTAGTTGATATCTAAGATTACTCTAACAGAGCCAGAGAGAAAATCAAGACGTTGTAACCCCAGAGCACGCTTTCCTAACTGCTATGTGAGGCTCTCTAGGAGAGGTGCACTGGCTTTTCCCTGCAGCCCAGGCAGGGAAGAAATGTAAGCGGAGACAGAGGACTATGAAGGACCTACTCTGCTTGTGTCTTCCTGCGCTGTACTTACAAACAAACAACAACAACAATCTTTAAAGGTGACTCACAGGAAGTTTACATTTCCTTTCCTTCTCAACTCAGCTTTGGGGGGGCAGATAAAATAATTATTCTAGATATGTTCTTCGGTGAATTAGGTAAGTCTGATTCTCTAGAACTGAGAGGCATCTCTCTGGTCCTGCTCCATTCAAATTCCACAGCTCTTGATAATAACTAAACTCTGAATTCCCCAGATCCTTCCTCGTGCCACCCCCCACACTTCCCCTCAGCCATCCTAGCTATCTGGACCAATGCATACCTTTTTTTTTTATTAGCTAAATTTCCTAGATGGTTATGATTTTAAAATCTCTGGCCTCAGAGCACTATAATTACCTCTTGATGATGTAATTAGTAACAAAATTTAAAAGGGTATCATGGGACACCTAGAACCTTTCCAAATGCATCCACCTCATTTATAAAAGGTTTTGAAACACTTCGCTGACCAGCTTCCTCATAAAACCGGGGCTCCCAAGGTGACAAAATTCACTTCCTCCCAGCGAACACTGTACATTGACCTATGCAATAATGTTAGGTTGAAGAATATTATAAATGTTGTCAGTGACCAGTAACTCACAAGTGCTCTCATTACCTTACCCGTGATGGAGGCAGGTGTGCTGAAGTTAGCACCCTGGGATACATTAGACATGATGTAGGGAATTAGTCATTAGTCCCCATAAGGCGGTGCTTTTTTTTCCCCACTGTGGTGATATGGAGGCTTAGCACAAGAGCTCCAGTGTGAGAGCAAAAGCATTCTCTGGCAGCTAAGGTGCCGTCTAATGAGAGTTCAGCAGCCAGCCCTGAGTTCACATTGGATGGCAGTTGTCACCTCAACCCTGCCTCCATCTGCCACCCCATCACACTGATGCTTGCTGAAAGAGAGTCGGGGTGCAGCTCTAACGTAGTGCTACAAGGGCCCATTAAAGCAGCTAAGCGGCCCACCCAACACACGTGTCCTCAGCCTGCTCCCATCTGTTTTATTTCTCTGGCATGTAAACGCTATGCTATCAAATGAAAGAACCCGGGTCACAGCCAACTCAGCACGTTAAAGAGAGACTTTAGTGGTAGCAGATACAGCAATGTTAACCTTAGCAGAGAGATTCTGGTCTATGACGGCAACTTTCCCTCATTAGTGAAGAATCAGTGGGTAAACCTCAGAGGCCTTTCGTATTTGTCAGACTTTCCTAGACTTTACCAAGTATTCCAATGGCCTTGTGACTTTAAATGGAAGTTAGATGTATAGATGAGCAAGCAGAGTCCATGTTTTATTGAAGGTCGCTTGGAAGGAAATGAAGGAATTGATCACAAGTAGAGAAAGGAGTCAGAATGGCCCATGACTAACTGAGAGGGAGAGAGGTAGCTTGGTGAGAATGAGTAGGATGCAATCTTGCTGATCGGGAATCTAAAGTGACGTCAAGTGGAAATGACTCCACAATGAAGGCAGAGCAGGATGTTTCAGATGCTGTATGTGATCCGTACTGGCGTTTGGCCCCTCAGTGTCAGAACTGAACCTGGGTGCTTGGAAGAAAATGCAGAGACAGAGACAGGTTCTTGCTGTCTTTCGGGGCTTTCTTGGACATTGGCAGCCTTTCGAGGTGGAAAGCCTAGTTTTAACCTTGGGGTCATGTTTCACTAGCTATGTTTTCTTAAGCTAAGAATTGTATCTCTCCTCATCCTGAGAAAACAGAAATTACCTCTTAATTTACCTCTTAGAGTATGGACACTGTACAAGTAACAGAAGAGGATCCACTTAGGGCTCTAAAAGAATAGCCCAGAGGCCCAGGAGCACGCATCTGTAAAGTCCCAGTCAGACCAACGGCCTGTGTCTAGGTATGCATTTGAACATGCCTTCTAGAGCCTGTATCAGTTGCTTTTCTGTAACCAAAAGTGACTTATGGAAGAAAGGGTTTATTTTGACTGACAGTTCCAGAAAGATAAGAGTCCATGGTGATGGGGGCGAGGGACACGGCAGCAGGTAACTCAGGACAGAAGCAGGAAGCTGAAGACTCACATTTCACCACATGTGCAAAGCAGAGAGGGTTAACAGTGTATGGAAGGAGGGTTAACAGTGTCCAGAGCCCACCCATAGTGACATACAAAGCTGCACCTCTCCCAACAGCACCTCCACCTGGGGACCCAGTGTTTAAGTGTCTGAGCTACCTCAATGCCCATGGAGAAGAGGGGTCTGAGTCCTTGGAACTGGAGACACAGGTTGTGACGAGCCACCAGGTCCTGGTCCTCTGGAAGAGCAGCAAGCACTCTTAACTACTGAACCACTCTCTTGCCTCAGAAAGAGTTGTTTTCAAGCCCAAGAATCGATAAACATCAGTCCGACCTTCTGCACTAGGTGTTCCATGCCAAACACGCCTCCGAGGAGACACTGAAATGCATTGCAAAGAATTAAGGAGACACTGACTTGACACAGCCCATTCTGACGCAAGGGCCAAGCTCAGAAATGTCCTCAGAGGAAAAGTGGCAAAGACACCCAGGGCTTTCCTCATGGAGGCACATCTAGCTCATTTCTGGTGAATAAAGACACTGTCTTTTTTGGAAAGTGAGCCACGTGTCACATCTCAGCTTTGGATAGGTATAAATTCCCATGGTTCCTTTGTCAGCTCCCCTCCGTGCTGTCTTGCTCGCTGTGGTAATTCCCTCACGTACATTTCAATGGTCACTGGGTGGCTCCTTCCTGCCAATATTATTGCAACATCCTGCAAGGTCTCCATATTGCTAGGACATTATGACCAGGAGTAGCACTTAAAGAAGAAAACCCACTATTCTCCACTATTCAGTCAGACTCCCTTACCTGCCAGTATTAAGGGCATCCAAGATCTGCCCCGTTAACTTTTCAAAGCTGCCCCTGCTTGTAACCCACTCTTGAGTCAAGCTACCCCCATTTTCCAAACCTGCTATTTATTTCCCCACCTTCCTGACTTTGTCTTTTCTGTGTCCCTCTCGTTTCAGTATCCAGGCCAAAGGTATGAGCTTTATTGTGCCTTACACCAAATGTATTGTGTCGGACAGATTTCTTGCAATAAAACCCCCTTAAAATGAGTCTCCTGTCTTAATCTCTTTGAAACCCCTTAAACAAATACCCTTTGAATTTTCTCAGAAGAGTTAAATTTTTTCCTTTGTAGCATAATCGTTTGTGTCTTCTGTATTCAGTCTTCTAGACTGTAAATTCTTACAGTCAGGCAGCCATAAGTTAGTTACCTATGCTTCCCTACCCAATTCAGGAAGTGCCTACTATTTGTTACATGGACAGGTGTGCCAATGATTAAACACAGGAAGTCTTTCCTTTCTTCCTGTGCTCATAGTACTCAAAACATTTTGCCTTTGGTCCCAAGTGCTTACCAGCTTTTAGAGTCAAGATCAAGTTGGTTCATTTGCTCCCTGAAGACTTTCTCAAGTGATTAAGCTAGCCTCTACAACAAACAGAATACCCATGGCTTTTTTTTAAAGACAAAACAAAACAAAACACTGACCTCACTTCCCTAAAGCAGAGTCTTAAATTGGAGGTCCATGCATGGGATTAGGGCAACCATGGACCCTTGAAACTTAAATGTAATTTTTAATGTAAATTCCCAGGTTGTGAGCATATCCAAGTTCTGTGGCTCAAAAGAAGTTAATAGAGCGACTGTTCTTAGAGGGCCATTAGCTCTTTCCTAGAGCAGAGGTGGACACCCTTCCTAGTTCGCTCAGGGGTTAGACTGCTCTTGAACTGAATTGCTGGCAGCCTGTGCTTTGAGAGATCAGTGTCTTTTGAGGTCTCTGGTGCCCCCCACCCCCGCACAAGCCCCAACCCTAGAGCTGTTAGGAAGTGACAACAAATAATCTCACGAGTATAATGAGCGTGCGATTAATTTGAGGTGATGGAAGAGCACCTGGCCTTGGAGAATTCCCTCTGTGTGAGTGAAATTCTGAAGCATTGGAACAGACGCTATCAACCTGCCTGAAGGGCAAGAATGAGCGTTGGGCAGATCTGAGTAGTTAAAAAGTAAACCCATAAAGGAGCCGGGCAGTGGAGGAGACCTGCTGTGGTCCTGGAGGCCGTGGCTGAAATCCCACCATTGTTTCACTTCCCTTCCTGCTGGGCCCAATGCAGCCGCCTTGGTGCCTCACGACAGTGCTTGGAGATCCACGTGTGTTGAGTTAATATGAAACCGCCTTTCCAGAGCACAGTGCTCTCAGGGCCAGGGCCCGCAGAGACAGCTCGGAATTTCCACTTGAGCTTGAGCAGTAGGACCAAGTCAGCTCTCTTCCTAGCTCTGATGTTCTTATGGGAAAGGAAAACAAGCATCATTGGAGTCTTTCAAAGTTCTAGATGATGGCTCTAGCTGTTTAACAAAGGGGTTGACTTAAAGAGAGAAGCAAATCAGGGCAAGCACAAGACTGAGACTGTGACTTTAACAAGCTGGATTCTTGTCTCCTTACATCAAGGTTTGTGTTACAAGCGCCGCCCTTCCCCCCAAATGATGGGCAGCTATTGCCATTCTGGTTTCAGCAAAAGTCTCCTAAGTAATGATGATCCCGCCTTATCTGGACAAGTCAGGGGTCAATCCGGCCTTATTTGCCTCTGCTTTTCATTAGTGGTGCTCCGCCTGTGTAACATCGGATTTCCTACCAGCCCCCGGAATACACAGAGGATTCATGCTTCAGTTCTGCATGTATTAAGAATGCAGCCATAGCAACTACTAGCATTAATGAACTATTTGCTTATGCAGTAATAATTAACTTCCATTACATTACTTTGTGTGATTACTTTCTTAATTGCCTGAATTATGCATCCATTTAATATTTAATAACCATTCTCAGAAATCAGACACTGGTAAAAAACAAATTGCTCACAGTTTCCTTGCAATAATTAAGCTCACAAGAATAAATGAAACCTCTTAAAACCGAATGCCTTGTGATTATATCCTTGCATATAGAACAAGATCCTAAATTAGTTATTTATTAAATCTAAATTTAAGTCCAAATAGTGCATTTTTCACTTTCGCCCCGGGAAATCAACCCGTATTCTACCTGATATCAACAACAGGATTAAGTGCTTCTATTTTCTTTGGGAGTCACAAACTGCATTAATATTTATTGCCATGCAAAATTCAAAAGTCCTTAAGATAGTGTGTGTTTATTATTTATTTCAACTTGGCATCTCCTTTCTACACGGTAAGTAAGACATTTAGCTGGAGATTAAAGCGTCGTGAAAAGAGATCAATAGCTTTCCATTAAGACGGGCCATTGCAAACTCCCCCATTCTTTCCCACCTCCCAGCTCCCCTTACCCACATGTGCTCAAGTCCCTCACATGACAGTGAAAACACATATGTGCTATTGGTTTTTAACCAAACGGGAAACACCCAGCAATTTATTCTCATGTGTTTCCATTCACGACTAGGCAGTTTGAGCTCCTTGTCTTTTTCCAATAGCCAACAAAGTCTCTCAGAGTACACACACACACACACACACACACACACACACACACACACACACACACCAGCCCTTCTACAAGCACAGCTACGTGCTGATTTGCAAAGTGATAATGCTATTATCCTATTGTGCATCAACTTCTGTTCCCTCTGGCTTGCAAAGCCATCCCTCCCTGCCTTCTCAAATAAAGCACTCGAGTGCCTTAGCTCAGGTTTTCTTGGTGAATACATTCTATTGAATCTGGACAAGACAGGCCTGCTTCCCCCCCCTCTTCCCAGGAATGCATCTGCAAAATTGTTCTGCCATTCCACATTGATTATGGCAGCCATGTACAGACGTGTTTACCTGAACCATAACCGTGTTACGCTTAAGCTACAGGGACACAGGGATGTTATTTATCCACTGTTACCCTGTGCATACATAATCTACACGAAATAATGTGTGCCTCATGAAAAGGGGGAGGGGGAACCTTAAAGCATTTTTCCAAATGAACTGGTCCTAAAAGCTAGGTGACATCTTAGAGATGACACGCAGAATGCCCGAGTAACTCGGAAGAGCCATCCCCTCACCCGAGAGGATAATCTCTTTTTAAGGCTTGGAAATAGCTACAGAGAGAAGGCTACAATTGGGGGTGGGGATTGATTTGCAGAGAACAACTGGAGTTTAGGGGGCCTGAGTCAACAATGGCTGGTACCCGGAGTTCCTAAACTCGGTTAAATTGATGCCACGCTCCCCGACTGTTGTTACAGTGGGCAGCGTCATTAGGCTTTGCTTTTTAAATGATCTCTCAGCCTGGAAGGCGGAGAGTTGCTAGCAAGGCAAGGTTAGAGAGAAAATGATAGCAGTATGTTGATGCTTCACAGACCTTATGATAGTTTCCGTCTGTCATTATTTACGTCTGGATAGATGTGTCATGTCAGCTACCTGGAAGCATTTTAATATGAAGCTCTTGCTTGCCCCCGCCCTTGGGCAGCCAGAGTCTGGGATACGGTTATTTTTGCATCGCCACACTTAGGTGAAGCTTGCTTCAGTATTTCAGTGATGACACACAAAAGAAATAAAAATGGTTGTCTTCAAGTTATTATACATGCTTGTATTCCGAGAAGCCTCATCAGCATGATTCAGAAAAGTAAGAAAAAAAATGAATTCAAAGCAATAAACAGACATCTATTAAAAGGTCAGCATAATTTTATTTGTTTCAGTTCTTCGTCAGTATTTTAGGGAAAATTATTTTTATTTGGCTTTGGTTTGATGTTGTTATTGAATGGACTCACATAAGGGAAAAGCTGTAAACATAAAATGAATATTTGATCAACTTTGTTCATTTTATATTACCTTTATAAATCCTGTCAGTGTCACTATGAATGAAAGGTGCACACAGAGCTTTTGTTTTATATCTGTATTACTGACGGAGTGAAGGAAAACATTCCAAATAATGTTTATCTGGAAGACTGCACATGTGTGGGCCTACTCACAACGATTTCAAATCTAATGCAGGTTTTTTTTTATGTCTGGAAAAATACTATTATCACAAATAATGAGTTTTTAGCTTTGCTGAGATTATCTTAACAAATGGAGGTGATGCTTCTCCAAACCGACCTGCCAATGTTAGGAAAAGAGACACATTAGCTGGAAATGCCTGGGACGTTAGAATTTACTGACATAGTTTTATACTGAAACTATAGCTTAGCATTAGTGGGAAGCCCAATTTAATAAAGCCAAAATAGTCTAGGTTGGTTTTCCCCCCTTGTGCCCTAAAAATATAATAAATAAAACCATGTGTTAGTGTGGGTGAAGCAATGTACAAGCACAGTTGAATATGCAAAAAGCGTTTTGTCAATAATAAAATAATAACCTATGCTTTACATCAATAATGATAAGCGCTTTGCAACTTTTCCTTGCATGTATCATTAGCACACAGTCTTGAAGAAGTGCCATCTAAAAATGAAAGACTCAGTAACATTCGTAAAGTGTCTACCAGGATTCTACATTTAAGCAGTAGAAAGCATTGCCATATCTAAGAAGCATGGGTTATCGCCCGACAGTGAGGAATTTAGTATTTAGGAAAAACATGGGAAACCATGCCTCCTTCTCAACTGTAAACAGTTGGCAGATGTCAAACCCAGTGTTAACTGACCAGGTTTCTGCCAAAAGTTCAGGGTCCTTCTGAAGTGGGATCCGTCTTTCCACCTTGATCTCCTTATTTGGTTAGATACACAAACATAAACATTTTTTAATCTTCACAAGCATCATAATAAAAAAAAATGTGATCACAGAGACCTCCTGTTCTAAAGATCTGATGCCAGTGTCGAGAGCTGACAGCTTCACATCGATGCCTTTGTGTTTGGGACACATTTTTATAAAGTTCAGCTGTGGCACTGTTAGACCTGAATGAAATGGCCTGAGTATATATATTTTAAGAACACTGCAGAATTTGCATTTTTAAGCGATGCATAAAGGACCGAAACATGCAGAGGAATTTGAAGTGAAACCAATGGCATCCTAGTAATCCTTTAAAACTTTAACTTCCTTACAGCATAAGCATTAAAATACTTTCTTTACTAAGAGGGCTTGCCCCGAGGCGGTTTTTCTTACCTTCTTTTCCCAAGCTACGTCTCAGTTGTGGCAAAGAATGAACAGTAGGTGGCAGTGTGACCACTAAACTGCACCGAGGCTTCCTTAACTAGACTGTCTTCAGGAGTACGAGGAAATGAAGTTATTTTTCCATTCTAAAGAATTCATTTTATAATTAATCTTGAAACACATTTCAAAAGGTCCAAAGACACAGAAACAGTATGCTGATCGCACCCTGAAGTGCGCAGCCCCAGAGAAAAGCGATTTAATCCAAGAACTCGGTCTCTCAGTCTCTGCTTCCCATCCCCAGTTTCTGTTATAACAATTTTAATGTGAGTTCTCATTCAGGTTTGTAGTTGAGGACATGACCAGCTCATTCGGGGCTGGGCATCCCGTGCTTGGATGTCTTTGCGGGGGTCTAAGATAACCTTTAGGAACTTTGCTCCCCTGGTCCCACAGCTAGATAATGTGGAACACCCCCCACCTCTCTCCCTCTGTCTCTCTCGGTCTCTGTCTCTGTCTGCCTCTCTCTCTCTCTCTCTCTCTCTCTCTCTCTCTCTCTCTCTCTCTCTCTCTCTCTCTCTCTCTCTCTATCTCTCTGGTCTCTGTCTCCGTCTCTCTGTCTCTGTCTCTCTCTTGCTCCCCTCCTCCCTCTCCCTCTCCCCCTCCTGAGATAAAAAGCTGGTTGACAGGGAAGAGTTCTAGAGAGACAAGTGTCTAGACACTCGAGCACTGCAGGAATGGCCTGGTGTGTTCGCTGAGGGTCCTCACCACACAGAAGAGGAGGCTTGGCACACCGGCTGCTTCTGGGAGTATTTGGTGGGTGGACTGATGGGCAGACAAAATGTGGATTCTATTCATTTTTTCACAAGTCTGTCCTGTGGGTTTTTTGTGTTTCTGTTGTCTCTGTTCTCCACAATGAGAAAGCTGCAGTCTTCACCACTGTCCTTCACGTAGCTATGACTGTTAATTACTGTCACCACCAGGGCCACACAGCAGGGTGTGACTCCAGTGGAGTCTGTCTGGGATGAAGATGATGTCCCTTCCCTGGGAAAGGCTGGCCACAAATGTCTTTAAAAAATCCAAACTCATGCTGCAGAAATGGCAAGCTATTTCAGTACCGTTGACCTAAACACTGTGTCAACTAGACTGGTTTACATACTTGCCCACCCCTTAGTTTCCCCACCTCAGACGTGAAGATAACAGTAATAACTACTTCGTGAGGCTGTTGTACGCATTAAATTAGTTGGTACATGTAAGAAATTTATACCCTTGTCATGTGCATGTTGCAGAACTATTTATTTCTAAACTATTACATTGAAAAATATCTTTCCTATTACCACTGGCCTTGCTCTAACATCTTACAAAACCAGTTTTTGTCTGTTTGTTGAGATGGAGCCTCACTGTGCAACCCAAGCTAGCCTGGGGCTCATGACCCAGCTGCCTCGGTTTCCTGAATGGAAGAATCACAGTACTTTCGTTCACCCTGTTTGTGACGCTCAGTGACGCTCATTGTGACATTAAGTAGTCTTGGTGGTAGAATTGAGGGTTTGCATGATAAAATGCCACTAACCCCTAAAACACAGAAGAGTGCAAAATGACATACAAATGCTTGACTTCCCTCAGCCCCACCCCCCCATCTCCTTCCTCTCCCCTCTTTCCCTCCCTCCTTCTCTCTTTACCTTCTATCTCTTTAGCTCCAGGGATAGTCAGCAAATTAAGAACAGCAATTTCCCAGCTCCCACACCCGTGCTGCCTCACCCCAGTGTGACTAAATTCAGACAGCCCTTTCTAAGTGCTGCGAGCTAACGTCAGCCAGCACCTCCAGAAGTTCCCACCGATTTCATTGTCTTTCCTCTATACCACAGGCTGATAGATGACCAACTTCACAATTCCCTCAAGGAGGAGGCATTATAAGGTGATTTCTCTTTATCTTCCCTCAAAATGGAAAGCTGTAGTTTGTCAAAAACTCAACTCAGATCCAAAGGGGACTGAGGTTTAGTTCAAACGTCAAGAAGAAGGTGACTCGAGCTGTGTTTACAATCTGGCAATTTACTCCCTTCGTACACAAGCCCTCAGGTCTAATTTTTGGGTTGCAGTAATAAGTGTTTTCTAATGTCACTGAGAAATATGTAAAGGAAGAAACCCCTTTTCGAGCCTACCCATTCATTTTCCTCCTTGCACGGTATTTTTAGTAAAGAAATATGAACCAGTCAGTGTCTCATTTAGATAGCTTCCTTAGACATGAACTTCCTTCCCTCAGAATCTTCCGTTTTGAGCTTTGAGATAGGAGGTCAAAATATTAAGTTTGAGCAATTTAAGTAAGAGACACTGAGTAACTTAAAAAAGGAGACATTCGTACAAGACTCATTCGTTTAAATTACATGAAAATCTCAAGTAGTGTGTGCAATTAGGAGCCCTGTAAGTCCTCAGGCAATTTTCAGTGAGGGTTAAGAGAGTGCTTTAATAGAATATGACAAGGTTCCTTTTGTTTTTCATAAAATATTGTACTCCCTTTTGAAATGTAACAAATCCTTAATGAAATTACGGGCTGTTCACTGTTCGGGCGTACTTTTCATGTTTTAAGAGATCAACAATGTCAAAACAATTACTGCAGTTTATGATGGACAAACCTCCAAAGACTCCGTGGTTGGTTAGTTCAAACACACGAAGCTTCCTAGGAGCCAAGGGAGGTTCTAGTCAAGTCTCACCCAGCAGGCAGGGAGCTCCTAGGAGAGAAAGGGGGGTCGAATGCAAGGCAATGCTGCACCAAAGAGAGGATTCTAGGGTCGGGGGAGAGTAAACCGGATTTGTATTGTTCACTTCCCACTTCCTGTATCAACCC
Organism: Mesocricetus auratus; assembly: GCF_017639785.1. NCBI lineage: Eukaryota > Metazoa > Chordata > Mammalia > Rodentia > Cricetidae > Mesocricetus > Mesocricetus auratus. The sequence continues at coordinate 42,882,410 of NW_024429189.1, forward strand.
AAGGAAACAACCAGGACTCTCTACACATGCCTTCCTCTACAGTTTTCATTCACTTGTTTATTTATTTGCTTGCTTATCGGATTATTGATGATGAGAAATTATTTACGGCAAAGACCCAGAAGAGTTTTGAAACAAAAGTATTTTTATAGTTTACACACATGCAGTAATGTCTGTGGTTAGTTTCGCAGTAATATACTCTGCCAAACTAGAGAGCCAACACTTTTGTTTGGTCCTTAAACAGTGAGATGGGTTCTGGTGGCCCAGTTGTGATAGGACTTGCACATGTGCCCAATGCCACACACATTTCACGTGATTCATTAAGAGTTGAAGAGACTGGTGGAAGAAGACAACAGAGTTTACTTTACAAGGAAGTCATGCCAAGCCAGTTTCTGGGTCTCACCCCTTCTCAGTGGCAAGCCACTATAGACTCTCTGAGAAGAGGCTAATTTCAGAGGAACCCATGCTTACTTAGGCTGTACTATTATGAACTAGACAAATAAACATATGTTGGATGATGATACAATCCAAAAGTGCTTTGCAAACGTTTTGGTCTTGCTTGTATTCTTATTTTCCCAATAATAAAATTTAAGTTGCAAAAGGTGTGTCTTTTCAACCTCTGAGGGGAAAAAGTGACCTTAAGATACACTTGTGATTGAAGCTGATATCATCAAGACTTAAGAAATCAACACGCTGGAAGCCATGCTAAAATAAGTCAGACGAGCTTTAGCAGAGGTAGAGACCTGCATTCGGTTCACATATACATACTTCGCAAACATGACTGAGAGAAAACACATTGATTTCTAATGGTTAGTATTTAAATGGGCATGGTTTTATTTGACTAAAAGTTTAGGATGAACTAACGGTGTCACATCACTGCCAAGAATACTAATATAATGACAAGTATCACACAGATTTATGTCAGGCATTGTTCCAAATTCTAAGCATTATTCTATTTTATAAACGAACAAACAAAACCACATGAGGTAAAGAATGGGCCGGTAGGTAGCTTGTCCCAGGGCAGTGTCAGGATAAGGATGTCAAGGTCTTCCCAGTGCCTGCAGTCGTGAATCTCCATTCACATAGTCCTTTGGCTTAGGCAGATGACTGTCCTACTGTTCCTGGGCCAGGGTTGGCTCTCATTTCACTGTGCCTTTAAGATGCACATGGTTAAAGGACAACATAAACGTAGCGGCAAAGCTGCCACAGATAGAGCAAGGAAGGAAGAGAGCCTGGAGAGGTCACGGTAGACATTTTCATGTATCTGGTCTCTCGCTTGTCAAGGGAAGGTGGGGCTTGTTCATGTGTTTCTATCTGACATTGAAATCAGAGTGGCGAATTTCCATCCAACATAGGCCCTCCTCACACAAACAAGTGAAGCTAGGAGAACATCTGTCTTGTAAGAGTGAAGATCTCATTCCTCAGATCAAGGACTCAGCTGGTCCCAGGCTGTCTTCCAAGATAAAAGGCTTGAAAAAAATCACAGCAAGGTGTGAAGTAGAAAGCCTGCTTAGAAGCCACCATCTACTTAGATCATATACACATGTTTCCATCTGAAGCCTTCTATGATAGCAATGTGTTGGCTTGACACCCGGTAGATCTGATCTTACTAATCGTGTGTGGATATCTCCTCTGTCTCAATCTGTGAGCAAGGGAGAAGGAGATAAGAAGACGGAAGAAGATGAGGGAGTACAGAGGGAGACGGAGGGACAAAAAGACTAGAAAAGGTAGGAAAAACAGATCTCCTCTGAGACCTCTGCGGACTTTTGTGTGTCAGACACAACGAGACAAGCAGAGTGCACAGCGCCAGGCACCAAGTTGGAACACTCCAAAGTGAACTGTGCACAGTGGCTCACCAGGTACACGCAAGGGTGCAGTATTAGTCATTTCACTGCAAGTGGGGACAATTTACATTCAGAGGAAAAGTATCAGAATGGAAAAATGCACCATGTGCGTATACATGTGTGTGCATGTGCATATGTGCATGCATACATGCATAGGTGCATGTGTTCTCAAGTGGGTGCAAAAATCTCAGGATGTAGAAAAGGAAAATAGACACCCAAGCCAATTACCTACCCTGCTTTTATGCATTCCCAGACAGTGATATATATGAACTTTTATTACTGGTAATCAATATCTTTTATCTACCCATTTTTTATATCAACTTTAAAATAAAGCTACAGAAATCATGGGATATTATAAAAATAAAATACAAGAATCTTCTAAAGTATTTTTAAATGCAATCTGAACACCAAATCAAATATGACTATTTGAACGTGTGTGTGGGAAACACAAGCAGATCAATTATATACATAATAAGTTTAAGGAGCTGGATATTATGTTGTATATCTAAGTAAGAGAACAGATGTGCTACAAAATGTAGAAGCTGGAAATGAGGTGGCTTATTTTTCAATTTCCTGAGCCTTACATTAAGGAAGTACAACTGAAGCTTGAAATTATAATTGTTATATGGAAGTTGAAAATATTCAGTCTTTTAGCTAAAGATTGATTTGGGAAGGAACCATTATATTTCTGCTCAAAAATAATATATCAAGAGTTGAGATTTAAAAATATGCCGAGAATAATAAAGTATGTTGGAAGCAACAGGGGCTGGAGAGATATCTCAGTGGTTAAGCTCATTGCTGCTCTTATAGAGGGCCCAAGTTTGGTTTCCAGCACCCACATTAAGCAGCTGCCTTTAACTGCAGCTCCGGGAGATCCAACACCCTTCTCTGACCTCTTTGAGCGCTGCATTCACATGTCCAAACCCACTGCAGACACATGATTTAAAAAAGGAGATTGAACTGGGGGATGAATGGAGGGGAGCAAGAAAAGAGATACCTTAATAGAGAGAGCCATCATAGCTTTAAGGAGAAATCTGGCCCGAGGGAAATGCCCAAAATCCACAAGGATGATCCCAACTAAGAATCTAAGCAATATGGGAGGGGCTACCTTAAATGCCCTTTCCCAATAATGAGACTAATGACTACCTTATATGCCATCCTAGAGCCTTCATCCAGTAGCTGATGGAAGCAGAAGCAGCTAAACACTGAACCAAACTCCTGGAATCCAGTTGTAGAGAGGGAGGAGTGATGAGCAAAGAGGTCAAGACCAGGCTGGGGAAACCTACAGAAACAGCTGACCTGAGCAAGTGGGAGCTCAAGGACCTCAGCCTGACATCTGGGGAACCAGCATATGACCGAACCAGGCCCCCTGAACTGGGTGACAGTTAGGAGGCCTGGGCAGTCTATGGGGCCTCTGGCAGTGGAACAGTATTTATACCTAGTGCACAAATGTACTTAAGGAGCCTATTCCCCCACGGAGGGATACTCTCTCAGCTTAAATGCACAGGGGGAGGGCCTAGGCCTTGCCTCAAATAATGTGACAGTCTTTGATGATCCCTCATAGAAGGCCTCACCCTTCCTGGGGAGTGGATGGGGAGTGGGGTCGGAGGGGGGCATGGGAAGATGAGAGGGAGAGGGAACTGGAATTGATATGTAAAATAAGATGCTTCTAATTTGAATAAAAAGGTTAATAAAAATAAATAAAATTCTGATAAACTTTTTAAAAATTAAAATAGTAGAGGTTTTTTATTTTTTAAATAAACAGTCACCATGAGTTTTCCATCTTGGAATCTTCTAATAATGCAGATTGTTCTAGTGATGTCTAAAGTGATAGATTGAGTATTATTCTAGAACATCTTTTGGGTTTCCTTTTACAATTTATGAAAAAAACTTGGAAAGTTAGGAGCTTCTGGACATGACATGCTTATTGCATTCATGCATCCATAGTACTTGTAGTCATCTTGCAAAAGACTTGCATGAGAACCATGCAGTCAAAATCCCAACCCCAGGTGAGAGAGGAGCTCAGGAGGCACTAACAACTGCTATTGGCAGTTCAGGGCTGTTGAGAGAGGGACAATCACTCTTCCTTGGAGGCACGGCCACTAGAAGTTGTCCGCGTGCCAGGGGATCTTCCTATACCCGTGTGCATATGGGCTGCACTAACTGGATTATTGACTTATTTAAAAAAGAGTACATGAAGTTGGTATGGGCATGGGGGTGTCAGAAGAGTTAGAGGAGGGAGATAGATGTGATAGATATGACTGAAATACATTGTATACACATATGGAATTGGCAAGGAACAAAAAATATCATTTAAAAAAGAGTGAGAGATGTAGCATAAGTACAGAACCTACAGATTTTTAAAAAAAGTTTTATTTTAGTGTGGGGTGTGTGTGTATGTATGCATGTGCACATGTGTGCACACATGTGTTTGGGTGTCTGCAGAGGTCAGAGGCATCAGATCCCCTGGAGCTGGAGTTATGGTGGTTGTGTGGAAACTGTTGATTGAACTAGGGTCCTCTGTAAGAGCAGTATGAGCTCTTAATCACTAAACACCTCTCCAGCCTCCAAGCCTACAGACATTTAAAGAATAATAAAGGCGTATGACAAAGAGCCTTTAATCATGAATTCAATTTATTTTGTAAATCTTTATTGCATTTATCTATTTAGTGTGTTTCTATGTGTGTATGTGTACAGGCCACAGCATTCCTGTGAAAGTCAAAGAACAACTTGCAGGAGTTGCTTCTCCTCTTTCACTATGTGAGTTTTGGCGATCGAACTCTGATCCTCAGGGTTGGTGGCAAGCTCCCTTACCCATTGAGCTATCTCATGAGGCCCAAATTGGTAAATTTAACAGTGTCAGAGTACTATTTTTAGAGGATTTTATCCTTTCCCTGCACCATGTGGTGCTGGGAAGGGAACCCAAGATGCCATGGATGCCAGGCAAGTGCCAATCACTGAGTCACACTTCTTATCAATAGATTTTCATGAACTTCAGTGTAGATGTTTCTAATCTTTCTTACAGAGAGCCTGCCTATTATTAAGACAGCAGTCAAAAGCGGGCTCATTTTTCACTCTTTAGGATGAAGGGAAGTACTAAATCAAAACATGCAAAGATAAACCGAGTTTATAAATTAGACTTCTGGTGAGGTTCCTAGATTCATCAACTTCCACTGATATAAATAATAAAGCTGGTTATGTTTCAAGATGCTAGAAATCAATACCTTGGGGACTTCATTTAATATATGTATATATATGTATATATATATATCCAGAAAAAGCTTCTTAAATGACAGATTTTAAACACACAGACACCAGTTTTCTCCTGCCTGACTTAGCTGTGCACTTATAGCCCTGCAGCAAATCTTAAAAGGGAAAGGATCAGACAACTGACCGTAGACCAACGTGAGAATCAAGTCACGCTGTAGAGAAAGATTTGTAGTCTCCATGGATGAGGACATGAGGACTTTCTGGCACCAGCCAGCAGCCCGTTCTTCACTTTTGCAGTGGTGACTTTCTCTGTCTGGGAGAACCGGAGAAGGTGGCAAGCACACACACAGACAGTGTTCTTCCTGCAGGGGATATATGGGCAATGTCAAGAAAAGGTATCCCAGGATGTTCCAGGGGCTAGGGATGAGCAGTGTGGACCTTGAATAAGAAATGACAGAAAACTACAGTCAGGGTAGGGGTAGGGAGGAACATAAAACTGCAGGAAGGGGAAACAGAGGCAGAACAGCAGAGAGAACGTGATGCAGTTCCTGAGTTGAGAAAGAGAAGTGACTTGAGTGTGAACGTCACCGTGCTAGCTAAGTGACTCTCTGATGACAACCTTTCTAAGCTGTGGATTCTGCTATATACCTACCTCATGTTCTTGTTTCAAATGTATGAAATGACATCACCTGCAAAGAACATTAGGTGGCTGGGAGCCATTGGTGGTGCTTCCAAAAAACACAGCATGCTGGGAGCAGAGCAGACTACTGTAGTAGCGTTTTCTGCTTGGATAGACAAAGTAAGTGATTGTCTAGATTCTAGAGGACACCTTCCCAAACTATGTTTACAGCTCTGAGAGTTGTGGGAACCTGGTCATACGAAAATGCTTGTCTGCACACTTGCAAATTCTATTCTGTTAAGATGCTATTTTGATTATCACATACCCTAAGCCCACAGGAGGATGCTCAGCTTTGCCTTCTTCACGTTCATTCCCACGCTTGTCATTTACATGCACGTGCTCTTTGGAGTCTTTTAAAATCAGTCATAATGTATGCCTGCATTTTGTCACTAGCTGCTGAGTTTAGGAAAATCCTCAACATGCATTCAACTTACATCTGTGTGAGAATTCCAGTTTTCCATTCCTGAAGCTCTTGGCTGGTAAGGGCTTGTCCCTTGTCAATGTTGCAGCTGTGATCACCATCAGCAAAGCCCTTTGTAGCCTGCAAAGTGTTTTCTCAATTGCTTTATCTGACACTGGCTTCACTGAGTTTCCCGTTCTTATGCAGAGAACTAATAGAGTATTATTAACTGTTCTCACCAGTTAATAACTTCCAAATTAGAAGGGCAATATATGGTAATCTGAACAAATTAATCATTCAAAAACCACAAGTACCTTACTCAATTTCCAATTTTCAAAAAACAGGAGAAACAAAATGGCTACACCCAGAAAACCGAAGCAGGAACTGAAATGGAAACATAGTAACTGCTTGATGCCCCGGCTCCCAGCTGCTGTCAGGCACAGAGCTCTGCCTCTCCCTCTACCTGCACAGCCACACCAATATTGGACATTCCCCACTCAGCTACTCTGCCAGCCTTAGTCAGTCACCATTCCATGGTCCTAGATTAGTAGCCAAGGGTGCAAAGTCATAGCTAGAGGCACTGTCCCAACAGGATAACAAATACAATACGGGACAGCCCAGTGGCACCGGTCTTGTCCTGACTTGCAGGTTAGACCTGCTGGATGCAAAACTGAACCAAGTGAGAGAGGGCACTGGCGATGAGACAGGGCAATGCGTGTGTTGAGGCCTGAGGGTGGCAGGGAGAAAGCACGCTGAATCCAAGACTTCTAGACATCTAGAGCACAAAATGCAAGACGGCCAGTAAAAGTGAAGGCAAGGCCAGACAACATAAGGAAAAGGCAATAACTAACTGCATTTCCTACATGCTTGCAGATACAAGAGATTGCAATGAGGGTTCGCAAGCACTGCCTTATTTAGTCCTCAACAAATCTTAAGCAGTTAAGTAGGTTTTTCCTTTGCAGCGTTGTATTTCATACATACATGTTTGCTATAACAATTAACCTTTATTTAGCAAAAGTGAGAAACTGGCTTGAACTCCTTCCCAGTATCTCAAATCTCATACAGAAAATACAAGTATATAAATATGTATTTGTTTACAGATGGGTTTATGCAATACAATTTTTGTCAATGGGTTTTAAAATATAAAAATAAGAATAGGTACTCTTCTTGATCGATATGCACAGATCTAAACCTTCCACTGTGTGTGTGTGTGTGTGTGTGTGTGTGTGTGTGTGGTGACCAAGGGTAAACGTCCAGTGACTTCCTCAGTCACCTTCCACCTTATTTTTGAGACAGGAATTCTCCAATTCAGCTAGACTGTCTAGCTGGTGAGTTCCTGAGATCCAGTTGTCTCTGCCTCCCCAGAGCTGAGATTATACAACTCACCAGTCTCTACACAGATGACAGAGACCTAAACTCAGGTCCACATGCTTGTGCTGAAAACAATCTCCCAATCCCTAAACCTTCTTTGAAACATATACATAATAGTTCACAGTAAGAATGTGCCAGAATATATTCAATCACTCCTCTATTACCATTCAGGTTTCCTCCCAAAACCACACTCCAAATAAATAGAAGTAAACCCATCTCTGTGTATGTATCCTTACAGAACAACTTTTTTGTCTTGCAGGGTAGACTTCTCCACCATGAATTTGCACATTGAAATTTTACAGATGCTGTAACAACAAATTGTTAATGATCTTTACAACCTATTCATTTTTATAACTCTGTGAAGCTGCAGAAAACAAATGGCTTCTCTAGGCAACTCCAGGAGATTTGCACAAAATGATAAGGTCCTTGAGTTATTTTTATGGTCAACCTTAAGGTTTTAGCCTAAATTTTACGTGCTTGGACAACAAGACAAAAAGTATGTTGGGTAATACAACCTGTCCTTATGCCCACATCCTTCCTTCACTGCTAAGGGACTCCTTGCTCATTGCTTGCGCTGAGCAGGTGCTGACTGTCAGGATGCTAGATTCTAGGTGGAGAAGTCATCAAATTATGAATGAATGCCTGTCACCATGGTCACATGGAATGTTCCATTGCCTGAGCCACAGTGCAATCAAGACGAAATGTATTGCTATAACTACAGCCTCTCTTTCAGACATCTAAGCAAGCATGTCCTTAGAACTATTTGTTACATAATGTACTTTTGAAGCACTTGCCTGTATTATTTCTAAGCAGCATTGGAGAGGATGACAGAGTGGCATTTTAAAGAGACACAGATAAAGGGGGGACTTCCTAAGTCCTAAACTAAAGCATAAACCTTGTTTTTAAGCAGAGTGATTTTTTGTTCTTATGCATCTGCTTTTGATTGATGTATGAGGAAGAATTTAAAGGATGTGCACTTCAAACATCCAGCCAAAGTTCTGTTAGCATAGCTCTGCTCTCTCTGTTGTACTGGGTAACCTTTAGGCAGCATCAGAAGCAGATGATGAATCCTGTCTGGCAGACCTCTGTGCTCAATGTCTTTGGAAATCTGCATCATTTCCAACTGGACCCTTAAGCACATTAATGGACTCTTAAACCATATTTGGATCACTGCTTCATTTCTTCCAAGTGTCCTAACTCTTTCTCAGTTCCCTCTATATCTGATCAAAATGTACCCCCAGGAAGACTGTTTATGCACTTTGTGTGGTCAGGTTTATGTAACTTATGAAACTCAGTATCATATATGTAATGAAAACAGATAATTCTCTCTAGCTCCAGAGTTTCCAGGTGTCAGTAAACAGGTAGGAAACATGTGACTGGGAGGAGGAACTGCAGCATCAAAAAAGACACGCACTCCATGTTAGCAAAACACAGTTTCTATAATGATAAATGCTCTTCACGGTTACTCAAATTCCAGGTGAACAAATCTATCTGCCCCATCATGCAGAAAAAGTCACTGAAGAATTGTCTTCAGAGCTGACCCTGTTGCATCCTATGAGTACTGAGTTCGAACCCAACCTCAGGACTTATGAACCAACACTACATGGCCTCATGCTCTAGGAACAGTGCTGCCCGTTGCTCTGTGGCTTGGTCAACAGTTTCCTCCTTACTCAAGGGTGAAATTCCATTTGCCATCTATTTTAAGTTCTCATGCCTTCTCTGGAAATTCTACCTCAGGCTCCTCTCCAAACTATCCAACTCCAGCTCCAGTGCCAGGGCTATCAGATGTGTCCCCCAATCACTATGCTCACAGAAAGAGAGACTATGTCTCATTTGTCAGTGCAACTCGGAGACCCAGCAAGTTGCCTTTGGTGACATGTATTGGATGTCTACTGGTATACATGTATCAGTCAGTGCCTTTGAAGTTACAGAAGGGAAGACCCAGGACCCTAGTCTTACTGAGGATACTTTGTTCACATTCCCCTCACCAACGGATACTTCTGAATGAGCATGAGTGTCCTGAAGCCAAGTCCGAGATGAAGTATTCATTTAGCATAAGTTTTCCAGATAAGTTTCCAACTCCCCAAGCAAGCAGTGCCCCAGTAACTACACAGACAGAGGATAAGAGCATAGACTCTAGAGTCAGACTATCAGCACTGTTCCTAGGAGCTCATCTGGTGGACTTGGACAGGGTACCAAGGCACCAAACTTTTTTGTGCCTTGATTGTCTTATCTGTTGAGATTCTGTTCTCAAACGCTGCTACAGATTAAGGCAAAGCAGAATCTAAATCATGTAGCTGTTGTGGAGAGCAGTTATTTCAGTGTGTGAAAGGTCTACTATTGCACTGTCAGGTACATGATATTTCAGTAAATATTTGCTATTATAATTACTAAGTCTGAAGTCATTTGATGTCCTTGAAAATTATTCAAATTTATATATATGCAAATCCCACTAATGTATGCTCATTGATGCCGACATTAATCATATCGGAATCTGCCCCATAAGCATATTTTGAGCACAGGCTAACGTGTTTGTATGCGTGGGACTTCCACAGCTCCCTGTTCACAGATCCACAGTGAGGATGTTTTGGGAGTGAACTCTGCCCTGGAAGTTAACAAGTGCTAAGAAAGTTCATTCCATGGGATGTTACAGGCAGACAAATTGTCCCAAGTTAAGAGCACCTGATGCCACTGAGTTAAACCTCACCCTGGCATCTGGGGCACCAGTCCATGACCCTGCTAGTTACTATGAAGTGGGGCAGGGGCAGAAGGAAGAGGAGGTCCCATGAATAGAGGAGGTGAAAGGAAATTCTAGTGGTCCTTGCAAACGCAGGGCTTCTCTTTGGGAAAGCATACCAGCTATGAAGCATGAGTTTTCAGACGAACGTCACGCCTTTCCTGCCTCACATTCAGTTCCTTCTGTGTACCTAACCTCTGGTATACTCCTCAGTCATTGCTTCAGATTAGTCCCGCAACTTACTAACATGACAAACTCAGTTTTCTATCGTACTGAAATAAATTATCAAACCCCAATGTATCAAAAGAGTAGTTTTTTTCATGTGCAAGGCATCACTGATTGCCAACTTGAGATAAAATGCAACTTTTGAAGATTTTGAGTTTGTTTTAGAGTTCTTACTACCAGGCACTATACATTTACTCAGAAACTGATCTCCATATGCCCCAAGGGCAACAGAAACTCCTTAAAAGCAGACTTCTTTTATTTTTAACTGATTCTAGTTTTGGACCAACATATTCCTATAAAACAATAGCTCGATTTTAACTTCATCATCACTAGAATAAACTGCAGTAAGCATTCTAACAACCAAGCTGTGCATTGGTGTGGAGGACTCTCAAAAAGATGGAAATAAATCTACCATCTGACCCTTGGCGTATAACCGAAGGACTTGACCTCCTACTCCACACATACTTGCTCAGCTGAGTTCATTACTGCTCTGCTCACAACTAGGAGATGGAAATGACCTGAATGTCCTTCAACTGGCAAGTAGGTAATGACAATGTGGTACGTCTACATTATGGAATACTACTTGGCTGTAAATAAAAATGAAATTTTCAGGAAAAATGGGTGGATTGCAGAAAGATTGTCTTGAATGGGGTAACCCTGACCCAGAAAGACAAATGTCACATGTTCCTCTTATCTGCGACTTCTAGCTCCAAATCTTCAGGTGTGTGTGTGTGTGTGTGTGTGTGTGTGTGTGTGTGTGTGTGTGTGTACAACCTGGAGCAACTGCAGAAACCAGGAAAGTAAAAAGAGACCTGAGGATGGGCAGTAGAGAGGGGAATATCTAGGTCCACGTGATTTGCAAAGGGAGAAGGAAAAACAGGTGGTAGAGAGTCTTTAATTAGAGGTGGGGGAGGGACATCAACACAGAAGGAGAATAAAATAACAGTAGATCTGAAAAAGTCACAAGAATAATATTATTTATTTACCTAAAATTATATATAATACATATAAATCTATGTGTATTCAAATATTGTTTAAATGAAGTTTTCCCACCTGGATTGGAAATGCCTCCCCTGAAGAGCTATAGACTCTTTAACCCCAACACCAGATATTGGATGCTCTCTTTTGCGTTGTTGGTTGGGGGAATACAAGAGACTCCCAAAACATTATAGGCTATTACTGTTGCCCTTAGTTTCCTCCCAAAAGTGGAAGGTAAGTCCCTGTTGCTAAAGATACCATTCACCAGGACACAGGACACAGAGGACCTGAGCTGGGTCTTACCTGAAAGTCTACTCACTTAGAAGAAGCTTACATGGTAGCAGAAAGTACCATGCAAGTTTCAAAGGGAGGGAAGCAGCCAACAGTCCTACTCATGGACTACAGCAATGAGAAGCATGGCACAATAACCCTTAGGGTGCAATAGTGGTACTTGTATCTTAGTGGCAACCACCAGCTTTCTAATTGTACTTAATGCTAATAAAACAAGAGATAAGTCATACCTGGTACTAAAAACCTAGCTAACCCTCTGAAGCTAGTGATGCCATCGAGAAAGAGGGCACAGAAAGATGTAAGAATAAGAGGTCTGCTGTGAGATTGTGTCTCCTAGAAATGCCAGAAAGTTTGCACCCATGAAGTCTCATCCACATTACTGCCTAAACAAGACCCAAACAAGGACACTATCAACAGACATTCTTACATAAAGGAGGGGAAGTTTATGAGGCCTCAACCCTAGACAAAGAACTACAGGCAAATAAGGAATGCTAAGAGTGGGAGATATCATCTCTCCCAAGGAATATTCCCCCCATCTGCTTATCCAGTACCAAGTGGTCAGCCCTGAAATCATGTACATGCATGTAACATTATACATAATGAGGGGTTACATTTATATCTTTGTAATTTAGAATATAATTTATACATACATACATCCATACATACATACATCAACAATTCAACAATTAAAGAAAAGTGGGCCATGAATTTGACAGAAAACAGAAGGGTTGTGGGAATGATTGGAGGAGGAAAGGAAAGGGGTAAAATGACAATAATCATATTTTAATTCTGAAAAAAGAAACATTAAAAATAAATGAGTACAACCTTATTTTTTAAAGACTGTGGGTCCCACAAAGCTCATATAAGCATTAGTCTCTTGCCCAGAGTCAGTCTGGCACACAAGAGCGCAGGCCCCGTCTCTCCTCATCCTCACTGGCTTCCCACATTCTCAAGTGCAGCTATGTCCCTGGTTCACCCCGTGCCTCCAGAGCTGCACGCAGGCCCTATGTGGCCATCAGAGTTTCACGGAATAAAGTAATGAGTGCATTCACAGCACAGAGACAATTGCTGAACACGAGTGAGCAGATTAATTGCTCTGTTCTGAATGTCTTTCTTTTCTTTTGTCTTTGCTCTCATAAGATGATTAAGGGGACATGTCGTTCAAGTTCTTGGGAGAGAAAAATTAAACAAATCAGAATTGCTTGATAATTTCTGAGGCTCATCCAAGCTTGGACTAGCCCTCTGGGATGCATTATGGTGGCCCAGAGGGAGGTGGCAACAGCTGCTGCTCCAACCTGCCACTCTGCCTATGAATTCTGCACAGAGGCTAGAGGCAGGGCCCACAAAAGGCTCAGGAATGGGGATCACTTCTTTCTCAGAGTGGCTATAATGACTCTGATGACAGTAGCCAAAAAGAACCCTTAGATAAAGTCATCTGACCTGGTGTGGCCAAGTACTTTGGATGCCTGGGAACTTTCACATTGTAGAGATCTGGACCGTCTCACCAACTAAGGAAGCTCACAGGGTAGTGGCTTGACCTTTGACTCAGAAGGTTCAGCGAGAGGGAAATGATGTCTGCTACTGGAAACCTAGCCAATTATCCAGGTCTACTGAGGTCATTGATTTGGTTGTTTTTGTTTTTGTTTTGTTTTTTTTGACAACTTGACAAGCCTATACATATCTGAGAAGAGGGAATCTTAATTGAGAAAATGCTTCTGTTGGGTTGCCCATGGGCATTTTCTTATTTTCTTAGTTAATGGCTGATAGGGGAGGACCTAGGCCATGCCACCTCTGAGCAGGTGGTCTTGAGTTTCATAAGAAAGCAAGCTAAACAAATCACGAGGAGCAAGCCAGTAAGCAGCACTCCTCCACGGCCTCTCTTTAGTTCCTGCCTCCAGGTTCCTGCCTTGAGTCCCTGCCCCAACTTCCTTTAGTAATAGAGTTAGTGATAGATAAGAGTTGTTAGGTAGAACAGACCCTTTCTTCTTCAAGCTGTGTCATGTTTTATCACAGCAGTAGAAACCTAAAGCAACACATTTCTCAAAGCTTAAAGTAAGACCAACTATGTCTTAATTGGCTTGTCATCCTGTGGTGGGGCTCGGGGATGAGTAGGTCCATTATCAAAGGTGCTCACAAGGTTGCCTCCCTTCAAGCTCCATGGTTCAACCAGAGTGACAGCATGGTAAGAGAGATGGGGTGGGGGGATAAGGAATGATAAGGAACGTTGTGGTGGGTGAAGCCTGGAAGAAGTCGGGTTATAGCTCTAGTGGCTATAGGAATTACAGGTGAGTGGGTTAAATTCCTACTGAACTTAGGCAGGATTCTGTACATAAACCTTCCCTGCATTATCTAACTGGGCCTTTTAGTAACTCCATGAAGCAGACACAATTGTTCAGAGTCACAGAGGTTGTCACTGAGATCTCCTAGCGGGCAACTGGCAGAGCCTGGGTTGAACCTTCCCTTTCATGCTCTCTTATTCCTTGCTGTATTTTCATTTTAGTTTAGAGGTTCTCAAATTTTAATATGCAACAGGGCCGTTACATACTATATAATACAGATTCCTGGGCCCATTCCCAAAGATTCTGATTCTATAGGACTGGAATGGGACCCATGGGATCCACAAAGTTCTATTTCTTATCAGTTCTCAGTGAAGCTGACACTGCTGACCTGAGCACTACACTCTAAGGAACAAGGAAGGGCCAGCTTATAATTGCCAGACATCAACCCTGACAAACACAAGATGGAAATGAAATCAAGGTTAAGATTCCCAAGAAAACTAAAGCAGTTTGTGTTGATGCTGACTTTAAGTTCCAGGGAGAGACTGTTCAACACAGAGAGTGGTGAGACCTACCCAAGATCACATCACTTTAGTCTTCTTTATCCAGAATCTTCTCTCCAGATTTACTTATCCTTTCCACTGGTCTTCCCAACATAGCTATGCTATTTTTCCTCAATTTTTTTTATCAATATCAATTATAGTTTTTAATGGGGGTACGCATGATGTTTGTATGTGTTGTGTTGTGTGTGTATGTACAGCCATGTAAGTGCCACAGTACATGCATGGAGGTCAAAGAACAACTTCCATGTTCGTTTTGCCTTCTGCTTTCTTGGGAGTTTTTGTAGTTTGTTGCTGACCCCAAAGCTTCCTGGGACTCTCTGATCTTCATCTCCCATTTCCCTGTAGGAGCACTGAGGTTACAGGTCCCTGTTCCTTTGCCCAGCTTCATATGGATTCTATGCATACAATTGCTCTAATGTGACACAGCAAGCACTTTATCCATTGATCCATCTTCCCAACACACCATCTAGAACCCTTACCAGACCAAGTTAGCAACTAGGAAAGCTTTATGGAATTCACTGGAACCCCACTTTGGCTTCTAGTCTTCCCGTGTCATTGATCAGGCATTGTTTTCCGCATCCTTTTCTTCCTCCAAGGTCAGAAAGCACCTGGGTGTGGTAGGTGGGCTGGGAGGCTATAACGCCAAATCAAGCCCAGGAGTTTACACACATGGATCTAATTATTGGTCTGCTGCTTGCAGCGGTGCGGTCTTGAACAAAGCCTTCCACCTCTTGGGGTTAAAGTGTCTGGGCTCTAGGCCCCCTCTAGCTCTAGCCTTCTACTTTGAATTTCAAACTGCCAATAGTCGTTGGCTCATCTCAGTACCTGGGACTCAAAGCTGGCAACATCTACACAGAACCAATGGCAGTGTCTCTACCCAGCCCCCTAAGTATGGGATTAAAAACTGCTTTTCCTCTGTGTTGCTTTGGTTTCCTTTCCAGACCTCAACACCCCCAGACAGTTCTGAGAAGCTCCACCTTCCTGAGGGACCCCTCTTCACCCAGAATGACATCTTTGTCAATAGCATGGGTAAGCTAGGAACAGTGTCCTCTCTCCTCTTCTTCCTGCTTCCCACTGTTTTCTGGAAAGTGTAAGGAACAACTCAACTGCTCTGCAGACGTGAAACATGCTTGATGTTATAGCCTTGTGACACAGTGCTGTCCTCTCCAAAGTTCCCACTCAAGAGCCACACAATTACATTACTACTCCCACCCCTGCCCACAAAGTCAAGACACTATCTCACAATATTCTAAGTAAGGTTTTATGGCTTTGTGTTTGGTAACACTCACAGTTACCCTTGACCAGCAGAACACACCTGTTGGACATACCTGCAAAGGAAAAAGCAACAGGGAGCAAGCTGCGACAGGGACACCAGGATTGTCCTCACTCAGTTGGCTCTCATTTCTTCAGTAGAGCTTCATTAACAGTGACATGTTAGCTAATCTTCTAGCTATGACCCCCATTTGAAGTAACTAGCCAACTGACAAAATGCCTTTGTGAGCCTACAAGATGACTCTGTGAATGAAAAAGGGCTGTCACCAAGCCTGATGAAATGAGTTCCAGCATAGAATCTGAATGGTGGAAGGAAAGAACTGACTGCCACAATCTGTTTTCTGACTTACACACACACACACACACATACACACACACACACACACACACTCATTCACTCACTCACTCATGTACTCACTCACATAAAGAATGACTTTATACAGTTATAAGAGATCCCTCTAGGACAGTTTCATGGGCAAAAATTCCCAGTTGCAAAGAATTTTCAGTGTTCACAGTGTGCTCCTTGGTATGGACCAAAACACTCAAATCTTCAACTGTGCTCTCCATCCAGGAGCCAGCAAAGTTCTTTCTTCTTTGACTAAGAAAACTCTATGAACAATGGTTCCAGAGGAACTCTTTTCTATTTTACCTGGAGAAAGATCACACGTCAGCTAGAAGCAAGGCTGAGGAAAGTCGCAAGAGAGCATGGAGAAGAGGAAAGTCTCTCGGAGTCCCAGGAAGAGGAGGAGGAAGAGGGAGAGGAGTGGGGGAACAGCTGCCAATGCTGTTCCTTGTCCAAGAGCTCTGGCACCTGCAGGACCTGCCCCTCTCTGGTAGCCAGATACACTCCTGCCAAATCTAGTAGAATTCATTAAGCTGTGGGAGAGTGTGCCTTTAGGACAAGGTGCTGTTTACACACCCTGCTGTGTGCTAAGTGGGGTGACCCCTGTGACCCCACTTGACCCCAGTCTGGTAAGCCTTTTGGAAGTATTACCATTTCCTCTTGCTGATTTCCCTTAATTTTGACCAGACTCGTCCATCTGCAACTTAGGCTATATGTTTATTTGCTTTTTCCTGCCCCAGGACTGGGGATTGAACCTGGGATGCAAGCTAGTCAAGGGCTCTACTGATGAGCTATACACCCAGGCCCTTTTATTCTTTATTCTGAGACTAAGTGTTGATTATATAGCTGGCCTCTAACTTGCTATGTTGTTCAAGCCAGTCTCACTTGTGATTTTCCCAGATGGCTGGAATGACAGTGTGCACCAGCACACTTGGCCTTGTGTCTACACCAATTGTTGACACTTGAACTTACCTGTCTTTGTTGGACATTAAAATATGGATCAAACTTATCCTAAAAATTTGAGGTCAGAAGCATTTTGGAATTGCGTGTGTGTGTGTGTGTGTGTGTGTGTGTGTGTGTGTGTGTGTGTGTGTTTAAAATGAGGTGCCTTGGGGATAGGAACCAAGTCTAAACATAAAATCTTTGTTTCATATGTAGATAGATGTCCCAAAGGCAGTTTTACATATCTTTGTGCATGAAACAGTGCTGCATGGTAGGGAATTTTCCTTTTGAGATGTCAGGTCACTGCTTTCAATTTTTGAATATTGGGGTTGGAGGACCTGGGTTCGGTTCCCAGTACCCATGTCAGGTAACTCACAACCAACTGTGTCCCAGGGAACTCAACATCTCTGGCCTCCACAGGAACTGAATGTATGTACACAGGTGGTAACCTGTGCAGACATGCAACATATAAGCATAATTAAAAATAAAATCCTAAGATCATAGCACTTTTGCATATTGGAACATCTCAGGTTTTGGATTTTCCCATCGATGATACTCAACTACTCACCATAGACCCATGAGAAACAATATCCTCACTGTCCTCTGACTTCCTCCTCCATGCCTGCCCCATACCCACATGTATACATGAACACACACAGATTCTCCATGTTGCCCCTCAGTCTCCTCACTCAAGTCCCTTCCTGCCCGAGAAGAGAAACAGGAGTCAGAAGTAAAGCCACTCACAGCCCCTTGATATCTTTGTCCAAAGAGGATTTCAATTTCAGATGGTAAAATATGCGTTTAGATGTCCCCAGCTTTCTGCCAGTCCACCTCTGACCCTACCTTCTGCTGCAACTTAAGTAAACTTGAACAAGTAAACAGGAGTAATGGCACTTTTTAACAATTCATTTATTTTAAAAACATTGCATTAATGTCCAGGAGAGAATCCCGCCATAGGAGTTCTTTATCCTTTTAGCATGAATAAAAGTGAAGACACAATTAAAAGCACGCTTATTACTAACCACCTAAGTCAAACCAGGCATTAAGTGGGCAATTCCCTTCTGTTCCAACACACCCCAATTAACACAAACCGAGGAAGGAATAAATTTAAGCAGGAACAGCTTATCAACATACAATTAACACTCAATAATTTATCCCCGTAATGCCAAATCAAATAAAAACATTGTGTCGTAAATCACTAACTTACTGGAGAGAGCTACCAACACAGTGCTTATATAATCTTCTTGTTGATTTGCTTTCTATTTACCACCCTTTATCACAATAAGTTTTTTTCTCTCTCTCACTCTCTCTTTGAAGTCCAAGACTACAGTCAGCTGTAGTGGAATGTGCTACCCTCCAGAGTTCAAGGTTATACTAATCATAAACTGAGAAGTGCAGAGAGGGCCAGCCCAGCCCCTACAGCAGAGCCTTCCTCACAGGTGATCCAGCCACCAACAGAAGCAAAGAGATGGATGTTGTTACCCCAATCCCTCTTTCTTAATGTGTTCTAAATCTTTCCATTCGTAAAGGTAGAATTTCCACATATCTTCTGTAGATAGCTTCTTTTACATTTATATCAGTTGATTAGGGCTCCATGGGAATAATAATAATAATAATGAAACAGCCTGTCGCCATTCTTTCCTCACTAACACCTGCTCATCTCCAGGCACTAAATCTATAGGTGTGAAGTCCCACTGATGCCTTCTCTTAATACATTCACCTTCAAGTCCTCTAAACGTGTGATGTCTCTGATGTTGTACAGATGTGTTGCCAACCCTTCACCTTCTAACTGTGTTTCCCAGACTGTCTTACTTTTGATTTAGCCAAGAGAATTCCTGTGTGAGGGGATTGGAAAGGGGCAGTGGTGGCGCACACCTTTAACCCCAGCACTCTGGAGGCAGAGGCAGGTGGATCTCTGTGACTTTGAGACCAGCCTGGTCCACAAGAGCTAGTTCCAGGACAGGATCCAAAGCACAGAGAAACCTTGTCTTGAAAAACCAAAACAAAAAGAGGGGGGCAATAGCCATGTGTTCTTCCCCCGGGGAAGTTGTCCATCCTCATTATTACAAACTCTGAGTTTGTAACATTGTGTGTTTGTTAAGAGCATACCTGTAGATCAGTTCCTGTGATGCTTGCATGGCCTTTTACAGAAGTGCACAGGGCAGAGTTGCCATGTTCACATTCCTAGAGGAAGTTAAAACAGCAGCATTGTCCCTTCTGGTCTAAATTCTCAAAGTAAACAAATGTCTTGGGGGTGGCATATTGTCACATCTGCCTTTCGTGTTCACTTATTTTTTTTTGTCATAGCTGACTTCATTGTTTAAAACAGTCTACCTGTATCATGCTGAAGTTGTGTCTAGTATTCTTAGGGGGAAAATAGTTGGGATGTGTCTTACGTGCTTAGTTCAAGCTTGGGTGATAGTACTCTGAGCCACACTGTCAACGTTAATGAATCAACATTGTTCATTAATGAGTTCTCTTTAAACAGAAAGAAAACATGAACAAGGCAATATGCTGATGACTTAAAGACTTAAATCTGAAGGCATCTAATCCAGTGTTTCTACTCATCCTTTTTGGCCAACTTTATAGTACACAACTATAGAGGGTACTTGATGAATATCGGAAACCGCTCAGAGATAGAAAGGCAAAAGAAGATTTTCCTAGACCTTCCAGAAAAGAATAGCAAACAAACAACAACGACAAACCCACATCCTCCTGACATCATGTTTTCATGGTTTGATCTCTAGAACTACAAGACAGTAAGTTTAGGTCTTTGGGAGTCACACAGGGTGAGGTGTCTCAGAAGCCAGAAGAAGCACTCTCTTTTAAGGATTTCAATTCCTTCCAATCTTCCTATCTTTCAATCTGAAGAGCACAAAGTTGGTTCTAAAAGTTAAGTCCTGATCTAGAGTTTCTGCACCTAGGTGTTTCTGAAGAACTGGACAGGCAGTAATGAGTGGGAGCTTGGGACAACTGAGTGGGAACTTGGGGCAATGAAGAGGAACTGGAGGCAATGAGTGAGAACTGAACAGGCAGCAGTGAGTGGGAACTGGGGACATCTAACTGCCCAGAACCAGAGTGCTGATATGTTCTCTGTATGCCTTCCACATTTCCCTTCTTTTTCCATTCTAGGAAGTTTCTAGAATGTACATAAGTACTCAAGTTCCTATCACCTAGCTTCAACAATGACCAACTTATGGCTAGTTTTCATTCTTCAATAGCCACATTGCTCCCTAGGTTATTTTGAAGCAAATTCAAGCCATCATTTCTCCACAAACATTTCAATATGCAACCATAAAAGATAATAGCTCTTTTTAAAACATGACTGTAAAATACTATTGAACCAAAAGAAAATTAATACTAATAGTATCTTTTAGGATCAATTATGCAGCCAGGGTTGAAATATCCCCAATTGTTTCATGGTCTTGTTTGCATCAGCTTTCATGTAAGAACTCTACATTACAATTATTTGATATTTCTAGTCTCTCTTAATAAGTGGGTTCACCTTACCAACTTCTTTCTTTCTAAAATTTATGTCTTTTAATCTAACATTTGGGG
Source organism: Mesocricetus auratus (assembly GCF_017639785.1). Taxonomy (NCBI): domain Eukaryota; kingdom Metazoa; phylum Chordata; class Mammalia; order Rodentia; family Cricetidae; genus Mesocricetus; species Mesocricetus auratus. The sequence goes on from NW_024429189.1 coordinate 42,903,096, forward strand.
TCTGCTGACCTCATCTGTTGTGTTTAATATTTTCCTCTCTTCTCTGTAATTTTTAGATGTTCTAATGAATTTATTAGTCAGATTAAACTTTTGGGCAGTAGTATAACATAGATGGTGTTGTGCATTTTGACACACTATCTATTCAATGTTCTTTGTGTAATGTTAGCAACTACTAGTTATAAAGGCCCAGATCTGTTAGTGTATTAGGGAGTGTAGAATGGTAATCTTCAAATCCTGCCTTTCCCCCTTCATATTCTGTAATACTTTTGCATTGGTAGGCATAATCTACCAATTATTTGATCACCCTGAGATCCAGTTTGTGTAAGAAAGACAGACTAAAAGAATGATTCACCATCTGTGTTTAACAATTTCCAAATAACGAGGTAGTATCTAGGCATCCTTCAAAGGTGACCACTGCTACTATTATTACTATTATTAATTTCATTTACTTATGTGTATTTCATGTTCTACAACTCAATACAGTTATGCCTCTTACTGATAGTCAACTTGACCCATATTGAGTAACACCAGCATAGGCATTCATCTGGTTCATTTGTGTCATCATCAAGAAGAATATTAGAAGACAGTATCAACACTTATACCTACAGTATTATTACTGAACACATCTTGAGGTGGGTTTTTTGCTTGGTTTGCTTTGTTTCTGTGCAACACATTTTGTTCTTAGATCTTCATTCAGTAGAGCTTGAAAGAAGTTTTATATGTGCCTTTGTAGGACTGAGTCTGCCTTCTATCAGAAACCTTCAACTATGTTCTCTTCATTTTGGAATAAAATAATCCAGCAGATCAAATTTGTCTTTTATCTATAAAAAATGATGTGATTGACTATTAAAAACTCTACCTGACCTATTAGGTTGTGTCTACACCAGGAAATAGAAACCATTAGAGAGAACTGGTCAAAAATTTAGGAGGTACTATAAGAGAAAATAATAGGAGGTGAAGGGTTACCCAGAGACTGATAACTATGAATGCATTAGGATGGAAGAAATGAAAGGATGGAGCTGTGTAACTCTCAGTCAATCAACTCTCTCATGGCAGTGAATGTTGCCACTGCTTCTACCTATAAAGAAAATATGCCAAAAAAAAGATATGTGCCACATTTGCACCAATGCAACTGTCTGAAGCAGAGCCCTGCTTGCTCCTTTCCATCCCCTAAGCTCACCCGAGTACCTGTTTCCTGGCTGAACTAATGGAACTAATTTGGCTAGAGGATCTGGGCCTTGTGGTAAGCAGTAATACAAGAGGACACGAAGGCAGCTGAGTAGCTATCAGCCTACAGTTCACAATTTGTCTTACAATTCAGCAGAATCAAAATGCTCATTCCGTAACCTGGTTTCTCTCAAGATAATGTTTCAACACCAGGACTAAGAGCAGACTTTGTGGCGGCACAGAAAAACACAATTTATAAGAATGAGTTTAAAACAATGGCCTTCCTTACCCTTCTTCATTTCAGCAATAGTTCTCTTCTCCATCTTCTAGCTCTTGAATACTCAGAAAGAAGGAGTTGTATGTTTGTGAATAGATACTCAGGCTTAGAGAAGCTAAGTGACTTGCTTTAAAATGTATTCTTCTTAGTTGTCTGATAGGGAATAATTCACCAATTAAATAAGACACTAGTCAAAGCAGAAACAGAGATGTACACTGAAACGTGTTGGCACCAACGGCTACAGTCATTCTTCTCTGGATGACACAATGTTGCTCTATATAGTTTATATATGAGTAATGAGACTGTGATTGCAAGCCAATATTTAGAGGAAAGCTAGGCGTACCATGACACAATCTGATGGAATGTCTTAGTGATGGATTTAGTCTTCTGCTTTCTCTATTTTTCTCTGGGATGCTTTTCTATTTAGGGTATTAAATGACTTACGTGTGATGGACAGAGAAGGACACTTATTAATTGTGGAATCCTAGGCAAGTTATTTAACCTTTCCAAGCTTCCTCATCTATGAAATGGGGATAATAATAGGATCGACCCCTCACAGGTGTGTGTGAGGATTGGATGACACAATGCATGGATGGAGCTTGGAACACTGCCCAGCAGATAGCAAAGCCCCGCACAAAACAAAAGGTTCCTCATAATTAAGGATAATTTCAGTTGTCAGGTAAGCGTATCTCACTTGGACCCTTGTAGTTATAAGTCACACACAATACTGAATTTAGGGGGCAGTTAATCTTGCCAATAAGAGTCACTAAAAGTAGGCTGAGAACCTGACACAAAGAAGGGTGATATTCTTGGCAAAGGCCATTATGCTCTGGGGTCAAAGAACCTCTGCTCCCCTGGAGCAACAATGAAGATATCCATAAACTTGAAGCAATTTTAAATGGAGAAGAGTAACCTGAAGCAACAGTTAATGGGAGGATCGTTTTAAGTAAAACAAGAATTGTGGGAATCTGGTCTCCATACCATATGCTGCTTTCTGGTGAAGATGGTCAGTGGAAAAGGCTGTGGGAAAGACAAGAAGCACATGAAAATATTCTTAGCTCTGAGGAAGGGCAGGGAGGCTTGGGTGCTGATCAGGGGTACCTTTGTCCCCTTCCTTAGTGTTCGAGTGCTGTTTGGGTGTCAGATGTGGTTGACACGTCCTGGGAAGAAATACGAATTCACAGTGGATTGAGTAGATAAAGGTGGTAGCATTTCACCATGGAACCCTACTCTGTGATCAGAGCCTTATCACTTACTTCCTCATCATTCAAGACATTTCAGAGCACTGGAGGCATAAACTGAAGTAGTCATCCTTCCACTGAAAATGCAAACCAATAAATGCACATACAACTACACACGTGTATATATGTGTTTACCCATGTATGCATTTATACATCTGCATTGACACAGAGAGAATTATAATGTTTGTAACCACTACAGAAGCATACTGACACAAAAATATTGCGTCTTGGCAACTCAAATACACAATTATCAACATGATTTTCTAAAATGAAGAATTCTTGTCAAATTTCCAGACAAAAGAGACAATCATCCTTTAATTAACTGGTAGATGATGCATTTCTGGATTTATCAGTGACTAATAAGACCAAGCAAAACTACTTTGTGCTTCCATGTTAAACAGAATTAAGGTTGATACTTGGGTGATTATACCTGATCTTGTGAGACATGCAACATTCACGTGGATTATACCTGATCTTGTGAGACATGCAACATTCACGTGGATTATACCTGATCTTGTGAGACATGCAACATTCACGTGGATTATACCTGATCTTGTGAGACATGCAACATTCACGTGGATTATACCTGATCTTGTGAGACATGCAACATTCACGTGGAGCATGCACAAGTCTTCAAAATGCTAGCATTCTTAGCTATTGCTTACAAATGACTGTAGTGGGCTGGAGAGATGGTTCAATGGATAAGAGCACTTGCTATATAATCATGAGGACATATACTTACATGGCATGGCAGTGCTGGGCATGGAAGCATGTGCCTGTAACCCCAATGCTATGCAGGGGCAGAGACGGGGGGGTTGCTTTTGGGGGCTTGCTGGCTGCCAGCCTGGCTCTAGGATCAGTGGAAGACACTGCCTCAGGGGAATAAAGTAGAGATCAATAGCATAAGATACCCAGAATTTCCTGGCTTTCAAATGTGTGCACATGGGCATAACCTCTCTCTCTCTCTCTCTCTCTCTCTCTCTCTCTCTCTCTCTCTCTCTCTCTCTCTCTCTCTCTCTCTCACACACACACACACACACACACACACACGCACATGCATATACACACAAAAAAGTAAATAAATAAAACTTGAAAAGTGGAAGTTGTGTTCAAAATTATTATCAACCACAATTACCCTCTAGCTATAAAATGCCCCTGTTCCCTGGGCCTAGTAGCAGTGTGACTGTTGAGAACACTTTTCTGTAGCCTCCATCCTCTCAAAGGGAAACTTGTAGAATTCTGGATGAATGAAATCTTTATCTGGAGAAAACATCTCCACAACACAAAAAAGCAATATAGCAATATAAGCCTTCAGTGTGGTGACTGGTTCAGCTCCTCGAAGTGTATCAGGGATCACACATTCAGTCACAGAGACACTACATGGCCCCTGTCAGTTATCCTGAAGAATCATGTGTAAACCTCCTCTTTGGCTACACTTGACTTCCCATGACAAGGCAGACGCCACAGCCCCAGAACTGATCTCTGCTCTACTCATTAACAGACTTGGGTATCTCTGTCCACCTGCCTGTTGGACAATGTCTGGGCAACAGGATCACCTTTCCTGTGGGAAGTGCTGCCATGGAATGTAGCCACAAGTTTCTGTCCTGCCAGGTCCCACAACCATTCAGTCCCAAATAAACACACAGAGGCTTATATTAATTATAAACTGTTTGGCCTATTGCCTGGCTATTAGTAACAAACTCTTACAACTTAAATTAGCCCATTATTCTTATTATGTTTAACCGCATGACTTGGTACCTTTTCTCAGTGTGACATTCACGTCTTGCTTCCTCTGAGTCTGGCTAGTGACTCCTACTCTGACTTTCCTCTTCCCAGAATTCTCCTAGTCTGGTAGCCCTGCCTATACTTCCTGCCTGGCTACTGGCCAATCAGCATTTTATTAAACCTATAGTAGTGACAAGTCTTTACAGTGTACAAGAGCATTACCCCACATCATTTCCCCCTTTTGTCTCTTCAGAACAAGAATCCTGAATCTAATCTCCTTTTTTTAACTTGTTTCCTAACCATTACCCATAACAGCATATAACCAACATTCTAAACAAAGACAAACATCCACAATCCATTTGGGGGCATGGGGAAATGTGGGCATAGTTTTCTAGGCTACTTCCTGCTGAGTGGGTCACTGGTAATCTTATGGAGAAAATTTAGGATTGTGTTCAAGTTCTGACTGGAGTACTCTGTGAGACTGGATCATCTCATCCAGCAGCAGCCTTGAAGCTGTTCTGAATGCAGAACTCAGAAGAACTTGCAACAGAGATGCTCTGAAATGTTGGATCATCTGCACCATCCATTCCCTTTGGAGATTTTTCAGGGGGTCTTCTTCAATCAAATCTTATTTTTCTTAATGCAGAATGAATCCACAGCCTCTCATTTCCTATAGATTCAATAATATACCCTTTTATCCTATCATATCCATATCTTCCTTTTTTTCAGAGTAGACTCAATAATCTACCCTTGAATCTAATCCCCTCTGTTCAACTTTCTTCGTAACTATAACCAACAACATTTTGTTACCAATCTCCCTAAACTATGACAAATATCCATAACCCATTGAGTGACCAAAAACCACCCACCCTACCTCTTGAGAATGTGGTATTTTGTTCTTAAAGTTACTTCCTGCTGTCTAGGGGTGATGACATATTTAGGGGATCCTGAAAAGAGAAATTTGAGGCTAACTTTAAATCTGCATTATTTTTGTCCAGTCTCTGCATAATAGGAAAGTGCAGGGATTGTCTCAAGTCCTGGCTAGAGTAGGATCATCTCCACTGGTCACCTCGCAATTATTCTGAGTAGTTTGTAGTACAAAGTCGTTCTTTAGTAGGTATTGTTCAGCTTAATGGTGTTATCATAGTCCTGGTGAAACTGTTGTGGGGTTCCATCTTCTTTGTTGTTATTTGTTTTGTTTTTCAACAGGTTTTCTCTGTTTTAAGTGTGATGAGACATAAGTAACCACATCTTTCATAAAACTGGTGGTGAGAAGTCAGCACAGGAGGAGTTCAGCTAACATTAATACTCCCAACCTTTGGGGGGGTTATGAATAGGTTTCATGAATCAGCTAATTCTCACTCCTTATAAATGTTGGGTAACTTTATATACTTACGGAGGCTTAATTTTCAAACTGGAATCCATTTTGTCCTAGAGGGTCATTTGGCAAAGTCTGTAGATACCTTTGTCTAGTACATATTGTGGGAAGGGAGGCTGCCATCCAGAGGCCAGCAATGTAGAGAAACAGTCTACCATGCACACGCAAGAGAGCTCCCTTAACAAAGGATTGACTAGCCCCCTAACGTCCATAGTTTAAAGTTAAGGGTAGGAATCAGTATCAAGCATTGATCATAACTCCAAAGGGTCCCCGCATGACCTTAATAGATTTAGGAGCTCTGGTGGTAGACTTTGACAAAAAGTCACCAGACAAGGCACCCTCACTTTATGTATGGTTCTCACATCCACACTCTAGTCACAAGCTTCCAGCTCTACCACTATAACCACTCACCTGGCAGTTAGAGGAATCCCAACATGAGCAATTCACCTTTGTATCAAACAGCTCTCCAGACATGTTTCTCAATCCCCTGTGCCAATCAAACCTTTGGACTTTCATTCTTTGATGCCCTCAAGCTAGCAGGCTGATGTCTGACTCTTCTTGGTCAATGATGATTTCTCTTTGCCAGTAGATAATTGCCTCCCCTTTATATGAATGTAAATAGAACATAATTTATTGAGGCCAAAAATACTTTTACAATACAGAGGCAATCAATCATAAGATAGTACAGTCGATGGAGTATCTAGTAAAGAGTGTAATTTCATGTATTAGCTAGGATTGGTTTTCTTTAAGAGTGTTCTTCAGATAACCAATGACAAAGATAAAATTCCTAAATAATACACACACACACATCTAAAAGGCAAATGAGTAAGATTAATTCCTTCATTCATGATTTAAACATTTTAATTAAATTATCTGAAAGCCTACAAATAATTAAATTTTATTCATCATGAGATTTTTCTGTTTTTTGCTATCACATGATGCAATTTCTTAGAATATCTCTCCTCATATTTCTTTATGAAAACAGATTCTTCATTAACCCAATATATCCTGACCATAGTTCCCCCTCTTCCATTCCTCCTAGCTTACCTCCGCCTTTGCTCTGCTCCATCCACCACCCCACTGTTCCCCATCAGAAAAGAACAAGCCTCCAAAAGACAACAACCAAACATGACAAAGCAAAATGCAAGGCGAAATACAAAAGACAAGGTAAAAGCCTTCACACCGAAGCTGGACAAGGCAACCCAACAGGATAAAACAAGTCCACAAAGCAGGCCGAAGAGTCAAAGAAACACCTGCTCCCACAGTAAGGAGTCCTGCAAAAACACCAAGCCAACAGCCATAACATGCCTGGCGCATACTCGTGCAGGTCTCACTCTTCCCTTCAGACTATGAGTCATGTGAGCCCTGGTTAGCTGATTTGGTGGGTCATGTTCTCCTGGTGTCCTCCATTCCCTCTGACTCCTAAAGTATTTCTTCTCCCTCTTCCATTGGATTCCCCAAGCTCCAAGAGAAGGAACAAAATGGAGACCTCCAATTTAGTCTCCCTGCATAATGTCTGGCTGTAGGTGCCTGTATATCTATCCATCTGAGATGCCTCTCTAGAAGAAGCCTCTCTAATGATAACTGGACAAGCACCAACCTATCAGCATAGCAGAATATTACTAGGAATCATTTCATTGATTTTTTAAAGACCATTCATCTCTGGTCATTCAAGCAGTGTCAGGCAGGGGCTCCCTCTCATGGAGTAGGCCTCAAGTTAATCAGACATTGATTGGCCATTCCCAAAAATTCAGTGTCACCACTGACCCAGCATATTTTGCAGACAGGACAGATTGTTGGTCAAAGGTTTTGTGGCTAGGTTGGTGCCCATGTTTCTCCTTCAAAAGCCTGCAAAGCACCTTCCCACACCAAGGAGACTAGAACATGGGGATAAAGTCTCCATGCAGGCACCATCTCAACCTCTCCATGTTCAATGAGCTGTGTGAATATTGTCCTCAGCAATGGGGCCCTGATACCAGTTTGTAAAGAGCAACTCAGCCTGGGTTGTTTGGGGATCTCTATGGGGCCCCCTCCATCAACAATTCAATAGAATGCAGCCCATTCCTGCCACTGGAAGCCTGGCTATAAGAGATAGCCAATACAGACTCCATATTCCCCATTACTAGGAATCCTCACTAGGATCACCCTCACAATTCCAAGAGGTTACAACACTAGGTTGCCACACCATCCCCCAAAACGCTCTCCAGTTCCAGTTATCGCTAGCCCAGTGCTCTTTCTCTCCATCCCATCTCCCTCCCAACCTAATCACTCCTGCTCCCATCCCCATATGCGCCCTGTCTACCTGCAAAGTCTATTTTATTTCCCCTTCCCAGGGGCGTCTTTGCACCCTATCCCCAGACTCCTCTTCTTTACCTTGGCCTATGTATTATAGTTTTGTTATTATTTACTTAATGGCTAATATCCACTTATAACTGAATATATACCATATTTGTCTTTCTGGGTCTGTGTTACCTCATTCAGGATGATTTTCCTAGTTGCATCCATTTGCCTGCAAATCTCATGATTTATAAATAGCTGACGAATACTCAATTGTGTTAATGTACCACAAATTGTTTATTCATTCTTCTGTTGAGGGATATCTAGATTGTTTCCAGTTTCTGGAAATTATGAATAAAGCTTCCTTAAATATAACTGAGCAAGTGTCATTTTGGTAGGTTGAAGAGTCTTTTGGGTATATGCCCTAGAGTGGTTTAACTGAATCTCAAGGTAGATCCACTCTCAATTTTCTGAGGAATCACCATATTGACTTCCACAGTGGTTGTACAAGCCTGCAATCCCACCGGCAATGGAAGAGTATTCCCCTTGCTCCACATCCTCAACAGCATGAGATGTCACTTGTGCTTTTGATCTTAGTCATTCTGACAGAAGTAAGATAGAATCTCAAAGTAGTTTTGATTTTCATTTCCTTTATGCCTAATAATTCTGAACATCTCTTTATGTGTTTCTCAGTCTTTTGAGATTCTTCTAATTGAGAATTCTCTGCTTAGATCAGTACCCCATTTTTAATTGGATCATTTGGGTTACTAATGTTTAGTTTCTTAAGTTCTTACATATTTTGAATAACAGTTCTCTATCAGATGTGGAGTTTGTAAAAGTCTTTACTCATTCTGTAGGTTGCAACTTGATTGATGGTGTCCTTTGCCCTACAGAAGCTTTTCAGTTTTTTGAGGTCCCGTTTATTAATTGTTGATCTTAGTGACCACACTGTTGGTGTTCTGTCTAGAAAGTCAGTACCTGTGTCAATGCACTCAAGACTGCTCCCACATTCTCTTCTATCAGGTTCAGTGTATCTGGTTTTATGTTGAGGTCTTTATTCCACCTGGGGGAAAAATATGGATCTACTTGAATTCTTCTACATTCAGTTTGATCAGCACCATTTGATGAAGATTCTTTTTAGCAGTGTGGATTTCTGGCTTAATCAAAAATAAGGTATCTATAAGTGTATGGATTTATGTCTAGGTCTTTACTTCAATATTGGTCAACTTGTAATTTTTTATGCCAAAACCATGTAGTTTTTATTACTATAGCTCTTATGTATATCTTAAAATCAGGGACGGTGATACCTCTGGAAATTCTTTTATTGTTTAGATTTGTTTAGACTAGGATATACATATATATGTATATATGTATATTTATATATAACTTAAATTAGAAACAATCTTATTTTACATATCAAGCCCAGTCCCCTCTCCCTCCCATCCTCCCATGCCCTCCACCAATCCCCTCCATCCCATCCTCTATCCACTCCCCAGAGAGGGTGAGGCCTTCAATGAGAGCTCATCAAAATCTGTCAAGTCATTTGGGGCAGGGCCTAGGCTGCCCTCTGTGTATCTAGTATAAGAGAGTATCCCTCCATGGGAAATGGGCTCCCAAAGTTCATTTGTGCACTAGGGATATATCCTGGTTCCACTACCAGAGGCCTCATAGACTGCCCAGTGCTCCAAAATGACACCCACATTCAGGGGCCTGGTTTGGTCCTATGTTAGTTCCCCAGCTGTAAGGCTGGAGTCCATGAGTTCCCACTTGCTCAGATCAGCTGTTTCTGTGAGTTTTCCCAGTGTGGTCTTAACCCCTTTGTTTGTTACTCCTCCCTCTCTGAAATTGGATTCCAAGAGTTTGGATCAGTACTTAGCTGTGGATCTCTGCTTCTGCTTACATCAGCTACTGGATGAAGGCTCTAGGATAACATTTAAAGCAGGCATCATTCTCATTATAGAGGAAGAACATTTAAGGTAGTGTCTCCACTATTGCTTAGATTCCTAGGTGAGAACATCCTTGTGGATCTGGTGCAATTCCCTAGTGCCAGGTTTCTCTTTAAACTTATCGTGACTCCCTCTATTGATGTGTCTCTTCTCTTGCTCTCCTCTATTCATTTCCCAACTCAATCTTCCTGATTCCTCATGCTCTCTCTCACCATCCTCCTTTCCCCCCATCTTTCTCCTACCTCTATTCATGCTCCCAATTTGTTCAAGGGATCTTGTCCCTTTCCCCTTCACTGGGGGACCGTGTATGTCTCTCTTACAGTCCTCCTTGTTTCCTAGCTTGTCTGGAGGTGAGGATTGCAGGCTGGTAGTCTTGTGCTCTATGTCTAATATCCATATATGAGTGAGTACATACCATGTTTTTCTTTCTGTGACTGGGTTACCTCACTGAGGATGGTTTCTTCTAGTTCTATCCATTTGCCTGTGAATTTCAAGATTCCATTGTCTTTTTTCCCCCACTGAGTAGTACTCCAATGTATAAATGTACCACATTTTCTCCATCCATTCTTCAGTTGAGGGGCATCTAGGTAGCTTCCAGGTTCTGTATATTACAAAAAAAGATGCTATGAACATAGTGGAACATATGTCCTTGTTGTATGAATGTGCATCTTTTGGGTATATACCAAAGACTGGAATTGCTGGATCATGAGGTAGACTGATTCCCATTTTCCTGAGAAACCTCCATACTAATTTCCAAAGTGGTTGTATGAGTTTGCACTCCCACCAGCAGTGGAGGAGTGTTCACCTTTCTCTACATCCTCTCCAGCATAAACTGTCATTGGTGTTTTTGATTTTAGCCATTCTGACAGGAGTAAGATGGTATCTCAGAGTTGTTTGATTTGCATTTCCTTGATGGCTAAGAATGTCGAGCACTTTCTTGTGTGTCTTTCAGCCATTTTAGATTCCTGTATTGAGAATTCTATATTTAGTTCAGTACCCCATTTTTTTATTGGATCCTTTGGTGTTTTGGTGACTAGCTTCTTGAGTTCTTTGTATTATTTTGGAAATAAGCCCACTGTCAAATGTGAGGTTGGTGAAGATCTTTTCCCATTCTGTGGGTTGCCATTTTGTCTTGTTGACTGTGTCTTTTGCCTTGCAGAAGCTTCTCAGTTTCAGAAGGTCCCATTTATTAATTGTCAATCTCAGTGTCTGTTCTACCGGCATTATGTTCAGGAAGTAGTCTCCTGTGCCAATTTGTTCAAGGGTACCTCCCACTTTCTCTTCTAAGAGGTTCAGTGTGGCTTTGATCCATTTGCACTTAAGTTTTGTGCATGGCGCTACAGATAAAGATCTATCTTCAATATTCTACATGCCAGCATCCAGTTTTGCTAGCAGCATTTGTTGAAGATGCTTTCTTTTTGCCATTGTATAATTTTAGCTTCTTTGTCAAAAATCAGGTGTTCATAGGTGTGTGGGTTAATATCAGGGTCTTTAATTCAATTCCATTGATCTACATGTCTGTTTGGGTGCCGATAACAAGCTGTTTGAATTACTATAGCTCTATAGTAGAGCTTGAAATCCAAGATGGTGATGCCTCCAGAAGTTCCTTTATTGTACAGGGTTGTTTTGGCTATCCAGCATTTTTTTGTTTTTCCATATAAAGTTGAGTATTGTCCTTTCAAGGTCTGTGAAGAATTGTGCTGGGATTTTGATGGGGATTGCATTGAATCTGTAGATTCTTTTGGAAAGATTTGCCATTTTTACTATATTGATTCTACCTATTCAAAAGCATAGGAGATCTTTCCATTTTCTGGTATCTTCTTTAATTTCTTTCTTTAATGACTCAAAGTTCTTACTATACAGGTCTTTCACTTGGTTAATGTTACCCCAAGATATTTTATGTTGTTTGTGGCTATTGTAAAGGGTGATGTTTCTCTGATTTTTTTCTCAGCCCATTTACTGTCTGTATATAGTAGGCATACTGATTTTTTTGAGTTAATTTTGTATCCTGCCACTTTGCTGAAGGTGTTTATCTGCTGTAGGAATTCGTTGATAAAATTTTCCGGGTCACTTATATAAACTACCATATCATCTGCAAATAGTGAAAGTTTTACTGTTTCTACCTCCCTAGTGCTGGGATTAAAGTCATGAGATGCCCAATTACTGGGACCACCCTGGGCTACATGAAATTGATCCAGTCTAAAAGAGAAACAGGGCCAATCAATGGTGGCTCACACCTTTAATCCCAGTACTTGGTAGTCTCATGCCTTCAATCCCAGCACTAGGGAGATAGAAGCAGGAAGGGATACGAATGGGCAGAGAGAGGAATACAAGGTAGGAGGAGACAGGAGCTCATAACATTCAGTCTGAGATTTTGTAGAGAGAGCTTTCAGTCTGAGGATTCCTAGAGACAGGATAGCCCATTTGGTCTGAGGATTTGGTAGAGGTAAGAACTAGTAGCTGGCTGTTCTGCTTTTCTGATCTTTCAGCATATACCCCTGTATCTGACTCAGTGTTTTATTATTAAGACCAATTAGAGTAGTTGCTACAAGATATTGATTAAATTTGACTTTATCATGAATACCTTATTTTCTCCATCTACAATGATAGAAAGTTTTCCTGAAAATAGTAGTCTGGACTGGTATCTGTGGTCTCTTTAGAGTATGCAGACCCTTCTGGATTTTAGAGTCTCCGTTGAGAATTCAAGTGTAATTCTAGTAGGTCTACCTTTATATGTTACTTCATCTTTTTCCTTTGCGGCTTATAATATTCTTTCTTTGTTCTATATGTTTAGTGTTTTGATTACTATGTGGCAAGGGAACTTTTTTCTGATCTAATCTATTTGGTGTTCTATGTGCTTCTTGTACCTTTATATGCATCTCCCTTTTTAGGTTATGAAAATTTTCTTCCATGATTATATTGAAAATACTGGGCCTTTGATCTGGGATTCTTCTCCTTCCTTTAGTCCTATTATTCTTAGGTTTGGTCTTTTCATAGAGTTCCAAATTTCTTGGATGTTTTGTATGAGGAATTTATCAGATTTAACATTTTCTTTGACTGATGTATCTATCTTTTCTATTATATCTTCCACTCCTGAGGTTTTCTCTTCCATCTCTTATATTCCATTGGTGAAGCTTGCCTCTGTATCTCCTGCTTGAATTCCTAAATTTTCCATTTCTGGAGTTCCTTTAGTTTATGTTTTCTTTATTGCTTCTATTTCCATTTTCAAGTCTTGGATGATTTTATTTGTTTCCTTCAACTGTTTTTTTCTTGGCTTTATTTGAGGGATTTATTCATTCCCTCCAATTGTTTCTTTGTGTTCTCCTTGCTTTCTTTAAGGGATTCGTCTGTTTCCTCTTCAAGGACCTCTATCATCTTCAAATAGTTGGTTTTAAGATCTTTTCTGTGCTTCAGCTCTGATGAAGATCCAGGGCCTGCTGTGTTAGGTTAGCTGGGCTCTAATGCAGACCATTGTCCTAGCTGTTATTGCGTTCTTACGCTGGCATCTAGGCATCTGAGTTTGGGGTGATCATAGATCTATGTGTTTATTTCTAGATTTGTCATTGTTGGGTAGGTGTTCTGTTCCTTGGTTTCTGTTCCCCCTCTGGATTTTCCGAGTGTGTGAGGGCTGCGTGTTGCCTGTTTTACTGATCTGCTTGGCTAGTGTGTTCACAGGAAATGCTGAAGCTGGGATGTAGAGGCTGGGGGAGCGAGGAGGGAATGAGCGATGGGATCTGTGGAAGACATCTGCTGTAGGAGTTCGTTGATAGAATTTTCCGGGTCACTTATATAAACTACCATATCATCCGCAAATAGTGAAAATTTTACTGTTTCTACCTCCCTAGTGCTGGGATTAAAGTCATGAGATGCCCAAGTACTGGGACCACCCTGGGCTACATGAAATTGATCTAGTCTAAAAGAGAAACAGGGCCAATCAGTGGTGGCTCACACCTTTAATCCCAGTACTTGGAAAGAGGGCCACAGCTGTAGTCTGCTGCACGGCAAGGTAAGAGACTAAGGGACTGGGTCCTGGGGAACAGAAGGAGTGGAGAGGTCTGAGGGCAGCCCACGCGGTTTTGTTTTTGTGGTTATTTTGTTTGTTTGTTTGTTTTGCAGGCATGACCTGTGGTTGAGCAGGGGGTGTCTACCTGAGTTTCAGTGTAGGACACAGCTTTGAATGGGGAGGGAGGCCAGGAGGAGATGGTCTGTGGAGTCCACAGGAGATGACAAGGGTGCAAGAGGGAAGGCAGACCTCAGCTGGTGTTGCAGTGACAGAGAGAAGACTGAGGGACTAGGTCTTGTGGGAAAGAGAGTGGCAATTGTCCTCTTGCCTGCCAGAGCGCTCCTTTAGCTTGTGCCCTCTTCCACGGCATATTCCAATGCCTCAGACTTTCTGGACAGAGCAACAAGGATAAATTCCTGTGCTAAGAAAAAGGAAGCTATGCCCAGGTCCTGAACTGAACACAACAGAAGCCTCAGTATTGACACTAGCAGAGGTATTTGAGCTCCTAGATCTCTCCATGAGATGACCTTCAGCTCTTTGCTTGGAAGGAGTCCTCTGGGGGTTTAAACTATCTCTGCAAAGTAGGAATGCCACAGTTAGCTACTGCAATAAAACACAGCCTAACATCGCCCACTCTCCACCATTAAAAGCTCTTAAATATTTTACTAAGAAGTCATATGAAGTGAACTGTTATACACACAGTAAAGAGAGGGAAGAGAAAAACAAATTGCCAAAATAAGAACGGAGCCTGCCTTGTTAGTAAGCACATTTTTTTTCACTTGCTTTTACCCTGGGACATTTGTAGAAAAGATTGTTTTGCCTAACATTCATCTTTTCTCCTTTTTCTTGAAGCATCTTTTCCAGGAAGAAAGGATATTTAGTAAGTATTAAAAACATGTGTTTAAACCATCTAGAAAGTTTAATTTTCTTTGAAAATGGTTTCCGCAGCTGAAGTCCTCTCCAAGTTTCTGGGGCCGAATTTTCACCTGATCGAATGTCAAATGTAGCCTGAGTGACCCTGTGTGGGCCTCTGTCAATCATTTGGGGTTTTACTTGGACCCCCCACCGGAGAAGATCCGCTATCCACTGTGTCTCCTGCAGTGGAAAGGGAGACGCTAACGGACACCTGGTGCAGTTGTTTGATTTAAAGTATTTAGTTTCCTGGGAGCTTGTTCCACACTGTTGTGAATGCCATAAAGAAGTTTCTGGAAGAAGGCCAAGGAGCTTTGAGTAGTATAGTCTTGAGCAGTTTGAGCTATAAACATAATCAAAGTCTGTATCAAGCCTATACCCCAGGGAGTAGCAACAAATGGCACAGAATGTAGGGGAAAGACTGTAGACATGGCCCAGGGAAGTTAGTGGAACATGAACGGAAGTCCACAACTGCCCCGGTAGCTGTAAGCCAGTTCCACACCGGTCTGCACACCTCACAGGACATCGGTTGAGCTGAAGGAAAGGGAGGGGTTGAGCTTTGCTTTTTCTCTCTGTTTTACAGGTGCTCCCACATTCACAAAGCTGTGCACAATGGCTCAAAGTGCTTCTCGGGGCTTTGACATGACTGGGCCAAGTTCCTGGAGCTGATAAACTAAGTAACACGTGACCTTGCTTTGGTTAGGACCCGTGGGTGAAGGGTTAAGGATAAATTGTCCTCAAGCAGTTTCTCCAGGGTATAATATTTAAACGGGGGTGGGGGGGGAGCGATGCTTTGCTCCCTGCCTTCCAGTCTCTTTTGTCAAAGAAAAAACAGTGTGATTGGTGCTAAGGAAGACACATTGCCACCCCTTAAAGGGATTGTGTTTGGAAGCCTGGACAGACACCTCAGCTTGCGATGGTGAGTCTGGGAGAACAGTTTTCCTCACTGCCCAGGCCAAGAGGGATCTTGGAGCTTACCTTGTAGCCATTGCAGCCCCCAGGGTCCCCGGGATGCACTAGGCTACCTTTTTCTGAGGACAAGAAAACTTGTCTGCTACAGCATCAAGTTCCCAGCAATTTTATCCTAAAAATTGTCTTCAAAGAAAAGCAAACAGGCTTTCTCTTATTAGCATACCAGTGAGAATTAGAGGATCCTCTTGCTAGCCAGTCTGTGTAATATAATCAAGAGAAATTCCTTTGATGATGAGAAACCCAAGACTTGAATCATAACTTGTGCTTTTGTGGATAACACTAAACTCGAAACAGAACAATAGCAGTTTCATTGCTGTTGGACATACAGAATGGCTAACGTTAATACTACCAGCATGTGTCCACTTTATCCTATGAAGGACAATTGCCTGAGCAGATTCTGATTTGGCATATCACATACAGGTGACCAATGCCCCTGCACACCGTGAAGATAGCTTTTGTGACTAGGAAGGAAAAAGGAATCCAGCGTTTAAAATAAAATCAATGAGAAATAAATAATTTTAAATATGTGGAAAAAATCAATGAGGAGGGTATTTTAGTCACAGGATTTGGAGCCGCAGCCCTCAGCTAGCTCAACAGTTCATCTCCACCGATTACACCAACACCAGGCTTCCATCCTTTGTGTGGAGTGCACCTGGAGCGAAGGCAGGAATCTCAGCATCAAATACTGCCCAGTTTCACCCTCCAAGGTTCATTCTCTGCCTCAGATCTAGAGTAAACCAATACTGGTCCTCTGCCGCAGGAAGGGTAAAAGCAAAGCAGGTTCTTAAAGGCATGTGGCTGGCAAATTTATTATTAAAAAAGAACTGGATGTGGATTTCATACACAATTCAAAAGTGCTTCAGAACTGTGTATTTCTCTAAAGATGTCAGCAGTACAGCCACTAGCAGTGTGAGACAGGGGTTTCTGTCCTGGCTTCTTACAGGAGGAAACAAAGAAAGATCACAAAGAGCAAAGTTTAAGAATCATGAAAGTCCACCCTTGTGGGGGACAAAAAGAGAATTGTATCCACACTACAAAATATAAGATAGTGTCTCAAGTTCAACAAAGAACCTATTGTAGTTTTGAAAAGTAGGAAAAGAACAAAATCAATCTTGAGGTTACTCATTGAGAATAACAAAGCGTAAAAGAAGAAAACAGCGCAGAACTAGGGGTATTTCTATGGGGATACAGACCAAAGTATGCCAGGCTTTCTTGTCCAGAAAACTAAAGGGGGGATGAATTGGGGAAAGAAGCATACCAAAGACCAAAAGGCAAAGCCTTGTATGTAGCATAAGTACTGACTGACCAATCAAGCAACTTCTGGAACTTTATATCAAAATAAAACAGAAATAGGAAGTACATTTGTTAAAGATTAGTTTTAGCTTTAACTCTCCCCCCCTCTCTCTGTGTGTGTGGGTAGCTTTAACTCACACACACACTCTCTCTCTCCCTCTGTGTGTGTGTGTGTGTGTGTGTGTGTGTGTGTGAGCGTGTGTGTATGTGTGTGCCTCAAATGCACATGAGCTGGTGTCTGTGGAGTCCATCAACACTCAATCTCCTGAAGCTAGCGTTACAGGCCATTGTGAACCATATGACATGGGTGCTGAGAACCCAGCTTAGGTTCTGTGTAAGAGCACTGAGCATCTCTCAGACCAATAAACACAAATATCTAAGGATGATTGGCCACCTCCTTAGATAAGCAACAAAATAAAATGAATCTATCAACAGAAAAATGACCTTGTCACATATTCTTAAACCCACTATCTCAACTCATTGTCATATGCTCTGCTTTTGACCCAGAAATCTTATGGTTGAAGTTGGTTTTCAGTTTACACCACCAATCCAGAGTTGTGGGGGGGGGGTGAGGGAAGCAAAATAGCTCAAGAGGCCATCTGGAAGAGAGTTCTAGAGTCATGCTGCACCACACTACTGAAGTCCAGTCATCAGGATGGAAATGAAGAAACCATCTGGACTGTGTAGGTGAAATCCAGAGAAAAGACAGGACAGTAGACTCCCCTAGGAAATGTAGAGGTTGATGTACTCCCCTTAGGCTGTACTTTGTTTTGGCTACACTGTGTCTAACAGGAGTGAGTCTTGTGCCTTAGAGAAATGGCCTGAAGATGGAACAGGTCAAGGAAGAAACTTGGGGGCAAATTCAGTCATGGTCTTCTCGACAGATGGAGTAGAAGCTTTAGAAGTCCCATGGTGGAGCTGGACTCTTAGTCACTATCTGGAAACGGCTCTACGGGAGAAAATTACTTCCTTCTCATGAAGTCTATGAAGCTGTAAGATCTCCCTCTCTGTCTCTTTGTCTGTCTCTGTCTTTTTGTGTCTGTCTGTCTGTCTGAGGTAGGGTTTTACTGCTGTGAAGAGACACCATGACCACGGCAACTCTCATAAGGAAAACATTTCATTGAGGTGGTTTGCTTACAGTTTCAGAGGTTCAGTCCATTATCATCATGGTGGGTACCATGGCTGCATGCAGACAGATGTGGTGCTTGAGTAGCTGAGAGTCCTATATCTTGCAGGCAACAGGAATTCAACTGTCACACTGGGTAGTATCTTGAGCATATGAAGCCTCAAAGCCCGCCTCTGCAGTGGCACACTTCCTCCAACAGGGCCACACCCACTTCAACAAAGCCACACCTCCTAATAGCGCATTCCCTAAGAGATTATAGGGCTCAATTACATTCAAACTACTACATTCCCCTTCTTGACTCCCATAAGCTTGTAACAATATCACAGTGATGATGGGAGAGTCCTGTGTATATGTCAATAAAGCACTGTTGGCCAATAGGGAAGCAAGATAGGTGGGACTAGGAATCTGAGGGTATTCTGGGAAATGTAGTGAAGAAGCTGGTCACCATGTGATCTCCCAGGAGGAACAGATGCGCCAGGAGTGCATCCTAGCAAAGATAAGTTCTTGTAAAATATATATAAGTAATTATGGGTTAATAATCTAGTCAAACCTAGCCGATAAGAAACCAAGCAAATGACCAACAGTTTCATAATTAATATAGTGTCTTGTGTGTTATTTGGGGGCTGAAACTGAAGCAGGGCCCAGGCGGATGGCGGGGAATACTGCACGTTATACAATAAAAATGCATTTAGTCCATCTTCAAAAATCTCCATGGCATGTCACAGTTTCAACAATGTTTAAAGGTCCAAAGTTCAAAATCTCTTCTGAGATTCATGCAATCTCTTAACTGTGATCCCCTGTAAAATCAAAATCAACAAAACATATCACATACTTACAACATGTAATCACATAGGTTACACATTACCATTCCAAAATGCAGGTAAAGGAGCATAGAGAGGAAATATCAGACCAAAGCAACACCAAAAACCAGCTGGGCAAACTCCAAACTCTGCACTTACATGTCTGATGTAAAAGTGCTCTTCAGATCTCCAATTCCACTCAGCTTTGTTGACTGTAGCACACTTTTCTCTTGGGCTGGTTCCACTCCTGTTGCAGCTCTCCTTGACAGGTATCCCATGACTCTGACATCTCTAACACCTTGGATTCCCCAGGGTAGTCCATGCTTCAACTTTACAGCTTCACACAATGGCTTCTCTACTAGGTCTCCATTCAGGGATACCCCCAACACATGATTAGCCTCAGTGGCTTTCTTGAGGTGCAAAGGCAAATTCCATAAGCTGTTTCTTCAGTCCTTAACTCTAAAGTCAGAACCACATGGTCAAAACTGCCAAGTTCTAATGCTTACTGGGACTGAAATATGCGCCCCCCCTTGTTCAATCACATCTTCACCACCTCTCTGTCTTTCACTTCCTAAGCTTAGCTGTCCTGAAACTTGCTCTGTAGACCAGGCTGGCCTCAGACTCAGAGATCACCAGCCTCTGCCCTCTCACTGCTTGAACTAACGGTGTGCACCACCACACCCAGCTCTAAGTTTTTCTCTAGTTTCTTTCCACAAGTTGGTGGGATCTTGCCCTGAGGTGGCCACTCCCTTTATTCTATTTATTAGTTCATTTACCTCCTTGAACGTAGGATTTAGCTGCATTCAACTTCCTGGTGTTCTCTTTCTCTGCAAAATTTACTTTTTGTAATTTACCTTGTTCAGTTTGCTCCTTTTCATTATAAATCTTCATTAGTTACCAGTACCCACACAACAGAATCTATATTAGGCTGTTTTGAGATTTTTCTGCCAATGGAATTAATCCAAAACTCTTCATTTTAGCCTCAGGCAGACTCTTAAGACAAGGGGAAAAGGCAGCTATTTTCTTTCAACAAAATATCACAATGATCTCTAGGTAACATACTAAAATTCTTCTCCTCTGAAACCTCTTGAGTTAGCACCTGACAGTTCAAATAACTCTAGCACCTCTGTCTTCCATGCTCCTACTAGTATGACCTATTAAACAGTGCTTAAAGCATTCCACTGCTTTCATAACCCAAAGCACCAAAGTCCAAATTCCTCCACACAAAAACATGGCCAGGCCTATCACGGCAGTACCCCAGTTCCTGGTACCATCTTCTGTCTTAGTTAATTAAGGTTTTTATTGCTGTGAAAAGACACCAGGACCACAGCAACTCCTAGAAAGAAAACATTTAATTTGGGTGACTCCCTTACAGTTTCAGAGGTTCACTACATTATCATTGTGACAGGGAGCATGGTGTGCAGGCAGACATGGTGCTAGAGAAACAGCTGAGAGTCCTACATCTTACAGGCAATAGGAAGTTGACTGAGACACTGGGCAGTATCGTAAGCATATGACACCTCAAAGCCTGACCCCACAGAGACACACTTCCTCCAACAAGGCCATACCCACTCCAACAAAGCCACACCTCCTATGAGATTATGCCACGTCCTATGAGATTATGATGCCAATTACATTCAGTCTATCAAATCTGTCTTTTTCTTTCCATCTCTGTCTCTTCCCACCCCCTCTTCTTTTATAGGCCATTCTAGGTCCAAATCCTTTACTTCAAAATGAATTTACTTCCCTTTCTGTTCCTTAGATTCTGTGCCCGTCACCTTTCTGTCACTATAATGAAATAGCTGGTATAATCAACTTGCAAAGAGAAAGGAATTTTAGAAGTGTTAGTTTTAGATACTTTAGTCTAAGATTGTGTAGACTCAGTCTATGGGTACTCTGAATGGCAATGGTGGAGAGCACATGGCAGAACAAACCTATAGGAAGCAAAGAACGAAAGGAAGGGAGAAAGTAAGGAAGAGAGGAAGGAAGGAAGGAAGGAAGGAAGGAAGGAAGGAAGGAAATGGAAGAGGCGATGGTCCTACAATACCCTTCAACAGCACACCTCCAGTTGCTCAAGAACCTCTCACTAGCCGTCACCTTTTCATGGTTCCACCATCTCCCAGAAGTGGTTTGTGTTCTAAACCCTGGCTCTGTGTGTGTGTGTGTGTGTGTGTGTGTGTGTGTGTGTGTGGTTTTATTCCTTTATCTTCTTCCTGCCATTCTTCAATAGAACCACAACCAACAGTCACTAACTAATATAAAGCACTAGCATTGTTTCAGTGATTCTAGCACTTAAAATGGGGCCCACTTGATTTAAACCCCCTTTAGATTTGGAGTGAAACCCAGAGAGGCTAAAATGAAATTTGTTATATGAGTTATATAGGTATATATGTTTGTCAAAATAATACAGACACACACACACACACACACACACACACACACACACACACATATATATATATATATATATATATATATATATATATATATATATTGGTTTTATGAGAAAGGGTTTCTCTGTTTTGGAGGCTGTCGGTCCAGCCTGGCCTCGAACTCACAGAGATCCACCTGCCTCTGCCTCCCGAGTGCTGGGATTAAAGGCGTGCGCCACCAACGCCCGGCGACTTTTTTATATTTTATGCATACTATATTTCAAAATTAAAAGGAATGAATGTGGATCATTCTGGAAGAAGTTGGGAGTTTTGGGGAAGCACATGGAATTTAATTTTCCTATTCTTTGTAAAAGTTCAAAATTTTACATAAAGTCACGATTCTTATGTTCTATCTATAACATAGCCATAACTATATATTCTTATATAATGAATATGTGTGTATTTGCACACACATTCTCACGAGGCAGAAACCCTGGTCATAGAAGCAATGTTCTTGATTTCATCCCACGTAGTACACATGGGGAGGACCAGCAGAGCTTTGCAATCTGTCAGTTTATCCAACACTGTATCAACTTGAGCACTTGAGTGTGAATTCATCTTGACGCTCTCGGCCTCTAGAACAGGAGCTGTTCCGATGGAACACATCTCCTCTGCACTGAGATTTTTCAGCAGCAAGCGTTATATAATTCTCTCCATTCCTTGTCAGCATCACAATCACTGTTCTGTGCTCGGCTGCTCAGGCTGAACATGGAATCTGCAATGTGATATCTCAGAGAGAAGCCAAGAATGTGACTAAATACTTCCCCCGAAAGTCTCCCCAGCAACAGCAGGACAGCAGACACTATTCTACTCATTC
This sequence comes from Mesocricetus auratus, assembly GCF_017639785.1. Taxonomy (NCBI): domain Eukaryota; kingdom Metazoa; phylum Chordata; class Mammalia; order Rodentia; family Cricetidae; genus Mesocricetus; species Mesocricetus auratus. The sequence continues at coordinate 42,925,462 of NW_024429189.1, forward strand.
TTGTCTGTTATTTTGTTTCCTTTCCACTGTTACATTCTTAAACCACCAAAATAAGCATAATAGATGGCTTCCCCCCCCCCATCTACCAGACAGGCTTGCTTTTGTCTCCTCTGTACGTTACTCTTTTTTTATTTTATTTTATTAATTTTTTCATCTCTGATTCTTTTCCCTTAATATATCTCCTTAACATCTCTGAATAATTCCCATGCCACATGAATTTCTTACATTAAAAAAAGCTACATGCTGGAAAACTTTGAAAATAGTCTGTTCATAAGCCATTTAATAGACATTTAGGCTAAGATAAAATATTTAACAATTTGGACTAATGAGGGATAACTCAGTCAGAATTATGAAATATTTAAAAAGAAATATCCCATAAAATAAAAACTATTATACCCAGTAAATGACAGAGGCTTGCAAATCATTGGACCTAGGAGTATTTACAGACCTATTTAATGAATAGACAATAATATTTTTAATTAGCATACTAACAATTTTGTGAGTAATTTCTTGCTTCTAAAATACTGGTAGATCAGCTTTCTTTCTTCAGATGAAAAACAAACTACAAAGATCCACACCCTTACTTTGATTTTGTGTTGCTAGAGTTCAAATTCATAAAATTCACCTCTCATAAAGAAATGTTTTCAAGCAATTTCAAATTACTTCCACTTTTGAAAAAGCACTCAGAGATCTTTGTAGTCCATCAGAAAACGGTCATATTCCCAAAAAGAACCCTCAGTGAACATAAATGGCTACTGTGAAGTACAGGAGGGAAGTTGGGATCCACCAAGAAGAGGCACAAGAACAAAACAGCACATAACTGACAAGCAGACACGTCGGCCACGTGATTTGCTTCACAACTCTTAGCCTCACTCAGGCCTGGCCTCCAGAAGCGATCACCTCAGCTTTTAGCTCTTCTCAGCCTGCAATTCCCTCCCAGAGGGGTGATCACACGCCCAGCTCTTTCAGACCCTGAACTTTTTTGCCAACTAGAAATGCTTTTCTCTAAGTCTGCATGCTGGGTCGGTCCTTCTGCCAAAGCATTTCTTTAGCTTGTTTTTTTAGAATTATCAAATAACTTAATGCTAACTTAATTTGTTTGCATTCAAGTTTATCAACTGTGCTAAAATCTTTGAAAAGATAGTATTATCTTTTGTAACCTTTTTATCTCTTGACATCCTTATGTAGCACATTCATATTTGTGATGTATGCACATGCAACTAAATTCACATGTACTAACATTAGCATGTTCACACTGTTGCGCAATTGCCATCATGAAAGCAGTTGGAAGAGCACTTGGCCCTAGGACCCAGGGTGGCTCTGAGGGCTTGGACCAATGTGTGGAGTTTGAGCCCTTTCTGAATAGGCCTCTTAACTATGGTAGCAACTGAGCAATTTGCCACAAATAAAACTACTTAAAATTAAATGGAGAGCAAACATCCCTGATGCCCTAAAATTTGGGTATGCTTCCTTATCTAGCTGACGGGAAAGACTCATAACTAAACCATGAACTGGACCCTGTGGTTTGATCCTGAGAACGTATGTCAGTCATTTCATCAGTAAAAATGTGCTGAAGCTGAGGTTAACATGAGCTTGTCAGGTAAGACTGAGAGGAGAGGACCGTCCTGAAATCCCTATATCCTTGTATTTCTCGTCTAAGCTCCTGTTTATTAGGTACAAGTGGGTTTTCCACACTGGATTTTCAGAGATGAATTCCTTTTGTGTTTCCCTGTTACTTGTCTCAGACTGGTTTGGATGCCCCTGAACAAACACCATTTAGTGGGAGAATGTGTAAAAACAAGGGGTCCCTAAAGTTCTGTTTAAATTAGCATATTAACTTGGGGGAACTTGAAGTTGTTTCCCTATGTGAAGAAACAGTGCAGTTTCCAGAGATGTTCCTGGGATTATCTATGTGCTTCTATATGTATACGTTTGGAAACTTCTCCTAGTTCTTGGCTGCCTGAGAACGAACACTTTAGGGAATGGAATTGTATCATGTTCTAACAGTCAAGAGTGGGGATTCTGGGTAAAGGGAATATATTTGAATCAAAGCACTAGTAAATGTCTCTTCTAATTCTGAACCCAGGGACAAGAGACCATGAGGAATGGCTGCTTAGCCCAAAAGACATCATGTGTCAGGTACTTATCACATAGCAGATGTATGGAGGTAAGCAATGCACGTACACTGTATGCTGAATCCCAACTTACCTGCTCCAAGACGAGCATTTCATAGAGAGAAAAGCAGGCTCAGCAATGTGTAGGTTGTGTTCATAAGTGACCCTGCCTGGAAAGGCTCCTGAAGCACCATGGGGCAGGCAGATAGACTTGCATGAGAGACCCTGGGAGCACTGAATTTCCAGTAATAGCTAAGTGGCAGGCTAGAAAGTAGTATGTCACATGGCATTGCGATGATGTCCCCACCCTACCTTCTTAGTTGTCTGAACAAAGTCATGGAAGCAAACCCTGTGGTTTGCATATCATATGTGTGAAAAGGATAATAAATATACAAAGTGACAGAAACTGGGGTCCCTAAAAACCCTGAAAGCTGGAGAAGGGCCATGAGAGTTGAGGTCTACATTTTTGGGCTTCGAGAAATAGACCAATAGACCACAGAGGGACCCAGCAAATGAAGGGCATTCACACGCCCACCCAGAGTATGGGGTAGGGGCAGAATGGCTCATGGCCTCCGGAGATAGGCAGATCTGAAGAGACGAAGTTGGTAATCAACAGACTGATACAGGAAGCCAGCTTGCCACCTGGCGCATATTGACATCTGGGCTTGGGCTGCTGTTGCCAAGGGCCGTGTCTGGGTCTGTGGCCCTGCCGCAGATGTGGTCTGTGTTGATGTCTGTGGCTAGTGTTATCACGGAAGGCAGTGAGGGCTCCTGGGGTCTGGGCTATTGTATGTGTCATGTTGGTGCCTGAAGGCCATGCCACCCAAGGAGCTCCCCTGATCTGAGTGACCTGCACTGCCACCTGGGGCCATGGAGGCGTCCAGGCCCAAGCTGCAGCTGAGGACCATGTCTGGCTTTGTGGCCTTATGGCTGTCAGGATCCATCAATATGGTGGCTGTTGCCATCGAGGGGTGTGGAAATGCCCAGAGTCTGGGCCACCTGGGACCATGTTGGTGTCTGAAGATTACTCTGTAGCTGGGGCAATGCCTATCTGAGTGGCCTGGGATGCACACAGGGCCATGGTGACATAGGGACTTGGGCTACTGCCAGGGACTCCGAGTGGGTCCATGGTCCCTCCACAGGCAGGGTCTGTGTTGATGTCAATGGCCTGTGTGGCCACCAAAGGTCACAAGGATGCCCAGGCTCTGGGCTGACACCTGTAGTCATGTTGGTGTCTGAAGGACACGCAGCTGCTGGGGCCATGCCAATCTGGGTGGCCTGCACTGCCACTAGGGTCAGGGTGTCATTTGTGTCCTGCCTGCTGCCAAGAACCATGTCTGAGGTGACATCCCGGCCTGGGCTGCTGCCAGGGACTACATCTGGGTCCGTGGTCCCTCCACAACCAGGGTCTGCAATGAAGCCTGTGGCTCCTTTTACCACTAAAGGCTGAGCAGCTGCCTGGGTCTGGGCCACCACCTGGGGCCATGTTGGAGTCCAGGGACCACATTACTCCTGAGCACATTATTATCTGAGAGTCCTGTGCTGCCACCCAGGGCCATGTGACAACTGGGCCCAAGATACTACGGATGACCATGTTTAGCTCTATGGTCCTGATGCAGCTGGGGTCTGTGTTGATGTCTGTTACCAATGTTACCACAGGGACCCATGCAAAACCATTGTGTTGAACCAGGTGTTGAAGTACGAAGGAGGTGCTAAGATGGCTCCACCCCTCAGTAGCCTGGATCCCTCCTCCCCCGCAGTTGACCCTGCCCACTGGTGGCCCCACCCTTCATAGCAGAGCTGCTCCCCCTTTACTTGGGAAAGTTGGCCCTATCCCTGATATGATTCTAAGCTACATTAAAAGACATAACGCAACCATAGGGCAAGTGTCAATAATTCCACAGCAATTTGCAGTCAGTATATTTTGTGAAGCTGGTAAGTGGGTGTCAAGTGCATTCCAGGTGCTAGATGCCATGTGTGGCCATGGGGAGCTGGTGAAAAACTAAACAGACCCAGCCCTGGTATTGCTACAAGTTTACTGGTCCAGCAAAATGCAAGCGAAATGGTATCAGAGAATGGAAAAGGATTTGAAACTATATCTCAGAAGACAATGAAAGGAATAGAAGATTTTTGATTAGAAAACATTTTCTTTTAAAGAGCATTTGAAGGGTTGATGGGAGGGAAAAGAATTGTATTCTGTGTTCTGTGTCCGACTTCATGATATTTAAAGTGTGTCCTGGCTCTGTCTGTGAAAGGATGGCATATTGTGGGCCCCAGAGTTGGACTCAGTGTTTAACTTATTGTGGTGATATATTATTTATTAAAGCTTGCCTGAGGGTACAGAAGGCAAAATTAGCCACAAGCCATAGAGCCAGGCAATTAAGATACACACCTTTAATCCCAGAAGCCACACTAGCTAGCCATAGAGCCAGGTGGTAGAGGCACACACCTTTAATTCCACAACTCAAGAGACAAGCAAATGGATCTCTGTTAGTTCAAGGCCACATTGAACTACATGAAACCAATCCAGTCCTAAAGAGAAACAGCTCACACAAAGGTCATCTCAGAATTTGGAATCTTCAGCTTGAAGCTTGAGCCCCAATATTAGTCTCTGAGTTTTTATTATTTGTGTTACAACTTGTGCACACTGGAAGAATCTTTAAAACAAAAGTAAAATAAAAACTTAAGCTAACATTTTTTCTGTCCCCTTTATGGAAGTGCTTTGTATTGAAACAAGAGCCCTTTTCATGTTGAGCAAGGGCTGTACCACAGAAGTACATCTCCAGCCATTAGCCACGTGCCCCATGATATTTCTGCTCATGAGAGAGGTCCCTATCTATACCAACAACCTCTTAAGTAGCCACATGACTTGCTCGGCCACTGGTCTGTATGTGGACATAATATCAGAAAGAGGGGCAGCTAACCATATTAGAGGTGAAGGGCATGTTTGTTTCAGCTAGAAATATCTGTGGAATAGAATGGTCTTTAGCAGTAACTGAACACTGAATTTAACCACATGTACCTCCTTTAACCAAACCCGTGCTGTCTTATGCCAAAGCCAAAGTGAGGTTAAGCTCACTAGGAAGCCCAACAGGAGCATTCTAATTATTACTGTTTCTCAAAATTAGGTAGCCCACCTATCATTAACACATATTAGTGTTGCCAATTTCTTTGTAATTGTGTGTTTGATTCAACTCATTTAAATCAATTTTATTGATGGTTAAGGGCACCTACAATGTATCACTTGCAGTTTCAGCTAGAAGCTTAGTTATCAGGTTGGAAATGAAAAATTGATGCCTGGCTTTGTGGCTGATGCTGTTTACCCTATACTTGTATAGTATCTTGCTTAAACTTAAGTATCCAGCACTGGGGAATGAATCATCACTGGTGACTATGAGGTAAAATTGCAAAGATGTCAGATAATGGGATAGGAAAGAAAAAGAGAATAATGTGTTTCCTTCCTTTCACTTTATTCAATATTCGGGGTTTTCCTATACACTAAAGTCCCTGTAGATACCAGCTTATATTTCTTTCAATTAAAACTACTGATTCTAAAAAGGACCACAGTGAACCTCAATCAGGCCCTGCCTTCTGGGACTCTGTCTTGCCTCCTGGAGACTCCTGTTCATTTCTCAGTGCTGTAACTGCACTTAGAAATCACTTCATGTGACCCAAGTAAGTCATCTTTGTCATTAGAGGTAGATACTTTCCAAGAGGGCCCTGCACAATTCCTAAGGTGTCTCAATTGCATCTCTGGCTGTCTGCCACTGTTAATGGGGTGGGAGCTATCCCTTACCGGCCCCCTCCTCATGACCTCTAGCTAAGATTTCACATACAGACCCAACATCACATGCTTATTTTGAAAGCCTCCATGAAGAACACCAAGATACTAGAAATCGTGTTCTCACATTTTAAAATCCAGTTGGAGAGACAAAAGAAACATGAAATATGTAAAACGAGGAAAGTCAAAATGCAAAAGCATCCTGGTAGTTTAAGATAAAATATTGACCTGCCACTACTTCCAAATAATTGCACCAACAATGATCATGTTTCCATTTGGAAGAGGAGCTGTTGTAGTGAAATGAGGCGATAGCAGCTATGTGCTAAAGGTGATCCTTAATGGGAATTTGAGCAGAGATGGGAGAGTTCACTTCAGAAATGTAGACCAGGACAGGCGAGCTGTGTGGACAGAACCAGATGTCAAATATTTTAGTTGTGCCATTTCACATGGTACCTAGCACACAGCAGGACTTACTATCTGTTGGCTGAAGAAATAAATGGCTTGGTGGGCATCTTAGAAACAACGCATCAAAATGAGGTTAAGACAACAGACTGGGAGGGAGTCCAGCTGAGAAGACTTTGCCGTCCCAGGCTGTAGAATTCTGTCTTTCCCTTTGAGAGAACATCACTGTCGTGGTTTCAAGACTTGATCTCTCCTTGTCCAGGCACTGGGACCTTGCCTTCACTTATCCCTCCTATGTGTTAGCAGTCTTTAGCTGTCTTCTTTCAAGACTACCACACACAGATAGAAATTTGACCTTCCTCAGATATCTCAGAGGATTTATAACTGGTAAATGTCGTTGAGTGATTAAGTGCCCACAAGCTTTGATATGACCTTGGGATGGCTACTTTTGGAGTGCTCAGCCATACTGCCAACCTGAGATGGTTAGTTTCAGTGTTGACTTGACAACAGAATACAACAGAGTGCCCAGATACTCGGTCATAGTTCAAGCTGTTTATACTTGAGTGCTTTAGATGAAATTAACATTTCTGTAGGTGGATAAACTGAATAATCCATACATATGAGCATCTATTGTGTATAAATAATAATGCAGAAAGTGTGTGGTAGAAATTTATATTCCTGGTAAACTCATCTTTTGAGGGGTGGGGGCTGCAATGAATACAAATTCTTTTCCCCGTACCTTCAGGTTAGAGCTCACTGCGTGCAGCACTTCATATTTATAGATGAGACGGCTGTGGCTCTCATCTGAGAACAGTTAAGTTGGAGCAAGTTTAGACACACATTTCTCCCACCCCATGCATGCCCCCACTTCCAGGGATTGGAAGGGCCTGAGGCATGCTGGGGAAGCACTCTATCACAGAGCTATATTCCCAGACTGGATCTGAATTTTCAAGTGAGGCAAGCGTCTCCCGGTCCCTTAATCTGCCATCTTTGCATTGATGGTGCCCATAAAGCAACCATGAGCTGTTTGGCAAACTGGTTCTCAGAGACAGGGAAGAAGCCGTTCCTTGACAACTCCGTAAGGGCTTGCACACAACACTGGTTGGTAAACTCGCCTTTCAGCCAAAGGAGGGTGCTCAGATGGTCTCCAATTGCTTTCACTTTCAGCCTGCCATGTAAGAACACTGGTTTTCTGAGTTTCAAAACTAAGCATCAACTGTAACTGTTTAACAAGCCTACTCTCACAAACAGAGAGCTTGTTATGGCTTCTTCCACACTGCAGTTTACTAACCGCTAGACAACCTCAGCGTAGAGAATTTCTGACTCCAGGCTGAGGCCGAAGTTCTGTGGTGGATCACTTGCCTAGCAAGTAATCGTGTGTGAGGTCCTGGATTCAATCCCAAGAACCACACCCACAGAAAGTGGTTGACTAAATAGGTGAATAGGTAACCATATCCCAACAATAACCTGATACAGGTAGAAACAGCTAGACAGAAATACTGTCCAGAAAAAAAAATGTGCTGAATAAATTGAAAACAAGAAAATTAAGAGGCAGTTTATCAATAAGTGACAGATAACTGGATTCTAGAAATAATCTTTTTTGATTTTATTTTAAAGGACCACAGCATACACATCTTCCCGTTTTCCAAATGATTTCTGATATTGCCATGTCCAGGCTTCTGCAGCACGGGGACTGTTTGGGAACTCTAGCTCTACCAACCGCTGAGTAACTATTAAAGAGCAATTGTCAAGCATTTACTAACAAAATTAACCCTGGGAAGAGCTGTAAGAGTGTCCCCCACTTCTGGCCTCTGTCCTGTCTTCTGGAACTATCTCTCAGATACTTGAGTGTCCTGGTCTCAGGAGACCACAGGCAAACAACCCTCATACCCTGCAGAGACTGTATGTTGATGTTTTTACCATTCCTGTGTGTTTTAGTTTTTATGTTTAAAGGTCTTTAGTATGTAAGAGAATATTGAAGGAAAAGGTACTAGCATAATAATATCCCTGCCACAGTTATTTCTAGGGACGCTCACTGCTCATTTGCCACTGCAAGGTTGCCTTTCTGGTTAAATTAGGGTCTGGAATACAGAGCGCCCACAGGCCCCTTGAGCTAGAACCATGTCTCATGCCCTCCCATGGAAGAGGGAGTCTGGACATTAGGAGCTTCCAGAAAAGGCCCCAGGTTTTGATGAACCAGAACCTTCTGGACAATTCCAAGAGAGTACCCTAATGGTGAGGCCAGGTAATGGGCCTGTGGACTGGTTTAGTCAATAATCACTCTATGCTAATCAAAATATAAGTAGATGTTTATCTACTCAGAAATGGAGAGCAATGGTGTGTGTGTGTGTGTGTGTGTGTGTGTGTGTGTGTGTGTTCAGCTTGAAAATACAGTAGGCTGGTTTAATTACACAATACACATTTTTATTTTTTTATGGAGCTAAGAAGTGCAAGATCAAAAGGCTTCAGAATGAAAGCTACCTTGCTGCCACTTTGACCTTGAAGGTGATCTCTGTCTTGAGGCTTGCTCACATGGCCTAATAAAAGTATTCATACTGTATACACATCTGCTTTTCCTTTTCTTAATAACTCATTTATATTGAATTTTATAAAGGAATCAGCACACAAATATTGTGAATTGTTTTTAATAGTCCTTCAGCACAGATAACCAAAAACTACTGTTTAAAAGAAGTAGAGATGAGAGTGGATTGCTTGCAGTATGCTCAATAGTACTGTGTACATAATTCCTGCTGGTTTTCAGCTTGTAAATTTACTGAAGGTAGATCATAGACACATGGATGCATGTGTTTATGTGCAATGTGTTGTGTGCTCATTGCCTAGCAATACCAGAAACATGGGACACTCTCCAGACCAACAAATACAGAGATAAGTTCTTTTTCAAACCAAAAGAAGATCAAATAAAAAGAGAACAGGGATAGCCATCATTGAGACCCTGGCATTAAAATAATATAAACACCCATCCATTGAAGGTAGAAACTCAAGATATGATTGTTTAGTTGGCACCAAATGTTTCTTTATCATTGTTTCAGGGAAGCCATGCTGACCCCATGTGGCCTTTAGTTGGCTTTGGAATAGCATCTTGGCTCACACCAAAGTACAAAGGGACATCTTAGATTACAACCCCTGCCTTCCTCCCCTCCACCACCTGTTTTCAACCCAGCTTATTGGCAGGAGATGGGTGGAGGTGTCACTGTCAGTGAAGTTACTGTCCTTAAGGCAACTTGAAAAGAAGTAGCAAGGGCTGAGTGTATTTAGCAGAATATCTAGGGTCACAATGGAGAAATCCACCCTAGGGATGTATAGAACTATGAATATGGGTTTCACTTTTTCTTAGACTTGACCATATTTAGTAATTATAATAAATATCCTGTCAGGTAACATTTGCGTAAGACAAGATGCTCCTATAGATAATATTATTGACAGAGAGATGAGCTATTATGAAGTAGGTTTCCCTATCAGTCTGTCCCAATAAATAAAATTGTACCATTGAAATACTATCTTTCACTATAGTCTGGTTGGACCATCATACAAAATACCCTAGGCTGGTTTTATTAAACAACACACATGTATTTTTCAAAGTTCTGAAACTATGAAGTTCAAGGTCAAAGCGCTAGAAAGATGGGCTTCATTCCACAGCGCCATCTCTTGGCTTGTCGGTGGCCCCAATCTTGCTGTGCACTCACATGGCTTTCTATGCATAAATGAAAAAGGGAGCACTCTGGTGTAAGTAAGGATGCTAACCCTGACAAGAGAGCATCACTTCATGTCCCCAAACCACCCTGGTTACCCTGCCTGGCCCCCAGCCCCACACACAGTCATGCTGGGGGTTAGGGCCCCAACATGCCAGTTTAGGGCCATACATTCAGTTGTCTTTACATGAAGCCCTTATATCAGTAAGTATTTTGAAAGTCTCAATTCCCTGGCATCTACTTATTTAGAGTTCGGCTCATTCTTTGCTTCTTTGTCCGCTAATACCACGGCATAGCATAGGAGATGGAGAAACAGTATGCAAGCAGAAAAAATAGATTCAAAGGAAGGAAAAAGGAAACAGAGAAAAGGAGAAATTTTGTTAGAGAATGTTCTGGGCAAGAGGGACGGCTCAGCAACCAGGTGAAGGTGCTGGCTTCCAAGCCTGATGAGCTGAGTTCAGGGTCTGTAACCCACATGGTGAAAGGGGAGAACTGACTCCCACAGGTTATCCTCTGACTTCCACATACGCACTGAGACACATATCCACACTCACACGTGCATACATACATACATGCATACATACATACATACGTACGTACGTACATACCTGTAGAGTGTGGTCTTCCTTTGCCAGTCGCCTGGGCCCTGCTGCGCTGTCTGAACCCCAAAATAACACACAAGACACTCTATTAATTATGAAGCTGTGGGCCGTTTGCTTGTTTCTCACTGGCTATCTCTGACTTAAGTATTTAACCCATAATTGTTAATCTAAGTATTTCTCTTACAGGAGAAAGGGTCCGGACCTCTTACTCCTCTGGCCGCCTACATGGTATCTCTCTGTGTCTTTCTCAGAATCCTCCTCGACTCCTCGTCTCACCTATCTTGCTTCCCTATTGGCCAACAGTGTTTTATTCAAACCAATCAGACACATTTTTACAGAATGACATCTCCCAACATATACATACATACATATATACTTACATACATACATACATTCATAGTGATAAAAAATAGCTATCGAAAGGCTGGCCCCTGTGCGATGTTGGTAGTTTGTTCACATACTCTACAATAATTAACTGAGCTCATTAGTAACAGAGACTATGCTAAGTGATGGGAATAAAACTATGAGTCAAACCCTATCCAAACGTACTTCACAAGATCCTGAGAATGACCCTCTTGATAAAGATTTGTGTGATGCCAAGTGCAACAAGAAACAAGTCCAGAATGACAGAAGGGCAACATAAAATGCCAAATCTATTTATACCCCCAGAAAGATGCTCATTTAGGAAGCCATATGTAAGAGAATCTTAAATGAAAAACGTATTTAGCAGTTGAGTGGGGTGGAGAAAGTAAGAAGAGGGCAGGAGGCGAGGGAGGGTAGAGAGCTGTGGATAGAGAGAGGCAGACACAGAGGCAAACACAATTTCTGAAAGTTCCACACAAGTGGGTATGGGCCCTATCTGGATGAAATCACATGCCCAGCTCAGGAACTGTCACTCATTGAAAGATTATAAGGAGCCACAAAGCAACAGAATCAGCTTTCCCATTTAAAGAACCAGTCTTGCGGACACGAGAAGACAGAGACCAAGAAATCTGTTAGGGAATTGTTGCAGGCATTGAATGGTTGTTGGGGTGGGTGCTGAGAGATGGAGAAGAAAGGAAGGACAGAAATTATAAAGATCAAAATGTGACAGAACCAGAGATAGATTCAACTACATTATTGAAGGGGGAGTTTTCATACACTCCAGTCACTATATCCAACCCAAATAGAGAATTCGGGAGAAAAGGGCAGTTTGGATAGGTGTGGGAAGCTCTGGGAACACAATGAGTTCCACTGGCCATGATCTATTGGCAGTACCTGAAGGACAGCCACTAGCAAAGAAGTGGATCCACCATCCAGGAGCTCAAGAGAAGACTTACCCACTCTGAGGGTGGCCACCACAGTGTATGTCTATAGGGCAGGGAGCCTGGGCAACCTGAATAAACCATGCATATGTATCTGTCTTTCTGGCTACATAGTGAGTTTCTGAGGGGTCAAATCCACATGGCTCATTCTTCAATGTCTTACAGTGTTTTGCTTAAAGAAAATGTCCACAGTTGCAGATAAAACATGAGTTTTTAGCAGCAGTAAGGAAATAGCTTCAGGTCTGACATAAGGTTCACCAAGCCCAAGCTGTCATAGGGGCAACTAGGTAAGCGTTAGAAGTAGAAACAAGAAACACTTCCTGTGTGTGCATTGTTTCATGTTTTTGTTCGTTCGATTGTTTTCGTATTATGAACAACTCATTTCAGAATAAAATACTCTGTCTTGGTGATCCTGAAGACAACATTTGCCAAGAGACATGAAGCCTAATGGGTAAAGAGCCACAAAAGGGAGGAAATACTTCCAGTACTATTTCTAAGTAGGCATGGCCAGAAGCAGGGGTTCACGTAGAGAGCCACCCCTTGGTAGAAGCAGCAATGCACCAAAGCATGCTCCCTGCTCTCTGCTGTAATAGTAAGTGGCCTTTGTTTCTGTTAAGAAAGGTCAATTAATCACCCAAAGTATTATGTGACTGTAGTTAACAAACGGCGCTGACAAAGTATCCAGCAAGAACTCACCACAGAGGGTTTCGCTTTTCCCTTTCCACATACCACTGCTTCGGAGTCACAGGCGTGTCACTTCTCCTTTAACAGCCTCATTAGTGATTTTTGCCATCGAGGAAGGGGTGAGGAAATAGACTCGTTGCCGCTCACCTGAGCAGACCCACAGGTAATTAGTTACAACCCACCCCATGTACAGCAGAACCCACCTGAACAAAGCAGTCAGCTGTCTCCACACTCCAGGAAGGAGAGCAAAAGATGGGGTCTGGCCATGGATATGCCTGGAAAATCCCAGAATTGCAGTTGACATGAGGAGATTGCTATGCTGAGTACTGATGATCTTTTGTAGGAAAATGAAAACTGGTGTTCAAAATTCCACAAGCTCTATCCCTTCTCCAAAGATGTTAAAGCAAATCTGTGCACTTTTCCCCATTTTAATATGCATATGTCTGCCACATGCCTGGAGATTTTGCAGTGCAGGAATCATGCCCACCCAGAACTCTCTGCCTTGTTCCATGTAGAACATATGCAGAAACAGGAAGGCTCTCATGACACTTTCTTTGCAGGGAGAATTTTACATATTTAGGAAGCGCCTCTTTTGGTAAGTCTCCAGCTAGACCTGGGTACCAGAGAAGAGCAACTTCCAGGTATCAGGCCCTCTCAGACACTCCCATAGAAGTTTCTAACACAGAATAAACCCATGGGGCTGAGATTATATTTTCTATGTCTAGATCTTCCTATTGGGTCAGCAATTTCTAGAGACTCTAGCCTCAACAATCTTTTCTGTGTCAATAAACACTTGGTCCCTTGTGTGAAAAGGTCCATGCTTTGCTTGCAATAAACACTGAAAATAGATTCCCTTCCTTGCTTATGATCAGCCTAGCAGGGTGCAGTGTAAAATGCCACTAAATTCACCCTTTTCCTTAGCAGCAATTAATAATTCCACCACATCACTTCTCATTGTACAATAAGTTATAATTGTTGTTATGGTTTGAATGAGTGTCTCATAATGGCCTGTGTCTTAAAGTCTTAGTCCCAGCCCTTATCACTACTGGGAGAAGGTGGGCCTAGTTTTAATAGTTGGGCTTAGTTTTCTGATCATATAGGTGAATACCCCTTGAAGGAATGTTGGCACCTCCTTTCTCTCTTTGTTTCTTGGCAACCGTCAGTTAAGAAACTTTCCTGACCATGTACTCATGCTTTACCATAGGTGAAACACAACAGATGAAATGGACTGAGACTCTGAAATTACAAATCCTATTTGGAAGTTGATTGCATTACATGCTCTGTCACAGTGACAAGAAGCTGGCTAATACAATTGTCATGGATTCTTCTGGTCCTAGGAATAGTAAATCCTACATCACCTCCCTGACTACTGGTAATTTAGTCTCATCTTCAACAATTATGGGGGCAGCAAACTTCTGAAGCAGCTATACTTCCTGTCTATGACTCCAGAAGGCTTCTACTGGTGCGAAATAAAGGTAGTTAATGGTTTCTGGAGGAGGGTGAGACATTTTCTTCAATGGTGTAGCCACTGGTGAGGTGCCCATTGTGGTGACTTGGATGGCAATGTCTCCCATAGGCTCATAGATTAGAATACTTGGGGTCCCAGTTGGTGGAACTGTTTGGGAAGGATTAGGAGGTGTGATCTTATTAGAGGAAGTGTGTCACTGGGGTAGACTTTGAGGTTGCAAAAGTACACATCATTGCCAGTGATCTCTCTTTGCCACCTGTAAGCCCAAGCAACTTCTCCAGTGTGGTGCCTGCTACTCTGCTGTCACACTTCTGTTAAAATGGTCATGAACTCTCACCCTCTACAACTGTAAGCCCCAAATCAAATGTTTTCTTTTATAAGTTGCCTTGGTCATGGTGTTTTGTCAAAACTTTTGAAAAGTAACTAAGACACCCAAGCTTCTGTAAATAACCCCAATTAAACTCACTGAGTCAATGAATAAATAAATTAATAAACATGAAAGTAGCAAAGAGGACTGCTTCAAAGACTAGCAGGAGGAGGGCACAAGAGGGTAAGGGAAAGTAAATATACCCCAAATACATTAAATACATATATGGAAATGTCATAATAATGCCCACCATTTTATATAATTAACACATACAAATAAAAACTTTTTAAAAATTCCTGTGAGTTTTACTAATTTGTTTCAATACTACTTTCCATTGAAATAATATCTTATACTTCATGATTCTTTCAAAGTCCTGAAGCCATTTCCTACAGTTCATTTCCTTCCGCTTCTTCCCCAGAGAGGACCAGTCCTGTTCTGTCCAATCAAAACACTACCTGGACCTTCAACTGCTCTAGACTTAATCCTCCAGTTTTCTCCTTTAGGTATCTTTCCATTGTTGAATTCCCATGCAAGCAGTTCTCAGAGCCGATTCTGCTAGCCTATGTTCAAGATGACTAGCACAGAGAGACCACCACGACTCTACCAGGTGTAGCAAAGGTTCTATGGGGTGTTTGTTGGTCCTAAGGCTAGGCTCTGTTATACACTGAGGAGAGGAAAAAGTTCTTGAAATGTAGGAAATAGGAAACATAGCTTTTCTTGAAGTAAGCTCTGGCCTGGTCTGCAGTAGGAAGTTACCAAAGTCCACTCAGCTCCAGCACAACAACCTTACCAACAACCAAGGGGATCCTTTGATAAGAAGTTCTTCTTGAAGACAGAAATAGAAAAAAAAATATTGGGAAGAACTGAGTTGTCACGAGAGACCAATTCAAGAATATAGTCAATATGTTACTGTATAGCCCCTTGGACAAACTTTACCATAAATGTATGTACCGGAAAGAAATAGATAATGCATAAATGAATCACCCAAGTTTCTATTGTTGTGGTCTGGGTGAATCTTTATCTGGTGTTTACTAACGAAAGTATCTATGTTAGTTTTTCCAAGAACTTCTTAATGATTCCATGTGATTGATCAATCCAACCCAGGGTTCTATGCTTTGACTCTGAACCCTTCTCACTAAAATCAAATTCACTGAGGTCTTATGCAAATTCATTTTCCCTACTAACAATTAGTAAACTCTAAAACTATGTAGACTCATACAATTTGCATAGATATTATACAAAATAAAGAAGAATATGGCAACTCTTGGTGAGAATTTGGAGAAATTGTTTTGAAATTTGGAGAATTCGGGATCCTAGAGAAGCAAAGTGAATGTGAGGGAATGTGGAGATAAGAGGAAGGGGACACCAAGTGTCCTGGGGACATAACAATAAGGCCACATCTTCATAAGTCCTTACCCCCTCTCAGTAGCACCAGTACCTAGGGACCAGGTCTTCAACACATGAGATCTTAAGGAAAAAAAGGGTAGCTTTAGGTTTTCTCCAAGCAGTGGATAATGGTATCACTTACTGAAGGAAATAACATACACCTAAAGAGAGAGTAGTGGGATAAAGGATTCTGCCAGAAACAAATTAAGTTGAGGATTCTTGCCGAGATATGCAAGTAGAGATACTGATAAGGATTCTGAGTATACAAATATAAAACTCAAGAGAGAAGCCAAGTCTATATATAGACTTGTGAGCATGGCAGAGAATCATGTGAGGAAGTGTTTAAAATGGTGGTTCCTGGATTCTGTCAGTGATAATTCCATCACAATCACTCCAAAGTGGGTTGCATTTGCATTTCTAGCTAGCATTAATTAGATGGTTCCATAAAATTCTGTAATCTACCATTCTACTTTCTTTGGATGGCATTAATCTATTGGTCAGCTCTTTTGCCACTTAAATATATACATATATCTCATTTGCATATTTTATCTTTCTATACCCATATTTAATATAATGCACAACATTCTAATATAATACATGCAAATATTAATATATTGTTGAAAAGTAATCACACTATATCAAACACATTCTGATACATACTAGTAATATATATTATTTATTAAATAAGTCACAATATTACATGAATTAATCTAGTTACATATTTCTCATACTTTTCTGTCTTCAGGACTTATGAAGATGTGGCCTTGCAGGATTAATATGTCATTGGGGATATTCTCTTTAGGTGTATGTACAACTTCTAATGTAGAGGAAGAAGAGATAGAGGAAGCAAAGAAGGGGCTTATTTGCATTGAAGTGAATTGTTCTTACGAGCTGCGTAGTTACTAAGTGCCCTAGTCTGGTTTCTGTTGCTGTGATAAAAACACTGACCAAACACATTCTGGGGAGGAAAGAATTTATTTGCCTTACACATTCTGATCACAGTTCATCACTTGGGGGAGCCAAGGCAGGGACTCAAGCAGGACAGTAACCTGGAGCAGGAACTGAAGCAGAAACCACAAGGGAGCGTTGCTTACTGGCTTGCTCTCCTTGGCTTGCACAGCTAGCTTCCTTATACCAGCTAGGACCATTTGCCCATGGTGCCACTTCCCATACTAAGCTGGTTTCTCCCACATCAATCATTAATCAAGAAAATATCTTACAAACTTGCCTATAGGTCATTCTAATCAGAGCAATACCTCCAGTAAGGTTTCTTCTTCCCAGATGACTCTAGTTTCTATCAGATTGACAATAAACTAGCCAGTGCTTTGATCACAGACACACAGACACACACAGATACACACACACACAGACACACACACAGACACACACAGACACACACACACACACACACACACACACACACACACACACACACACACACACACTGGATATGTCCAAATTAAGAGAGAATCTTCCTGCATCCTTTGACACCTCTTTCATCTTCCACGACCTCTCAAAACTGGCTGACTAGTCTATCATCTCCAACCTCACACTTGCTAACTGTCCCCTTCTAGTGACTTGTATTCAGTTTGGGCTGAAATAGCCCATACAATCTCAGACTTCCTTTCCCCCCAGGGCACTTGCTACTGTAACTGTTCCTCTCTGGCTTTCCTGTTGGTGACCATTCACCTTATACTGTGGTGCCTCAGAGTACAAGACTTTTTGACCTAGAATGGGTCTTCCCACTCAGAAAGAGCCTTCTTTTCTCTTTGTTCTTTTTCCTCGGGGGTCCAGGTAAGTTGCTACTTGATTCGGATGGGTTTCCCTTTGTTTTGTAACTAGAGTCTCATCTCCTTTGGTCTTCCTGATTCAATCACACAGCATCTCTCTTCACATTTTGTGTGAATGCTTGGCCATGTGATTGTCTTCCTGCATGTCTCTTTAATGTACCCTTCTACTCCCAGGCACCTACCCATGTTTGTTATCTCACCATAGCAGATGTTTTAGAGTGCTCCTATTCCACGGTGAACATTCATAAACCATTATTGGACGATTGATGGGTTTAGCTTTCTGAATATGGCTAGCCGATCAGGAAAACTGCCACAAGGCTGTTCTCATTACTCAACAGTCTTTGTCGCTAGTTAGATTACTGCTCAGGTAAGGTCAGGGGAGCTACGACTCAGGTCCAGGACAGCTGACCCCAATATCTCTCCAAGGCTGGTTTAATGGTTAAGATAAAAGGAATTCTGGAAACAAAGTTCCGGGAGACTTTGTGGTAGAATAAACGGTGGTGGTGAATAGGGACATGCACTTGCCATTAAAAGTGGCATGTTTATGGGGTGCTGACACAGTTTATGGGGTGTGTGCCTTTGGGTACCAGCCAGAACCATGCTTTTCCTTTTCTCAAAGGTCTGCACATCACAGCTGTGACAAAGCTGCCTGGAGAATTCCTCAAGTTGAGAGTTGTTTTTATGTTTAACCAATGTTCCCTTCTACCACCAGCATTACAAGCATGAAAGGGCATGCTCTCCAACTCTGTCACTGGGACCACTACATGGCACAAATATAGAGTTCATTTGCATGATTTTATATGTTGTGCTAATGGGCACCATTCCTACTGAATACAGTACACAGTACAAGATCCTAGCCTTGCCATGCATGCCTTATGATATCCTTCTACATCATGTATGATTATACTTCAGTTGGCCAACGTGTTTCTAAGCACTTTGTCCCTGAGAGCATAGTGGTATAACAATAATGATATAACAACTTCCATGGAAATAGCATTTTGCATTCCACCTGTATACCTGACCCCTACCATACAGCTAAAAAAAAAATAGTCCTGTATGTCAAGACCAGCAAAGGAAGCATGGATGCCCTGTTTATACTCTCTGAAGAGCTTCTAGAAAGTTAAGCAATTCTCTTTCAAGGTGACTGGGTTCTGCAGCCTTGAATCTCTGCACTCTAGAATTCCACCAACAATGTCCGAATGCTTTGATACTGGTCTTGGTTGTTATTTAAGGAAATCCACGACTTCAGCATCCCATCTTCCTTAGTTTGGGTACCAAGTAAGACCACTTAGACTTAGTGCAGCAAAAGCCCAATTTGGTCTACATTCATACAAAAGACAAAGGGTGACTGGAGAACCCAACTTGGTTTAAAGTAGAATGTTCCAGGTCGCATGGGATAAGACGGAAGTTTTTTACGTTGTATGCTTTCTATGTATTAATATGAATTGCTTGAAGATGGAAAAACACATCTGTTTTTGTCTATTCTAGTTCCAGGTACCCAGAGGAGTAAATAGCCAAGCTTTGGTCAGACATCTGACATTGGATATATCAAATGTTTCTAGGATTTACAGAGTCGTGCTGTAGACATAAAAATACAAATGGTACGTAGGAAGGCTGGAATATGGGAAGGGTCATTTGACAAGGTCCTCATGGCCAGTAATGTTTCCAACTAAATCTGCAGCTGTTGTCCCCTTTTCCAGAACTCTCTACCCTGGTTTCTAGTCTGAACATTTTTAGAGATTTTGTTTAGTTTTTGAGACAGGATTTTGCTAGGTAGTCTAGGCTGATCTTGAACTCACTCAGGCTGGTGTCAAACTCAAGATATCATTCTGTCTGAACATCACAAATGCTGGAGTTACAAGCACATGCCACTATGCCTCGCTATGATTTGGGTTTACTTGTCTGCCAATGTCACCATTTTCCCATTACCTCAATATTATTTCCTCTGGGCTGAGCAACCTCAAAATCTTTCTGTCTCAGCAGTCTAGACATAGGACTCCATATTTCCAACCCCACACTCCACCTTAGCCCCACTCCTTCAAGAATGAAGCGAGGGTACCCAGTGCAGACCCCATCTCCCGCCTTTCTCTGCTCAGTCAGTAACAGGCGGATGTCTTCCTCTTGCACTTCAGTCATCCGTGCCCATGACCTCACGTTCTCTGTGCATACTAACCTTCCATGTACAGTGCATGCTTCTTCCCTCTGTGTGCAGCCCTTTCTGGTTTCAGATATAATTTGTATTGACTTTTCTGTTATTGTTTAACCAGTCTGGAAACCCATTCTTAGTTCACACTATTTATATGTCTACTGTCTTTATGTTTTTATGACATTTGAGAAAGCAGCGAGCACCCTCAACACACTCAGCAAGACACACAAAATGGCAATTCTCAAAGCAAATGATACATTCATAATAATTAGCCCAAACTTCCCTCAGTTCTTAAAAATTGACAATTGTGTTAATCTGGAAGAGCAGATGATTAGAATACCTGAGAAATTTTTGAAAAAAATAATATATTTATGAAGAGAATTTATACTACCACTACCAGATTCAAATGTGTTATTAAGGAACTGTCTCTAAACCAATACAGTATGGTATAGATCAATGGAACAGAGAGAAAATGAATGGAGTCATGGGAGTATAGGTATTCCGCAAATTTTAAATAGAACACCTAAAATTAATAAGGAAAAGAGAACTGACTTATTAAATACTTGGGAGACGTTAGATTCTTTCTAAAGATATTTATTAGTTCTCTGAGAATTTTGTGCAGTGTACTTGGAGCATAGCCATGCCTTCACTTAGCTCCTTCTAGATACAGCCCCACTCCCCAGCCTCCCAACTTTGTGTTCTTTTTTTTAACCCACAAAGTCAAATTTGCACTGCCCATATATTCTTGGGTGTGTGGTCGTCCACTGGTGCGTGGACTTCACAGAGGCCACGACCCTAAAGAAAACAGGCGCTTCCTGCAGTTGTCAATTCCCAGCGACAGCCCTGCAGTTGGTGAGAGGTGTCTGTGTGCCCACTTCTCCCCTCCCCCATATTGGAACTGGGGCTGGCGTGAGTGCCCATGGGTCTCACACTTGTCACAACCACTGCGAGTTCATATAAGCAGCTGCCCTGTTGTATCCATAGACACTGTTTCCTTGTAGTCATTCCTTCCCAAGTTAAGCTCTTATATCAAAATAAACCCCCAAAACAGCATAGTGGGTTATTAAAAATCTCAAAAAAACAATTAATAGAAAAAAGGAAAAGTATATTTGTCATTGTGTGCAAAAAAAATCTTTTCAGGATTTTACCAAAATTATGTCATTTATATAGGATGGAGCACATCATACAAAAAGAAACAGTGTAATACTTTTAGAAAATTATTTCCAACATCTAGTACAAACATAATAATATAAAATTTACCTTGTATTCCATATAGAAAAGATAAAAACTCTAAAAGAAAATAAGAAAAGAACACATATACTTATACAGAAGAAGAGCAATGATATGATTTATTTAAGAAATAGCAAATTAAGAGACTAAGAGGTCCTCATTTGAACCCCCAGCTTTGCCTTAGAAGGCTAGTGCCCATGTTGCATTTGTGTGACTAGCCCTTTCACTTATTATTTTAAAACAATTCCCAATACCTATCAATCTATCCAGTAGTAAATAAAGCTTTTGATATCACTTTTTAAGAATCTGTCCATCAAAAATATGTTCATTAGCATCTGAAGACACATGGCCAAGGTGCTCATAAAAACATTTACTTTTTGCAAGAACAAACATATTAAAGACCATTTAAATCAGTAGAGGAGCAGTTGAATAGCGTGGGCTCCAACTCGACTGTAGAATGCCAAAGCAACATTGAGGTTGAGGCGACTGTGGGTTGCCTTCTCCAGAAGAGAGCCCACAAATTGCATATGTAGTTCAATTATACTTCTGGAAAGTATTGCGTTTGGATATGAGTATAAAAGAATCTGCAACAGTAAACAAAGCTGCTAACAGTGATTGTCGCGGGGTGAAATTATGTACAGAACTTAAGCATCTCTATCATTTTTGTGTCATATGTTAAGCTTGCCTCATCGTCTACACACGGGGAGGTATTTTGTATCATTTCTGTGTCGTATGCTAAGCTTCCTCGTCGTCTACTCGCGGGGCGGTATTTTTAAAATACCGCCCCGAGTGGGGAAAAAGATTCCAAGAAGCAGAAGCGGTGGCCTCAAGGAATCAGGGTCTTCTAAACAGGGCAGGGCAGTTGAACACGCAAACTCACGGCAGCACGCACAAGGCCAGGTTCAAGCCGGGGTATGGAGGAGGGAAAGTGGGCACAAAGTCCCACGTCTCTCTAAGAAACTATTTGCAACACATAGTTGCTGGGTGAAGAAAAAACATCAGTTTTCTCCAATGAAGTGACGCTGGCTGTACCAACCACACTCCAGGGCAGGCCCCATGCCCAGGAGTAGTCAGCCAACACAGATGAGATGCCATGCATCTCTGTGGGTTTTATTTTCTAAGGGAGAGCAAGAACATGAGGTTGGATGGTCAGTGAGGTGGGGGAAGATCTGGGAGGAGTTGGAGGGGAAAGAATATGACAAAAATAGTGTGACACTCTCAAAGAATAAACGAAAACATTTTTTAAATATTCATTAAGAAACAATCCTTTGGAAAGCCCCCTTCTCTGACTTTGACTGGGGTCTACCATATCATCTTTCATGGCTGTAAATTCAGTCATTTCTATTTACAGCCATCTTCTAGTGGCTAATACTGAAGTACTTCAAGTCTCTCTAGTTCTAAAGCAGATACAATAAAACATCCATTTTTACCCCAATAGTTCTTGCAGTAACCTAAACAAGTTGCACTGTAAATAATGGGGCCCAAGGACAAATTTTTGTGCAGACTAATGCCAAGAGATTTTCCTCTGAGCATCTCTCTCTCTCTCTCTCTCTCTCTCTCTCTCTCTCTCTCTCTCTCTCTCTCTCTCTCTCTCTCTCTCCCTCCTTGGTGTGTGTGTGTGTGTGTGTGTGTGTGTGTGTGTGTGTAAACTGAATCATAGGGAGTTGTCTTCCTTTTATCCTTAAAAGTCAGAGAAACTCCACAAGCCAAAGATCCTCTGTCGGGCACCTGCCTTAACATTTGGGATGTGGGTCAAAAGCGAAATTGTCTGATAGTTGGCATCTCTCCAAAGAATTTTTAAATATGCCAATGGTGAGGACGGGACGTTAGAAGCATGCAAGCAGAATCACCCTGGGCATAGGCATGAGAGGAGGGGAAGAAGGCGGGGGGGGGGCAAAGATTCTTCCCTTACCCCCAACACACATTTGATTTGGCCATCACGTGTTCCTTATTAGTGTGGATCCTCTGCTTTTTTCCAAGAAAAATTTATCTAATTTAATTGCAAAACCTGGAAGATGGGCAATCAATCTTGCCTGCTGCCCACATAGACAATGCGGGTGTTGGGGTGGGGGCTGTTTCTGCAACTGCATCTCTGGCACAGCCTTTCACTTTCAAATTAAAGGAATTACAGGGTAAAGATGGTAACCACAATTAAGATATTTTTAGAAACATAAAATCCTCTGGAAAACATGACACTAATGCTGGTATTATGATTGAAGTAAGGAATTATGGTTATTAGAAGCTTTGCAGTTTATGTGCTTCATAAATCTAATCGCTTCACACACCCAGTGATGCCATTGCTATGTTTACTGCAGACATGTATGATGACAGACAGTACCTCTGAGAAAGGCCAGATAAACAAAATATTTTACATACTCCAGCTTCTCGGTGTCTAATGGAGCCATATCATGGAGAGAAAGGGGCTTCATTAAAGGAACTGCACCAAGTGCTGAGAGCCGATTTGCTGTGGCAATTCCATCTTTATCTGCTCTTGTTTAATGGGAATGCTGCTGTCTCACTCCTGGAATCCTGGGTACAGAATTGACAGGGAGGGGTCTAAAGGTGGTGGGGTGCAGGAGGGGCAATGTAGAACTCACGGACTTGGAGTTGGGAAAGTCTCCCTAACAACTTGGCAACCATCCGAAAGAGAGATACCACATAAAACCTGGTGTTGTGTGTGATACATTAGGAAAATCCACTGTTACAGAAAAGGTATCTAGGAAGGATGGAATTGTGCAAGGTAACCCCAGAATCTTTCTCCTCTAGGAGGTCTATATTACAAAGCCCTCATAACCTGAAGGAGGAAGTAATATGAGGTTGGAAGTTGTAAACACCAGACCTCAGAACAGAGATGAAACAATTATAGTATTATGGCTGACCTTTGCATGTTCCTTGAAGTCTTAGGCAACCCTCTGTTGAGATCCTAATTTCAAAGACCAAAATTTATGTCTGAGAATACTATCATGTGGGAGGCATTAATTTGGGGAGGTTTTTAAAGTTATTAGCTCTTTTTATATTTTCTCTAACAAGAGTGTGAATGGAGGAATGCCACCTTGGTGGTTGAGGCATCATATTCCTTCCATTACCACTCCCACACTCTCCACAAAAGCCATGTAGATTACTTAGATTCTCTGGGGCAGCGATCACAACTTTGTACATATCAGTAGCCCTAAGAGAGTGGTCCTTTCACATTTTCACATATTCAATAGTGATTAACAGAGCATGCTGGGCAATAGAGCCTGCCAGAGAGGAAACATCAGCAGTCCCTCCAAGCATATGGACAATTCCAACCTAGATTTTTAAGTAGGGAGGTGTGGGGAGGTACATCCAGCAACAATATCCGGTGTGAATGCATATGTGAACTCCAGGTGACCAGGTTCAGTAATACAGAGGAGAATGATGATGTCTTGAGACAGAGAAGGTGCAAAGGATTCTGGTAAAGGAAAGTTGAACCCACTTGGCTACTGATCTGTTGTCCTGAAGAGTAGAATGAGGAATCAAAAGATGATGTTGAGGGTTGTTTTATGGCTCCTGTAACTCATTTCATGGTAGGAGAAAGTTTGGAGGAGAAGATGGGTGATTTCATTATAAATGGACTGCCTCTGAAATGCCTGTGGTTATCCAGTTGGGGAACTATCTGAATGAGACACAAGATCAGCTGTAAAAGAAATAAGAAAGCTGAGCTAGGAAAGGAAAACAGGAAATGTACTTTATGTAGGTAAAGACCTGATGTATTCTTGTCATAAGTAAAATACCACTCTGAAAAAAATCATGTAAGAAATGCCATGGAATGATACGTTCTTTGGGGTCTTGGTGTGGTCCTGTTTTATTCTTAATGAGTAAGCAAGCTTTCATTTCATCCTAGGTGCCCTTACACACAAGGATGCCAACCATTTAAATAATTGGGATCCTGCCATCTAACAAAATGAAAGCCACAAAACAAAATCTAAATATCTTCAGGGAAACATTCGTTGATTATCACAATCAAGCATTCTTCCTAAGAATAAAATGCCCACACTTCTTATGCCACATTGCTTAAAAGTTAGTTTTGTAAGAATGAAGAGTAGGCTTTGACCTTATCTAAATATGGAGAAGTCTGATAGAAAAACTAAGGGTGTGTGGGAGGCCCAGGGACATGAATTATGCATGGCATATCATCACACTTGTTCCTCAGGATGGAGTGGTGGCACGCTCTGCATGGGAAAAGAAATTAGAATAGAACAGATATTGAGCAATTTTCTTCATAACTGGTTCTTACTCACCTTAAATGTAAAATTTTATTTAGCTTATTTCAAAGGGAGGCATCCTTATTAGGGGAACACATTTACTGGCGCCTGTTGGAAGGGATTTAATGCAAACAAGCCTGGAATAATTGAAGGAAAAACACCTTCTGACTCTTTTCAGAAGAGCTTAGCCAAGAAAAGCATGGCAGGAAAGAATTACTTTATTATATTGATTTTCTTGAAGAAATCAAAGGAGGATAACTCAAATAGACCAATTCGCTTTTGCCAAGCTCAGTGGAAGCATGGAGAGAAGAATCGTGAATTTATGTGTCAAAAACTGTTTGCAGTCATTTAGTTGAACATGCAAATCAGGGTTTGCACATTATGACTCTAATAAAATAGCTAATGCAAGAGGGTATCTGGGTTCATTTGCACATATTCCTTGTTTTAAATGACTACGAATATAATGGGTGTAAGTTTTGCGTAACAAGATGTTTATAGTCCAATCAGGTCATCAACCTGAAATATGGAGAGCACAGTATGATTATGATAGTGCAATAAAAAAGACACTGGGTCATGACGAAAGCAATTGGAATACAGTTCTCGTCAAGCTAAAATCTATTTTTCCCTCACAATGAGTAAAATACTTCACTTTTATAAGGACTGTTCTCCATAGCAGGTAACTCTAAACCTGCACTGGGTGCTATGAAGTCATTTATGAAGATTTATTTGCTAAATCAAATACCACACACAAACCAAGGATTATCCCTTAGTTGTGTAATTTTGCATTGACTTTTTAAAACATTTACAAGTATTCATTATAGATATGCAAAGTATTTAATAGTCATCCCTTAGCCTTCATTTGGGACCAATCCCCTTTAATATTTCCTAAAGCATTTCCACAGAATAATAATTCCATAGAATGTCACCTATAGGTTATTCAAAGAAACGGCATGAGTGACAATAGAATGGGTTTGTAAAGTGGTCTGTGTCTCACAAGAGGGTAAAGCCCCACTGACAAAGGGTTCCATTTTGATCATAGAGAGCAAGGTGGGCATATCAGGCTCTTAAAAATAGCAGGAAATATGGATCTGCTTTAAAGTCCAACAAAAGTCACAGAGAGGACTTTCCTGATTGGCATTTGTGTCTCCAGGATAGCATTTTGTTATCCACTCTTTAACACTTGCTACTGAGAAAAAAATGAAATGATCTTCCAGGCAATGACTCAAGGCCATGTTTAAGTAATGCCACTGGTATCTTGGGTGGCACTCTTAAAAACTAACTCACTCAAGACCTTACATCAGGTCTTCTTACATCCTATGACCCACAGTTTCTGAGATGCTGTCCAATAGGCCAGAAATGTTACCATGAAGACTAAAACACACCCAGTGTTCACCAAGAACAACAAAGACCAAGTAACTAAAGCGATGGAAATTGATTTCCTTCTAGAAGACACAAGTCCAAAGGAAAGGTTTCAGCAAATTTGGGACAGGGTCTCTCCCTGAGACCTTGAGGTCATCAATTCAGATAGATTGGCTGGCCAATGAGCTTGGATGTCTGCTTGTCCCAGTCCTCCCTTCTCCCACTCCCAGAGGGGTTGGCTTTTTACGATGGTGCTAAGGATCCCAGTTGTGGGTCTTATGCTTACAAAGCTGGAACTTTATCCACTGAGCCTTCTCTCCAGCCTTATGTCCTGATCTTACATAATCACTTCTTAATATGACTAACAAGGTTGGATTAGGCTCCACCCAAATAATCTTACTTTAGTTTACAGACTTCTTTAAGGGTCACTGTTTCAAACACAGTCACATTATTAGGCAGTAGGAGTTAAAACTTTAACATCTAAATTTGGGGAGAGCATAATTCAACCCAGAATAGTAAATGACATTGTAAAGATAAACCCTTAACAGGGGAGGAAGGAAGGAATCGATAACAAAACATAGCTAGGAAGTAGGGAGTCATTGTTCACAATAGGGAGGCATTGTTCACAGTAGTCTGTTACCTATTTTAAGAGGAACCAGAAGAGAAGTGCTTGGAGGCTGTAAACATAAAGAAATAATAAAGAGAAACTACCAACCATCCAATTTGATCAGCGCCAGTCATGTGAATGTGTTCAATATCATACTGTGCCCAACAATATATGATTCTCATGTATGGCTATTAAATATTAATTAAAATTTTAATAGAGAAGTGATTTATGTCTCTTTTACTTACACATATTCTCTTAATTTCGTAAATTACAGAAACACAAGGAAAGCTTGCCACAGGAAGAAAAACATAACTAAAGTAGATAAGAAATGATGGGAACATATTTTTTAAAAGTCATGTGCTATACAGGGCCTCAAATTTTTCTGCATGACATCTATGAGTCTATAAGTAATACTTATAGACTTGCTGGATAATGTGACCAAGGGCCAGAGGTTTGTGTGGTATGCATATATGTCCTACAGCTCGTAGGTTGAATAGAGCCAGAGAAAACAGCAGTTTCAAGCCAAATCCCCAGGAGGGCTTAGGGTACATCATGTAAAATGAGGGCTTGACTTTATTTTTCTTTTTTCATTACTTTTAATTTTTTTGAACTTCCAAAAATAGAAATATAATTACATCATTTCCCCCATTCCTTCCTCCAAACTACCCTTCTTTGAAGCCCTCCTGTGCTCTCCCAAGTTGATAGCCTCTTTTCTTTATTATTGCTATATACGTGTGTGCATATATGCATGTGCGTGCACAGTTATGTATAGATACAACCTGCTGAGTCTGCTTTGTTGGTGGTATGTGTGATTTCAAGGCTGAGCACTCTTTATTGACAGCCAATAAAGGGGCTCAGCCCTGGGAGACGTTAATTTCCCTTCTCCCAGCAGTCTTTAGTTGCCTCTAGTTCTTTGTCTTGGGGTGAGACCCCATGAAAATTTCCCACCCGTGCATTGATACTGCCATTGTTCTGGTTTTGTTGAGGCAGCCATTTACTGGACTACTTCACAGCAGACTGCCTGGTATTCTGGCTCTTACAGTCTTTCCACTACCTCTTCCATCATGTTCCCTGAGCTATAAATGCAGGCTCTGTGAGGTAGATGTACCTGTTAGAGCTGGGCTTCCAACAATCTGTTGGTCTCTGCACTGTACCCAGCCGAGGTTTCCTGTGATAGTCTCCATTTGCTGTAAAGAAGGGCTATTTTGATGAGTGGTGGTGGCTGTACTTATCTGTGGCCATAAGGATAAGTTTTAGAGTATAAGAAGGAATTATGGAGGTCTAGCAAAGTAGCAGCAGTAAATCCTTTTGAAGGTCCATGACCTCATTAGCCCCATGAAGCTGGCTAGGTTTCCAGTACTAGGCAAGGCTTCCCTCCTGTTTAGTGAGAGTTAAGTCTTATTAACCAGCTGTTGGTTGCCACAGATGTGTGACTTCTTGCACCTATCTTGTCATAGTTCACAGGTGTTGCAGTTTACATCGTATGTTTTGTGACCATGGGAGCTGAACTGCAGGGGAAAAAAGTCTTTCTGGTTGGATCCAGCTCAAATAGTCCAAGACCTGTGTCCTAATTGTGTGGTGTCTTTAGCATTATAGGCCCATTCTCAACTCCTGAGAGACAACATGGACTATATGAATCATCCAGACTGTTTGGGAATCATAAGGTACACTGGCAAACCATTTGAAAGAAGGGTTCTCATGCCTGGTGCTGGGAATTCTGTTAGCCTATGGCTCTTGTGGGGAGCATTGCTAGCCCAAGTGGCTTAACTTCCACTAAGTATCCTGCTCCACACTTGCTTGCTCAGCTATGCCTATCGCTGGCCTGTTTATAATAGCCAGGAAGTGAAAACAACCTAAATGTCCTTCAAAGATTAAGTGGATAATGAAAACATGGTGCAAATACACACAGTGGAATGCTATTCAACTATAAAGAAAAGCAAAAGTCATACAATTTGCAGGTAAATGGAGGGACCTAGAAAAATTATATTGAGGTAATCCAGACCCAGAAAGGCAAACTCCATGTGTTCTCTCTCATCTGTGGTTCTTAGTTCCAAATCCTTAGATGTGTGTGTATAACCTGGAGTGGTCACAGAATTCAGGGAAGCAAAAGGGACCAGTGGTGGGGAGGGTGCTTGTGAGGGTGATAAGAAGTAGAAAACGCATCATCAGGGAGTGGGTTCCAACCAGAGAGAAACAAAGGAGGGCGATACAAGAAGACAAAGATACAAGGGGCGAATGGCATCAAGGTTGTCTGATAAAGCCTCAAGGCTTTGACTTTTTGGTTTACTTATTTTTATTTAAAATTCTATTCAATATATTTAATCATATTCTTTCCTTCCCCAAATTCCTCCCAGATCCCTCTTATCTCCCTATCTACCCAACTTCATGTTCTTTCTCTTTCAAAACAAAACAAAACCAAGATTAAACAAACAACAACAACAAAAAGAAGATAAAAATACCACTGGAACAAAACAAAAAGAGCACAAAACACCACGGAGTCCATTTTGTGATGGCCTGGCCCCAAGGACTACCTGACATTGTCACTCTATTTGAGAAAACTGGTGAGATCAGAGCACAGCTCCACCCTCATCAGAGAAGCTTCTTCTTACAGTAGATGGGAATGAACAGAGACCTCAGCAACTGGGCAATGTGCAGAGAGTGAGGAGAGTGAGTGACTTTGGAGCCCTCAGCTTGAATTGGTATCCATTTGTGTGTAGAAGTCAAACTAACAGGTTAGGGTAGAAAGCAGACAGCAACAGAAACAGTGTATGCAGACTTCAATGAGGCTGGTGATTTTTGCATAAAAGCTTTTATGATGGGGCAAGACCCTCTTGTTGGTTGTAGGCTGTGCTCCAAATAGTAATTTTAGTGTTTTAATGTCAGCATGAGGGCATTCCCAGAAAACCAATCTTTGTTCTTGTGTCATAACACTTTTATTAGCAAGTGTAGTGGTTCAGTGGGCATGCTAACTCTGCAGCTGACAATAACTTAAGAGAAGGGGGCTTGTTTGATAGAAGTCAGCCTAGTAGAAAGTATGGAGTGGAGTGTTCAAAAGGTTCTCAGACTGCAAGAGAGTTTGGGGAATTCTAGACCTACCACCTTTAAGTGGAAACATAATTAGAAGTGTGTTCTTTAGATGCATGACACACTCAAAAGGATCAAGAACTTCATTCTTTCCACTCACCTAAAAGACCTGAACGGATCTCATTTGAGTGGTGTAGCCTTACAGCTATGCCTTACATAGCTACATGGTTTAATAAGCACCTATGCTAGGTCCCAACTCAGGACTGGCCCTTGTTTCGTGGATGTTTAAAATGTCCTCTGTGTATCTTAATTTCATTGAACATCTGGGATAAAAGGAGTGTTCTCAATACTTCATGTATAAAATAACTCTCAGTTAAGGGCCCTAAATACCTATGCACCTATAAAGTTATTATTTTGGCTACAGCTTGCAAGTGTGAGAACACTGTGCATAAATAAGGTAGAGAAGGATTCCTGGCCCACTTCAGTCTCAGATATTGTTAATGTCATCAGAGTCCTGTGTTTTTCTACCACAGCTGAACTCGTGGGCTGGCAGGTCAAAAACCTGCCTGTGCACTTTTCAACTCACTCTGAAATCCCAGGTCTGGGAAAACACTCAGGAAAATCTTATTTCCATTTGCAAGTTTCCTTTCAAGTCACATTGTTACTTTGGCAAAAAGTTAAGTGTCTATCAAATGTTTAAAACTAGCTTCATCAGCTAATGGACAATTCTAGCTTAACTCTATAATTTTCATTAGGATAACAAAACATGGTTTTAAGTTTTTTTAAGGTCCATCTTTCACAAATCCTTTTTCACAAAAACCAGAATAAGCAGCAATATAAAGCCAAAATCATCAAAATTTTCCAAAATTGAAGGTTTACCTAGAGAAACATACCCCTTCAAAACATACCAAAAAGGCATGTTGTGATACTATGATTCAAATATTTGTTCTACCAAAACTCTAGTTGAAATTGAATTGCATTATTCTAAGAGTACTAAGAGCTTTGAGTCATTTTTCATAATTCTTTTTATTGGTTCCTTGGGAATTTCACATCATGCACCTCAATCCCCAATCCCACTCATTCCCCAGTCCTGTGAACCACCCTTCCACCCCTATAGTCTTCCTCCAAAGAGATAAAACTTAAAAAGAAGAGAAAAGGAAAGACATTTCACTCCTCCATCTTCCCCACCTCTCCATTTCATATTCAGTCACCATAGTGGCACTGGGAACTGCAGTGTGTCACACAGTGTACCTTTCTGCCCAAACTGCTTTGCTTGCAAGTGTTCATTGCAATGTGTCATTGGTCTGGTTTAAGTCCTCTGACTTCTGCTACACCATCAATACTGGACCCTCACAGAAACTTCTCTCTGATATCCTGCTGTTTCCCAGAGAGTCATGGAGATCCTGCTGCTATGGTTCTGCAAAACCTGTCCCTTCAATACTCCTGCAGATCTTAGATGGGGTAGATGTTGGGGTATGCCATCAAAGCTTGGATGTGGGCCTGAGTGGTATCTGAGTTGGTCATTCTAGGCCTCCACCGGACTGCTCTCCATCAAGTGAGGGTCAGGACCAAAAAAGCTCTGACTTTAAAGGTGACAATGTTCCACCTTCATGGACAGGTCAATGCAGTCATTTGAGAAGTTAGTTTCCCTCATCTTCTTCTCTTGTTTGCCTTCTCTTTGCTGTCTACCACGTGATGTCTTCCACCATGTGAAGAAGATCAGAAAGCCCCAACCAGATGCCAACACTTTGAATGGATTTCCCAAACTCCAGAACAATGGACTGGTAAATTTCTGTTCGATAAGATTACCTAGACCATGCTATTCTGTAGTAGCCACAAAAAGAGACTAAGTGTATGAAAGCATGTAGTGGGGTGGGAGTAGAGTCAAACTCTCTCTTTGCTTGACTATTACATGGTGATGTCTTTATGAATTAACTAATAATCTGCTAAGCACTGGATGTTCTGAAATGTTAGAGGAGGTACAGAATCAGACAAGGTTTCTCTATTCACTGTGTTCACTATTAGAGTAACTACAATTTCACATAACGGGAGTTTTAAAAGAAGCAAGTGGACAATGCAGTGACAACAAGGAGGAGTGTGTTTAGTTTCCTAGTCTGAAGGAATCTGAGCCAAAGTGACCTACAGAGTAGAGCTACCTAAATATCCCGAGTCTTAATTCCTGTCTCTAGACTGATTCTTGACAGAAGGATAAAATTGCAATGGATCACTATGTTCTAAAGTTTCTGTTTCAAGAATTCAATATGAATACTATAACTAATACAAGCTGGACGTTTCATATCTTAGGATAGGATTGAAGAAGAAAGAGATTAATTTGTGAGTGAACTGTTCTAATCCATAACCACCATAGGTACTTAAATCTTGCCCAAACAGTTTAAGACATTATGTAGATATTTTAACATATGGCTATGGATCTTGGACATTCTTCTCAGCAAGATGTATTCTGTATCTCTGAGTCAAGAAATACTTATGTATGCCTTGTCACAAAAAGTAGATCGCAATTAATACTAATAACTTTAGATAGTGGGTCAGAAAGAGTCATGCAACTGCTATGCTGATTACTAGACTATTCATGAGAGGAGCTCTGAGCCACTATGTTTAGAAGTCCAGCTACTCTGAGACCACTATGCTGGAGAGGCTACATATAGGATGCTCAGGTTGGGCTTCCCAATTGAGTCCATCCTTCAACCAACACTATCTGATGCAAAGCATATGACTGCAGGAGTCATCTTGGAAGAGAATTCATCACCCCAACTATACCAACACCAACTACCTGAGTCAGTCCCAACTATCTGAGACACTGTAGTCATCGTGAAACAGAAAAAGAGTCACCTGCCCTCCCTTCCCGTTTCTGGTGCACAGTATCTGTGATGAGAAAAAATGGCTATTTCATGCCATGGTGCTTTAAGGTGGCTTGCTTTGTCTTTAAGATGAATGGAAGAAGGTCTGAAGGAGAAGGCATAAAATTATGGTCCCCAACTCCTCAAGCTCAACAACTGGAATCCATCCTGAACTGAAAATGAGATTATCCAGATGACCTTTAGCTTCAGGATAGAATCCTAAATCTTCATTGGCTCATGCTCATACCCTCTGAGTCATGCTACATGAAACAACATCGAGAAACATGGCTATAGAGATACTTGGAGGCTGACATCATCATGCCAGTTTACACATAAGAGAAAAAGGCAAGTGCCTAGAAGTTCCCAGGTGACAGCAAACTCTCAGTCCCTTTTTGCTAGATACTGGCTTGTGACAGTAAAAAATGTTTTAAGGAGTATGTCCAAATGATCCAAGAAGTATAGGGCAGGGCTGTGATAGCCTGCTTTCATTAATACCAGTATACCATTATGTAACCTGAATTTCTATGATCCCTCTCCTCGGAAGTATGCAAGTGAGCAATAAGTTGGGGCTTACAATGAATTAAGGGCTGTGAACTTGCTGAATATGCTGGCAACCAGGACAGGAACAGTCCACAGGAAGAGAACCAAAAGAATTTCCTTTCTGCCCCCTCTCTCTCTCTTCTCTCTCTCTCCTAGAATCAATCCTTCTGCCATTGGGAGCTCCTGACACTTTGTTATCCCACATTTGCTAAGACCCTTCATCAGCATTAAGGAAAAGCCTGCTATTTAAAGTAAAACAGTATCCTGTTTAAGTCATTATTCTCTGAATTGTATTATATATTATATTTTTATTTAAACAAGTTTATTCTGATGGCACATTGAATCCACTCAATGCTCAATGAATATTGCTTTTTGACCTTTAGCCAAAGGAATCAAAAGTAGGGTCTGCTAATAGAAAGGGAGGACAGATTAGAAGTTTTAGATTTCAATACATGTGCTTGTATCTCCAAAAGGTGTGTTTCTCCTCACCAGTGACTGAAGTTTAAATTTCAAGTATTCACCATTTATCTTTATTTGGAGTACCCACCTATCCACCACCCTCCAAAACCTCCCTTTGCTGGGAAGAATTTGGAGTTATACTTTATTGTAAATTGCACCCTTCCCTATCAACCTTTGGAACACATTGAAATATTAATCCACACAATTCGGTCTCTGTAACAAGCATTCTTCCCGCCAGCCTGGACCCAGAGTCCCGTCAAAACCAAATGAACACACATGATGCTATATTAATTATGAAGCTGTTGGCCATTTGCTATGGTTTCTTATTGGCTAGCTCTGATGTAATTATTAAACCATAACTGCTAATCTGATTATTTCCACGTGGTCTTCTCTTACCTGAGAAAGGGACTGGACCTCTTACTCCTCTCATGTCCTACATGGTGACTGACTATGTCTCCATTTCACAGAATCTTCTACCTCTTCTAGTCCCACCTATCTTGCTTCCCTATTTGCCAACAGTGCTTTATTCATCAACCAATAAGACAAACATATACACAGAAGACCATTCCCCATCAGGTCTCTGAGAACTGAAGGTTAAAATGGTGGTTAGCATAACACCCTACGGAGATGATTTATCCAAACAATAATTCTGCTTCTTTAATGCAGAGTTATACTTTCTAGAAAACCAAACCTGCTAAATAGACACAAGGTAGATTACAAAGTACATGATTTAAATTATGAATCTTGTAAGGGAGCCTCCAGGATGATGGGACTTGATACCATCTGGAACCTCTAAGTACTTGAAATTATATGACTGTAAACAGGAATATTTCAATTACCAACTCAAGTGATACCCTTCCTCAAAAATTCTTCCCATCCTCATTCCACTCAGCATCAGTATTCCAATACTGAGTGATGGGCACTGCGACCTTTGGGCCTTGTTAGAGTTGTTGACTGTCTCCCAGGTCAGCAGGCTAACTGTAAAACAAAAGCCCATTAGTTAGTTTTCCCAACTAACTACCCTAGAAAAAATCACTTTCTCCTTTTAGAAACTTTCTGAATACTTTGTTGTATCATAATCCTTATGCCTGAAACAGGCAGGACCACAGCTATTAGCTAGCTTATGAATAGCCTCTTGATGGAAGCTCAATGACTTCCAAAATAGAAGTCCTGGGTACTGCGCAGAGCTTACTCCTCATTGCCTAACTAGCAGCGAGTCATCTCAGACCTTTTCAGACCTGTTTCTTCCTCTCCAAAATTAAAATAAACTATAGACTCTTGCAAGTGGTTTCTATTTAATGCTATAGGTTATAGGTCATTGTCCTTGGGCATTCAATTCTTGTTTTAACATGGATGTCATCCATTTATCCATTTAAATGACTCAAGGAGATATTCTTTACTGAACTTTCACTGCATGCTCATTGGACACTGAACCTACATTCACAGGTTCCTGGTTTAGTTGGGAAAATGAGCATGAAGTCATGTGACATCCCCAAGTAGTGTGTAGCCATTGTTATCTATGTTAGTCATTAACTGCTCCAAGACCAGTTTTGAAGTCCAACAGCAATGGTAATGGCAAAGCAGCTTGGGCACCACAAGTGTTCAGTGCTAAGATTAAATAAATATATAATATATATATGCTAGCTATACTATATATATATATGTTATATCTAGTATATATGGGACCTTGAACTGTAAATATTCAAAACCAAGCTTCTCTCCATGCCTCAAAAAGGACTCTGTAATCCAGAATGTTATCATAGCTGTGTCCCCAAGTTCCTCTGAGAATTTACGTTGTTGATGAGGAACATTTGTGGTAGAAATGCAAAGACTCAAATCAAAACAGTCAGGAATAAAATAAAATGCAAACATAGTGTAAATGATACAAGAGCCCTGGAAGACAGTCAGGTTCATATTAAGAGGATTGCTACTGCTTGGGCAGAAATAAGACTGATGTCTGCCTTGGGCTCCTCCTGATGTGTTATTGATGACACTGTTTCAAACTGGGAAATACGTTAACAGGCAGTTCCCAGTGTGCCAGCTTCCAGCCCCAGCCTCAGAGGAAGGAGGAAGGAGGAAGGTGGAGTGATGGTTGTAGGGACACTTACACAATAATGTCATTTATAGCCTCCAGCAAATTCAGGAGGACTTGTGGCATGGGTGGAGTAGTCATCAGCAGCACTGAGGAAAGATGGTCTTTGTGGAATTGTCCTAACAATGGAGAGCATATTTGGGGTCCATCTCAGAAGCTAGGTCACCATACTCCACATCCCCAGACTGAATGTGTCACAATGGCCTCACGAACTAGAGAGTGTGCCCATGACATTTTTTCCACTGCACATGTAATACTTAGGGACACCTCCCCCACCGAGACCCACAATGGAGGTAAGATGAAACATGGGCAGCCAAGGCATCTTGCATACAGCTATTTCTTCCCAAGATGGCAGAAAGTGTCCTCTCTCATAGCTGACCATCTTTAAAGCCTTTCTAAGGCAATGTGTGTCCCAAAACATTAATGTGGAAAAAATTAAGATTCTAACCAACAGAATTTTATTCTAATCAAAGTCCTGGGAACACTGAGTTAGTCTTTCTCAAACTGACTTTCTTGTTGTAGTCATTACTTTCAAGCACAATGTTGCTTAATGCTATAATGTGTACAAAAACACTTTTAAAACTCACACTTTTTCTAGTATCATCTGTTTATTCAGAGATAAAGCAGAACTGATATATTAAATGTTAACATAAAATATATGCTCACTTGGACCTAGACTTACAAATTCTCAAGTAGGTGGTAAATATAAACATTGGCTTGGCTTCACTATAAGTTTTCAACTCCAGGGACTCTGTATTGAGCACGTTACATTTTAAATGTTCTTTCAGGGATGTCCAGTATTTTGACGTTGCAATATGACCTTGCCAACTACAATCATATTGGGCCATATTCATAGCTATCCTGAGCTACATGTGGCTGGAAGATGACAAGTTGGACACACCTGGATCTAAGAGAAACCTGCATTGTATTTCCCAGGGTGAATAGTTGTGCATAAAAGTAATAGTTTTTAGGGGGGGGTCCTTCAAGTACCCTGGAGCCATATAAAGACAAGGTAGTTACTGGCTCCTCCACCTCCTCTGCCTGAGGAATAAGAAGTCCCTTCCTAGACGCATAGCTGCTAGTTCACCCCAACCCTAGCTACCTCTTACCCTGTCCTCCCGGCCTCTCCCTTCAGCCTGAGAGCTGTTTCCCACAAGAGCGCTGAGCTGCATGCATTGCTAGGGAACCACACCCTCATCCTGCTACAAAAGCTTGCTATGTTTCCTCTTTCATGTTGAAAGCTTGCAGTCAACAAAGATAAGCCCTCCACTCCTAGCAGCTTTCAAAGTCCCGGGGACAACCCGATGGCAGAGATCTGCTTGGCACTCAGGCACCCAGCATTGAACAAACATGCTTTTTAGTACTGTGACTTTTGTCTCAACAGAACTCCCAAACTGAGCTTTTCCTCTCACTCTCAATTGACAAGGGCTTCTGGTGCCACTATTTACAAATCTCTGGTCTGAAGAGCCCATGTGAGTAACCCAGGCTGTGATCCTAACTGTCATCCCTGAGCCCATAGATGTTTACAGAGGGTGAGCTGCTTCCATGTGATTAAAAGCATTACTAATTAAAACCTGTTACCTTCCTAAGGGCAGACAGAGTCTTCTCTTGAGCAGTATTTGTCTGTCCCATTAGCATTAATGGAAGTAACACAAGCACATCAAGAAAACAGTCCCCTTGGGTCTTTGAACTTAAGTCTACTTCAAAACTGAAACTGATATACACAATGCTATCATTGATGCCATTAAAAATCATTACGCTTTACTGCAGCTTTTATAAAAAGTAATTGTAAGCTTCATGACATATCGTCGGCTCCTGGGAGTTGTGCATTATTAGGCCAAGACTGGACATGCTAAAATGAATTACACCGTAATACTTGAAAAAATATTTTGTACAAGGGAATTTTTCAGATCCTGCCAAGCTTATGCAAGGCTCTGTGTTCACAAATATGGTAAGCTTGGGTAGATATTAAAAGTATGTGTACCGAGCCAAAATTCAGTAAGGGATGCAACTCAGTGTGTGTCTTAATGGACTTCTGTAAACTGCCTTCACCCTGTATCTCTATGAAAACTTTAATTTGCATAGCCCTAAATGCTTTACAGGCATCATATAGCTGATGTACTAATTACTTTAGAGAGAGAAGGGAAAGAGCCTTTCCCTCTGAAATGTTCAACTGAGTCGTAGAGAACAGTATGAAGATCAAGGTGAGGGATAAATAAGGAAAGAGGATTTGGTAACCCACCTGAAATGCGTCTAGAGGAGCTGGGAGGAGCCAGGGTCTGCACAATTAGCTATTACATACACTGTCCTGTAAGACAGCTGAGTGTGAGTGACAGCCTGGATTTGTGACCTCATTAGTCATGTGACCATGAGTAAGTTTAATGGTTTTCTTATGTATGATGATTTCAAAGCAATAATTCATGTAGTTATGCAAAGATTAATTGACTCGGTATGTATGATGGTTTGAATAGTGCCTGGCCCAGAGTATGTTACTTAGTATGTTAGTAACCATATTAACTTTTAAGCCCAGCCATGACTGAGTGGTCCATGGGGAAACAGTAGGGCTTGGGGGGGTACTGGAGGGCACAACACACTGTGTTTCTTACTCTAATCTCCCCCAAAGGCAGTTTCATGTTACTCTCTTCATGGGCAGATTTCCTTGGCTCTCTAAAATACAAGTCCCTGAAGAAAGTAATGCATAGTAGTCCATGTGGGTGTGTGACACATATCACGATCTTCCTTCCCAATTGAACCTGCTCTGGGGAATCCTCCCGATGGGGTAGACAAACTGCCCTGTTTGGTGCCTCCACCATGACCTGGACCCAGCTTGCATTGGGCTCTGCTATTGCCATGTGCATAATTAGCCACAGACTCCTTTCTCCTACTAAAAACAGTGTCTCTTGTTTCTTAATCACCCAAGTGTCACAGGAACTAGGATTTCCAAAGTCTGAGATCACTAAGCTGAGTCTGCAGAAGGCTGGGGTATGCATACCTCTTTGTATTTCGTGTAAGTGGCTCACCACCTTGTCACTGAACAGCACAGAGGTACCCAAGAAGAACTTCTTCTATTTGTTAAGAACACCCCCTTAATTTCCGACAGGGCACTTCTCCTCCTCTGGGCTCTGTGGTATCCTCTTTTCTAACACATCTCACATTTCACTAAAAACGTTTATGGTTTTTCTCCACTGGACTGTGAACATGTAGAAAAGACAGTGTATTTTATCTTTATACTAGCATGGTGTCAATATTAGATGACACCCAAACATTTATGAAATTCAAAACTTCGGGGGCTGGCAAGGCATCTCTTAGAATCCTGAGTCTTAAAAGCATCCTCATGGCTACTAATTCATGCTCAGATACTCACAATCTACCTCTCAGTGTTCTCAGGGGTAACTTGATTGACTTCAAAGTTGCCTTCAGATTTCTTAGCTTTCAAGCAATTACACAAATGCTAAATTGAACATTTTTTTATTTTTAAATGTCACCAATAATAAACCAAGCCTATGTTTGCTTTTTAAATGTAATGAAAGTAAAATTAGACTAGTAGATCAATTTTGCAGATTATTTTTTATATCTTGGGATTTAAGCAGACTAACAAAAACCGTGGTCCCCAGAAAGCTTAAGTGTTCAAAAGCTCTAACTTAATAAGTTTTTCTTATATCTATTTAGCATCTCAATAAACCTTATCAACCTTCTTCCATTCCACTGGCAATTTTCTGACCTCCAAACTGAAGACTGGAGCCCTGAATTCTGCTCATGGGTGAGTAATCACAACAAGCCTGTAGCAGAGCCTATCCTCAAACTACAAATACATCATCTTCAGCATTGTAAATCAAAGCCTCAAAAAGCATCATTTAGCCTGCAGCTAAAATTGCTTGTTTATCAGATGGTGCCTGGTTTAACGTGAAGCAGTCCCTTGTAAATCTCTGGGACCTTTTACAGCATAGACTTAAGCAAGCACATTGGCTCCTGGGAGGCTTTCTGAGAACTTTAATGACTGGGGGCTGCTAAAAGATCCAGGCGTTGGTTTAACTAAAGTGGCCATGGGTACAGTTTGGCTCCATTTTGTAAACTCACAAAGATAAGGCGTCTGCGGCCTCCAAAGGGAGCTCAAGCATTTGTTTCTTGGGGAATCTTTGTATCCAAAGTGTTAATGTTCTTGTGGCTTTGGATATTTTGACCTTTTGTCTGCTAACTTTTGATTTACTGAGCAAGAGAGTTCTTCCTCTCAGCTTTATGGCCACTCAGGAAAGACAATGAAATGCATGCGACCCTGCAGACTTACACAGGAAAATACGAACACCATACATATCACAGGCGATGGCCACACATTCCAGGTCCCCCAGCCACATTAAGCCCCGAGACCTCTCTGCAGCTACAGCTAAGGCTTCTTTACTGGGGCAGTTAATACTTCATAGTTCACTGCAGACTCTGCTGGAGGCTGGCTCACCTCAGCATTCTCCTTCTCAGAAAGAAAACAGCTGATGAATTCTGGCCATGTAGCCAAAGGTAGCAAAGGGAAATTGTCCACCAAATTCCCACTGGTTTCCAAACTTAACTGCTAAAGTCATGAATAGCTTATTGACTAAACATACCACCAAGGACCCAGGCTGCCCACCAAGTATTCTTCTGATAGGCAATAGAAGAGCTGAGTGCAGTTCACTAATTAAAGAAATCTTTTGCACAGTCTTTCTTATGTACCTTCTTTCTGCTACAAGTTAATTAAAGTACTCTTCAAAACCCTCACCTAGCATGGGAGTAGCTCCCTGGAGAAGTAGAGCTGAAACAAAGCACAACTCAGGGATTCATCTCTTGTTTCCAGGAAATAATAAATTCTTCCGATGTTAATTTTATAGCTATAGTGTCTGAGTTTTGAAACACGGCCTTTTGTCCCTAACATTGTTCCTTTCTCTGATAAGACATTTTGCTTTTGCCTTTGCCTCTATTTGGAGCTTAGAGTTTCTTTGGGGGCATATTTATGGTTGCTAGAGTTTTCACTACTCTGTCAGCAAACACACTGCTGTGGGGGAGCTGTTCTCCACTTGGCATCCTTTTGATGAAGGCTGTTCAAGCTGAGGACTCCTGAGGATAAGTATACAATACTTGTCATAAAAGCTAAAAATACGTGCACCTGTTGCAACCTGCTGAAATCACTAGCTGGCACAGCACTTGGGAAATAAAGCTAAGTGACTCATATGCTTCCTACAAATAGACTTTAGAGATTTCTTCCTCCAAACCCAGCTTTGAGAGGCACTTTGTAATGCCTAGGCAAATTAGAAGGCAGATGATGTCGCTGAGTTCCCGAATGATTTTTTTGTAGTGGTCTTGCAGAGAACTTGTAACGGTGGGCCACACCCTCTTGGGTGTGGCCTCAGGCAGATAGAAGCAGAATGAGGGAAGCTTGAAGAGTGGCTTTCCTTTGCAGGTGCTTTCTGGTGGGTCAGCAGATCTGGCAGGAAGGGCAGAGAAATGCTCCTGCAGTTCTTTGTATTTTTCTGTGTAATTGTTCCCCAATAAATACCCATTTAGCATTTATCTTGGGTCTAGTGAAATAATTACATCCATGCCTTAAATTGGCACATGACATACTTTGGTGGGCCCCACAACTGCCCCATGTGGCTGGTTGTACAGTTCATAGCTTTTATATTTTGCTCCAGCCGCTGAGTTTCTGTGTCTTGTCCAGGGAAAAGCCAATATCTTGCTGTGCTCTTTGCATGCCGTGGATTTGCGGGTGTGCGCCTGTGGAAAGTAGCCCACAGCTTTGAGTTGCACTGGATTTTCTTTCCAATTGACTTTGCTCACCCAGCTCTAAGAATG
Organism: Mesocricetus auratus; assembly: GCF_017639785.1. NCBI lineage: Eukaryota > Metazoa > Chordata > Mammalia > Rodentia > Cricetidae > Mesocricetus > Mesocricetus auratus. The sequence continues at coordinate 42,967,428 of NW_024429189.1, forward strand.
AGAATATTCAATCTCTAGAATCATATATAAATGAAGAGAACAAGAAACTGATTGATTTAATGAAATCCTTAGAAGTTTATACTGGCCAGGAAATTCAAACACTCAGAGAAACAATGGTGAATAGGTCACAGGCCATGGAAAACTTAAAACTGATACACCAGAAGCAGAGTTACAAACAAAAGACAATTAAAAGGATTTAATATTACCAGTACTTTTCAGAGTCAGAGATGACTTACCAAAGATTGCAATGTCATCTCATATGGTCTATCCCGTTACTGTTACTGAAAAACCAGCAACTAAAAAACATCCAAAAGAATTCGTTGAATGTCACTGGGAGCCAATACATATGAAAGATTTAAAAGGAAGCAGTAGTCTCTTATGGCATGCATTCGCCACATGTGAGTCAATTAGTAGACTCATGGGCAACAAGATAAAGGGCAATCCCTAATGATTGTGGCCAATTAGTCTAAGCTGTCCTTGAAATTGGTCCTCAAGGAGCTCCAGTGGTGCAATCAGTTAGTATACTTATATGAAATTTGTCCTCAGATTGAAGAGTGTGCTTTATGGAGGGAAGAGGCCAAAGCACTTGAACATCAAGGCCAAAAGAAAGGTTATAAGGCTCCCCAAGATAAAATTCTTGGTGAGAGTCTTTATGTTGATGCAGAGACTCAAGCTACATAAGATGAACACATCTTGCCCCTGTGGCATACAGCAGTTTTGAATGCTTGGGATAAGATTCAAGAACCAGGGGAAAGAATTGAGTCCTATACTAAGGTTTTACAAGACCACAAGGAATGTTATAGTGAATTTTTGCAAAGATTGGCTTGAGTAGTACAAATAGGGGTAGCAGATCCAGAAGCTAGATGAATACTCATAGAATCTCTAGCTTATGAGAATGCTAATTCACAATTCACAAAGGTGGGGCCCTGAAAGATCAGATCAGCACTATTGGATGAATGGATCCTGCACACAGCCAATATTGAATCTAATGATTATGATACTGAGGCTTGGGTAAGAGAAGCAATCTCCAAAAGTATGAAAAGACATCAAAATACCAAATGTTTTAATTGTGGTAGAATAGGACATCTGAGAAGAAATTGTAGATAAGGCATTCCTAGGAATAATGCTTCTTCTAGGAATAACTCAAACAGAAGGCCACAACCTTCTGGATTATGTAGAAGATGCTTCAAAAGCAGACACTGGACCAATGAATATAGATCAACCAGGGACAAACAAGGAAACCCTTTACCATTGGGAAACTCCTGGGGGGAGGCTTTCAAGGCCCCCCATGTTGAAAGTGGTCCAGTCATTCCCAGTCACTGTGGAGGACAATCCTCCCCAGAACAGCTAGAAAATCCAGTGATCAAATATCAAAATTAAGAGTACAAATAAATAACAGAATGCTGTGGGCCTTCTTGACATAGGGGTGGACCTTATCATTATAACTCAAGAGTCTTGGCACCCAAGTTGGCTTCTGCAGGAGGTAAACGTTCATTGGATTGGAACCTTATCTCAGGTAAAACAAAGAACGAGATGGGTTGAATATGTAGGGCCAGAAGGACAAAGAAGAAGGTTGAGGCCATATATGGCTGATATAACAATAAATCTATGGACTTGTGATACATTGCAGCAATGGAATATTCAGATTAACATTCCTCCAGTATCAGATATGAACCATAAGCAAATTCATGGTTGTGGAAAAATATTGTAAGGTATTATATAAAACAGATACCAACTATCCAGGCTATACAAAAACAGACTACAAGTGCCAAACGAACAGAGGAACCAAAAGCCCTATTCTTAGAGTAGCTAACTGATGAACCTGTCTGGATAGGCTAGTGGCCTATGATCTCTGAGAAGCTAGAGGCTCTAGAAAAGCTGGTTCAGAAACAGCTAAATGCTGGACATTTTTAAGAATCGACCAGCCCTTGGAATTCTCCTGTATTTATTATTAAAAAGAAATCTGGAAAATGGAGAGCCGTCAATAAAGTAATTCAGCCACCAGACGGTGGTGGTGCACACCTTTAATCCCAGCACTTGGGAGGCAGAGGCAGGCGGATCTCTGTAAGTTCGAGGCCGGGCTGGACTGATAGCCTCCAAAACAATACAGAGAAACCCGGTCTCGTAAAAACCAAAAATAAATAAATAAATAAATAAATATAATTCAGCCAATGGGCTCTCCACAACCTGGAATGCCCTTGCCTTCTCTGATACCTAAAGAATAGCCTATTATAGTTATTGATTTAAAATATTGTTTCTTCACTGTACCTTTACAAGAAAGGGATAAGGAAAAATTTGTCTCCACGGTGCCTGCTTTAATTCTCATCCAGCCAAGAGATATCAATGGAAGGTCTTGCCACAGGGAATGTTAAAGAGCCCCACATTGTGCCAATATTTTGTGCTATTGGAAATAATTTATAAACAGTTTCCATAATTTATAATGTTGTGCTATTGGAAATAATTTGTAAACAGTTTCCATAATTTATAAATTACCATTATATGGATGATATATTGTTTGCTGATTCTAAGGCAGAGATGTTAGGAAAAAAAATGTTTGAGGAAGTAAAGGAAGTTTTACCTCACTGGGGATTAGAAATTGCCCCCGAAAAAATACAAAGAGGAGATTCTATCAATTATTCAGAATACAAAATATGTCTACAGAAAATTAGACCACAAAAAGTACAGGAATTGATATCACACTCTTAATGATCTTCAAAAATTGTCAGGAGAGATGTCCCAGCGACAGACTATTATTGGGGTAGAAGGACATGTTCTAAAAAAATTGAAAAAGACACTAAAAGGGGACAAGGACTTAAGTAGCCCAAGAATATTATAAGCTGAAGCTGAAAAAGAATTAGAATGCGTAGAAAAAAAGAATACTAGAGGCACATGTGGACCATATGGATCCATAGCTCAATTGCATTCTGGTTATATTACCATCTAGGGAATACCCTTCAAGAATTTTAATGCAGAATGAAGATCTCATACTAGAATGGATATTTCTACCACATAAACAGAATAAAAAATTAAAAGGATATATAGAAAAAATTTATCATTTGATTTTAAAAGGAAAATTAAGACTTCATCAACTGATAGGAATGGACCCATCAGAAATTATAATATTTTTAACTAATAAGGAAATTTCCTCCTTAAAGAAACATAATGAATACTGACAAAGAGCTTGGCTTGCAGTAACTTTTTGGGAACAATTAGCAACAATTGTCTCAAAGGTGAGAGAATAAAATTCATAAATTGATGTAAGGAAAACATCAATCTCTGGAGTCCCTACATTCTACACTGATGCAAACAAATCAGGTAATGCAGGATATAAATCGGGAATATAAGCAAAGTGGTTCCAAGTCCTGATTACTCTGTCCAAAAGGCAGAATTGTATGTCATTCTCATGGTACTTATGGATTTTACAGAACCTCTCAATATAGTTACCAACTCTCAATATGTAGAGAGAGCTGTCTTAACATTGAAACTGCTGAATTTATTCCTGATGATACAAAATTAGCTTCACTGTTTATACAATTACAAGAAATAATCAGGAATAGGACACACACACACACACACACATGTATATATATCACACATCAGATCCCATATGGGTTGGCCAGGTGCTCTAGCACAAGGCAATGATGAAATTGATCGTTTATTAATAAGAATTGTGCTGGAGGTCTTGGAATTTCATAAAAACACCATGTGAATAGCAAAGGTTTAAAAAAGGATTTTTTATCATTTGACAACAAGTTAACGAAATAGTAAAAATATGTCCTACTTGATCTTTCTATAACCAAACTCCTTTACCAGCAGTAACCCTAAAGTTATACATAGAAATGAAATTTGGCAAATGGATGTTTTTCACTTTGCAGAATTTGGAAAATTAAAATATATGCACCATACACAGACACATTTTCAGGATTTCAATGGGCAACTGCTCTGAGCTCTGAAAGGACTGATTCTGTTATTACACATCTATTAGAGGTAATGGCTATTATGGGTATACCTGCACAAATAAAAACTGACAATGCTCCGGCATATGTCTCCAGTAAATTGAAACAGTTTTTAAATATTATAACATAAAACATGTTACTGGTATGCCACACAATCCTATAGGACAAGCAGTTGTTGAGAGATCTAGTTGCACTTTCAAGGAAATGCTCTATAAATAGACAGGGAAAGCCAAGACTCCCAAAACAGATTATATAATGCTTTACTAACCTTAAACTTTCTTAATGCTAATGAGAAAGGAAAAACAGTCGCAGAAAGACATTGGACAATAGGAAAAACTTATGAGTGGAATCAGCCAGTGTACTTCAAGGATATATTGACCTCACCATGGAAACCAGGATATGTGTTACATTGGCATAGGGGTTTTACCTTTGTCTGCACAGGAGAAGAAAAACTTTGGATACCATCAAAGTGATCAAGATCAAATTTGAACAGGTGAAACTTCTTGATAAGGAGAAACGATAGGTTATTCACCAAGGTATATCCCACGAGTTATATGGAGACCTCACAAAGGCAGAGGGAGTGTTGTGTTCTTGTCTTTACAGGAAGACAGAAAACACCCTTCTCCAAGAAGCGAAAAGATGTTGTTGTTGTTGTTGATGATGATGATGATAGTGACAATGATGATCATGATAGTGACCATTACAGTGATGATGACGATGATAGTGACGATGATGATAATAGTGATGATAATGGTAATAGTGATGATGATGGTGATGGTGATGATGATAGTGACGATGATGATAGTGATGATGATGGTGATGATAGTAATGATGATAGTTTTTACAGATGTGTGTAAAGGTTTGATACCCAAACAAGAAAACTTCAATGTTTATATTAGAACCTTTTGTGTATGTTCCATTATGACAAGAATTTGGATTTTTTTTCTAGCTCCTTTCTGCCACGTTAGTGTTGATTTGCACAGTCTTGGTGACCAAGCGTGCTACAGTGACTAGATTCATCAAAAAGAATACAGGACATACAGTGAAATTTTAATTTCAAAAAAATAAACAAATTTTAGTCTCAAAATATCTTATAAGAACTAGGAACATATTTATACTAATATTGATGATAATAATAATAGTAATAATAATTCCTATATATATGAGACTCAAGTTTAACTGAACACCTTTCATTTTATCTGCCTAGCCTAAACATGTTGAAATTTGTATAAATCTATGGAAGACATCAGTTATCTGGGTTTGTCTAGGTAAGAGGGACTAAATACGGATAGTGTCAGAGAGACACAAATACCAACAGATAGATCTGGGGAGGCCTGTCTTAGTAGCTGTAGTGATTTGAATGAGAATGGTCCCCAGGGGCTCATATATTTTAGTCCTTGGTCTCCAGTTGGTGGAACTGTTTGAGAAGGATTAGGACACATGGCCATGTTGGAGGAGGTGTGTCACTGAAAGTGGGCTTTGAGGATTCAAAAGCCCACTCCATTCCCTGTTAGCACTTTTTCTCTCCTTGCCTAGTTCCTGAGGATTAGAGGTAAGATCTCAACTACTGCACCACCCTCCATGCCAGCATACCTGCCATCATGCTCCCTCTCACAACAGACATGGACTTTAGTCCCCTGCAACCGTGAACCCCAAATTAAATGAGTTTTTAAAATAAATTGCCTTGGTCATGGTATTTTACAGCAATAGAAAAGTAACTAAGTATCAAAACACAAGATACCTGATTAGTAGGGACAGGGCCAAGGTGGCAGGGAGAGGAGCTGATCATGGAATGTTCCAGGACTGTGGGTAGGGTGGCTGCTGGAGTAGAGGTCCCAGGAGACCAGCCCCCAAGCTTTACTTCCCAGGCTGATTCTGAGAAAGGTTACAGTAAGGTTTGTGAGGCAGCTGGATTGACCTAGGGTGAAGCCAGGAGATTGTGGTCAGATGTTCTCACAGTTAAACTTCAGTGAAGAAGGAGTATTTTCATACAATGCTTGATATTTTCCTGGTGTAAAATCAGCATTAAGAGCACTGTCTTTCAGATCGTCGAGTTCTAGATTTGAGTCCTGTACCTCCCTGTGTAGCTGTGAGCACTTGAACAAACTGTGTGAACCCTGGGACCTAGTTCCCTCTTCTGTAAACAAACAGGATTCTGCTTAACAAGGGTGCTTTGTTTTTAGAAAAGGAGTTTCCTAAAATCTTAAGACTGACTTGTTCAAGAGTAAGATCTCAAAAAGTAGTTCCTCTGCTGCTATATTGGCTTTCACTGTTTTGGTCTGAACTGAACATTACACAAGAAACCTTGTTCTGGTTTGGATTTAATGGTGTCCACTGACAGTTTTTGATGCAAAATCTATCACAAGTGGCAGGCTGGACTGTCATCATTATCATCCTATTAGACCAAAGATTTCTTGTGTTGGCTGGTTTTATGTAAGATGGATACAAACTAGAATCATTTGGGAAGAGGCAACCTAGTTGAGGTAATGTTCCCACTATATTGGCTTGTGGGCAAGCCTGTGGTTCACTTTCTTGATTGATGTGGGAAGGTCCAGCTCACTCTGGCAGTGCCTCCCCTGTGCTGGCGGTCCTGAGTTCTATAAGAAAAGAGGCTGAGAAAGCCATGAGGAGCAAGCCAATAAGAAGACTTCCTTCTGCCTCTAGGTTTCCCTGTTTAATTTCCTGCCAAGACTTCCCACACCAATGAAGTGTGACCTGTCAGTTATGAGCTGAAACCAACCCTTCCCTCCTCAAGTTGCTTTGGGTCTGGTGTTTTATCAGCATTGGAAACCCCACTAAGATAAATCTAATGACTGAGTGTCTGTACAGGCTATCATCCCATTATTACTGGCAAGTAAAAGCTTCTCTGAATAACTGAATCTATAAGCTCCAAATGAAGAAAACTCAACTCCAAATGGAGCCAGTATTAACCAAAATGAGCACTTTTGCAGATTCTTTGCATTTACATTCCAAACACGATTGGCATTGTGGTGGGGAGGAGCGGAGCTGAAAACTGTACAGAAAAGGACTCCACCTTCTACCAACGGCATTAGCATTTTAAGGTAATGGATGAACACTAGTGTGCTTTAAAGACTTCCTCACTTTGCAATGAGAAGCCATTTTTAAAATATTGGACAGAGGGGCTGGAGAGATGGCCCAGCAGTTAGGAACGCTCGTTGCTCTTGCAGAGAACCTGAGTGCGGCTCCCAGCACCCGCATGGTGGCTCACAACCATGCATAACTTCAGTTCAAGGGGATCCAACACCCTCTCTGACCTTCATGAGTATGAGTACCAGGCACACGCGTGATGCACAAACTTACAGGAAGGCAAAATACTCATACACATGAAAGTAAAATGAACAAATCTAACTAAAATAAGACACTATGGTGGATAGAGGGATAGAGGAAAGAGTACGGAACTTTCCTTCACCCCAAGTTGAGGTCAAACCACTTTCTCATCACCTCAGCTCTCTGATGGAAAAATGAAAATTCTTAATCTGTGCAGCCTTGGAGTAAATATTCTGGAATATATGATTGTGGCCATCCAGGGCCTTTCTTTCCTTTCATGCAAAGAAACTGGAATCACAGCATGATTGGTTTTTAAACTGTTTTCAGTATTTGTCTTTCTTGATTGTTCTTTTGCTGTTGAGTGTTTGAGCCGCTGCTTTCTGTGAAGAGGAGAATTGTTGCATACTTCTGTCTTATTATCTTGACATTTCACAGAGCCCAGACCTAAAGGATTGGAGAGTTTTAGTACCAAGATGTTGAGAAGAGAAACTCTAATTGGTTTATCACTCTCATTATTGTTTGCTCGGTTTTGTCTTGGGTTTCATAGCTGAAGAGTTCTTTGGCGCACATATGCCCTGCTTTCTGAAAAGTGTTCATTTTAATTTGTAGGATAGAAAGTGTTCATAGATAATTTACCTGTTTTACCTTAATATTAAAGTGCTGCCTTACCTTTGTTCATTTGTCAAAACTTAATATAATAAAGTATTGTTTGTTGAACTGTATTTGAACTGTTGTATTTGACCATTAAAATCTCCCTGCCCATCCCCGGCTCCATACCCAATCCTAATAGTAACTATTATTTCTAATACATGTTCTTTGCATTGTTAAGAAATATATACTGGAAAAACTTAGGGAAACAAAGAGTACTGTTTTGTGGATGTATGATTGGCTTTTCCCCCACAGAAATACTACAATACAAATTTAGTTTCAAATTATATAATTTGATCTGTCATTTCATTTTTAGTCTGTACATTTAGCTTTGTATTAGATAGAGTTGGGTTTCTGTTTGTTTGTTTGGTCTTCCAAAGAGCAGGGTATTAGATCTTGCTTTACTATCTGTTCTGACAGCCTCTGTCATTTGTCCAGTAATGCCATTGGTGACATGGTTGCATTTAAACCTCTGAATTTGGATTATAGGTACAGTTCAGTAGCAGAGGGCTTGTCTAGCATTTTACTTGCCTTGCTTGTTACTGTAACAAAACACATGACAGAATTGGAAGAAAGGTTGATTTGGGTTCATGGCCTTAGATCTTTTAGTCCATTGTGGTGGGGAAGGCATGATGATAGGAATATTCAGTCCACATCCAAGAAAGAGGTGACTGGTCACATTGAAGTAGTAAGCAAGAAACAGAGACTAGGTCATAACATTTTAAGTGCCTTCCCTCATGTTTGTTTATGCCAGCCCTTCTAAAGGGTCCAAAATCTCCCCCAAACAGCACCCTCAACTGGGGACCAAATTTTCTACCACTAAACTATTAGAGACATTTTACGTTTCAACCTAACATGTCCATGGTCCTGGATTCTATGTTCAACAGAGCACACACACACACACACACACACACACACACACACACACACACACACACGTATACCCGAGAGCATCTGCCCCATCTGCCTTGTGTTCTCATTCCTTTTCCCCTATTTAAAAACAAACAACCAACAACAACAAAGTAAAGCACTGGAGTATTATTTCTGTGATTTCATTTACACTAGTGAGCCTGTGTGCAGTGTGCCTCTTTGTTGTGATAAAAACACAGACCAAAAGCAACTTGGGGAGGAGAGGGTTTATTTTATCTTAGAGGTTACGTCCATCATCGAAGGAGGCCAGGGCAGGAACTGGAACAAGAGGAGAGGCAAAAGCAACAGAGAAATGCTGCTGACCGATTGGCCTCCCTCGGCTTGTTCAGCTAGCTCCTTATACAACCCAGGCCCAGGGTGATAGTAAACTGAGCCCTCCCATATCAAGCAGTCAGTCATCCATCAAGTAAATGCCCCACAGACATGCCCACAGGCCAATCTGACAGAGGCAAGTCCTCAACTGAGGCACTCAGTTCCCAGGTAGCTCTAGTTTGAATCAAGTTAATGTAAACTAACCAGGCCAGCTTGTGATGTTACTTTTTACTGTACTTGTCAAATTCTCCATTATTATATGTTTAAAGAGGTTTCTTTTGAATGCTTTACATTTTTTAGTGTTTGTATATATATGAATGTTGAGGGGGAGCACCTCTGGAGGACAGAGAACAATGTGTCAGAATGGGTTCTTTCCTTTCACTATGAGGGTTCTGGGGACCAAACCCAAGTCATCGTATCAGGTTTGGGACATGCACCCTTGCTCACTGGATCATCTCACCAGACCTTATCTTTTGAAATAGTTCTGTTACTAGTTCTCTTTTCCTCCCTCTGGAACTCACATTACTGGCTCATTGAATTATTTGATTATCTTTGAGCTCGTAAGTTCTCTCCTTTGTTCCTTCCACTCTTAACAATGTGTACCAAGCTTAGGAGACCTTCTAGGGCCCTTTCTTCAGTTCTGCGACATCTTCTTCAGTTGTGCTCTATCTTCCCTTGGATAATTCTCTATTCTGTTGTGTTTTAATTTAATTTAAATGTTTCCATTTACTGAAAGTTAGTCTCATCACTGAAATTTCCCATCCTTATGTTTGTTGTCTACATTTTTCTCTAGATCTTTCAATACTAATTGCATTCTCTTAAATACCTTGCTAATAGTTCTAGTATCTGAACTTTGATTTCTTATTAATAATAATAATTATTTATTAGTAGGAATAGCATTAGGAGTAGCATTAGGAGTAGTATTGGTTTGTAATTGCTAGAAACCATGCTAATGGGCAACAGAGACTGTCTTCAGTGCATATATCTGAAAGTGGCAGCTTCCATCCTTTGACAGACATTCATGTGAGGACTAAGTACATCAAGTTTTTTAAAGGGAGAGGGCTCTCTTCCTTTGTGTATCTAGTAACCACACTTTTAGACACCTTTCTTATAACCCTCTCCAATCATAAGAGCATACTCAGGCTGGAGTGACATCACACAAAATTTAGTTTATTCATTAATTCATGTAACAATTTCTCTGGTCTTAATGGAATAGAAAGTCTTGTAAGATTGTCAGCCTTTTGTCATTGTGAGATAATGAACTTAAAAAAGAAAACAGCTTTTTAAAAAAAGATTTTATTTATTATTAATTATATGGTGTTCTGTCTACAAGCCAGAAGAGGGTACCACATCTTGTTACAGGTGGTTGTAAACCACCATGCGGTTGCTGGGAATTGAACTCAAGACCTCTGGAAGAACAGCCAGTGCTCTTAACCTCTGAGCCATCTCTCCAGCCCTTCTTAAGGCTCACTATTGAGGGAATTACAGTGCATGGTAACTGGCATGTTGCTTTCAAGCCTGTGGGCATAGCGTATCACAGCAGGAGCTCATGGTGGAAAAGGTTGCTCGCTTCAAGGAAGCAGAACCAAAGAGAAAAGGGAAACTGGTCGTACTCCCAATATCTCCTTCAAGGACATGCCTCCCTGTCCCACCCCCTGTAACTTAAATTCCACCTCCTAAAGCTGCACCCTCTTCCCAAAGTACCACCTGATGACCAAGCTTTTAGCATGTGAACCTTTGGGAGACATTCTCAACCCAAACTTTATCAGTAAAAGATCTGTAAAAATAACAGAAGTATGCAATGAGATAAGAACTGCGGAGGAGGTATCCAGAATACTTATGAATGTCTGTAAAGAAGAGAGTATCTACCTACTTTGAGACATCTGGAGCAGCTCACCCACGAAGCAGGCACTAGGACCAGAGGGATAAGTCAGATAGTAATTCTAGGCCAACGGTGACTCTCTCTAATGAACATGGTCCAGGGCCTGTAGAGGAGAGAATGCAGAGGAAGCCAGTCTAACAAATGGAAAACTATAAGAGGAGCATGGTGCAAGTTAACCATGGCTTTACAGTCCTCCTCAGCTTTATCCAAGGACTTTGTGCTCTTCTTCTGAGCCCTGAGAGTCACTGAAGGGTTCTTAGCAGAAATAAATGTAAGCAAGGTTGCATTTTGAAAGGGCTTCAATAGCTTTCAGATAGAAAAGGATGGGAGACCACTAGGACTCATCTCTGTGAAGACATACATTAAAAGGGAGCTGTAATATTTCAAGCAAAAGACAGAGTGGGGTGGTGATGGTGGAATCTCAGGGAAAGCAGACAAATTAGAGAAATATTCAAAGGTAAAAATCAGTGGAATTTAGTAATCTGATATTTAAGTTGCAGAAAGAGATACATATCATACATTACTCCTAAGCATCTTTCGTGTAACAAAATAATGAGAGGTATCATTTAGTATCATAGGCCAGAATTTAAAAGGACCAGGGTTGGAAACAGAGAAGAATTTGAAATATGGCAGATTGCAGATGACTCCAAAACATCTAGAGATATCAGATAGGCAGCTTGGTAAAACAGCCTGGAGCTCCAGAGTACTATGAGCTAGGGACATAACAGAGCCACATGTGGGACTGGGTACTGAAGTCACATGTATTTCAGTGTTTTCTGGTGTTGCTGTAACAAACCAACACACACATGGTAGCTTAAACAACAAAAAAGTATTCTCTCACAGTTCTTTAGGCTCCAAGTCCAAAGTCAAGTGTGCTTTGGAATCATCTCTTCCCAAGACTCTGAAAAGAATGCTTTCGTTTTTCCACCTTCTCTTGGCATCCTGTGACCCTAGACATTGCTGGCTCAGAGACAACCCACTCCAATCTGCCTGTGTCCTCTCTTTGTGTGTGTCCCTCCCTTTCACTTGCCTGTCATGGGACCCTTGTTGTTATTTTCAGGATCCACTCATACAATCCAGAATGGTCTCATCTAGAGTCCCTTTTTATCAGAACACCGGTGCAAACACACCCTTTTGCCAAACAAGGTCACACTCATGGGTCCTGAGGGCTGGAATGTAGACATATATATAGCATGCATTTGTTATACGAATGAGACCTCCCAAAGAGACCAAAGGAGAGAAAATATAACTTAAAATTGTGCCTAGAGAAATTCCAAAGCTTATTCAGTTTCCTGTGTAGGAGACTACTATTTGGCAACCATGTCCAATGATTAAAAGTTTCTTGGGAGGCTTTGATAATTAACAGTTAGAAACCAAATTCTCCCGTAACCCATCATTCTCCTATTGCTGTTGCTTGTTCCTATTGTTCCTTACTTTTACACACTCTCCTACAACCCATTTTCTCAAGTTTTCTGCCAGTACTCTTAGCACTTAATTAGCACTCGTGGGAATGGAGCAATGGCCTAGTGGTTAAGAGTTCTTGTTGCTCTTCCAGAAAGCCTGAGTTTGGTGGCTCACAACTTCCTGTAACTCAAATTTCAGAAGACCTGATGCCTTCTTTTTGCTTCCTCGGGCACCTGTACGTGTACACACACACACACACACACACACACACACACACACACACACACCAGTATGCTTTGTGCTTCTATTTCCCTCATATTTCCCCTCAAAACATTCAATATTGCACTGAAACCATGACCTATCTAGGGGCTATTTGTTGATAACACAATATTAGCTTTCTATGATTTATTTTCTAGTGTTTCTTGCAATCTCTAAACTTAGTGCTCTGAAACAATAATAATTTATTTTCTTACACTGACGAGCTTAGATTTCTAGTACAGGTCTCACTGCACTGGCATGAGTGTATGGGCAAAGCCGTGTTCCTTCCTGGAGGTTCTTGGGAAATCCACTTCTTTGCCTTGTCTACCTTGTCAAATCCTCTTGTACTCCCTGTCTCATGGCCCCACTCCTCCAGCTTCAAAGCCAACAACACTGAGTCCTACTCACATCTCATTGCTCTGACCCCCTCTTCCTCCTCTTATTCAGAATCTGTGCTGACATTAGCCCTATCCTGATAATGCTGGCAGACTTCTTGTATTAGTTACTATGGGGCTTTGAATGAGGGATGCAGTAGAATCTATGCCTAACCTGTCCTTCAGGGTCTCAGAAAATGCCACGCATGGCCCCCTGACAGCAGATGGGGACCCACTCAGACTGTCCTCCTCCACTTAAGGAAGAGTCCCCCTTTTATTTTTGTGCCCCTACTTTCTGTTCCATGGGGTCCTGGAGGAGGTTCTAGGTCCAACATTAGTTCTTAAAAATTGTAGTTAAACTCTGCTTATGTTGAGCAACATCAGTAATCTTAACGAGCTACTACTTATAAACGAGGGTCTTTCCATTCTAAAAGCTGACGCTGTCATAATAATACTGCATTCAGAGTATGGTGAGTAGCACATGGTTATAAGGAGGCACAGGATTTGTGTCTTGCCATTTGTTATGCTAACTAGAATGTCTACCTCTGCTACTGTGTTTGACTCCATTCATTTAGAACTCATAAGATACACACAAGCAAAGATGTCTTCTTGGACACCTACGCTGAGCCTATAACCATCTCTCTTCAGAATAACAAATGTATGGTTTCTTGTGGTTGAGCTAAGCCTGGGAGACAAGGCTACTCTACAGTGAAGCTGTGAAGTACATGAAACATGTGAACACTATATAAAGTGCTAGATGGGAGGGAACAACCGTCATTTACATCATTTGGGTAACAGTGCCTCTACAAAATGACCAAATGCCACTTAGGTAAATAAAATTTATTTATGAATGAATAATACAGAGGATCCTGGGGAGAGCAAGAACACATTTGCTTGATCAGTGGGGCCCTTAATACTGGAGACAAGAAGGACATGTCATGATACTTCTCTATATTAATTCTTAAATGAAAATAATCTATGATAAAAAATGGACCCAGAACTCAACAGCTAAAGGAAAGTTCTGCTGGAAAGATTTTTCACATGCTACTAAAATGGGTAGAATTTTTGAAAGCCTGTGTATAAAGTAGTTCCATGATTCTTAAATGTACATTCAGATACATATTGCCCTAGTTGTTGGTTTTGTTTTGTTTTTGTCAATTTGATACAAACTAAAATTATACGGGAGAGAGGGACCTGGATGCAGAAGAAAGCAGCCACTACCATCGGCCACCATTTGGGTCTCCCCTTTGGTAGAGAGAAGAGGGAGGGACTCCTACTATACCCACTAGAAGAAGAGATGGGAAGAAGACAGTATAAGAACACATCCAACAACAGAAAAACTTAGAAGACACACCAGAGTCTCAGAACTCTACACCAGCAAGACCTGACCATCCCAGTGCAGATGAAACAGAAGAGAATGACATTAAAAACAACCTCATGAAAATGATACAGGCCCTCAAAGAGGATATGAGAAAATCCCTTAAAGATTTGAAGAAAAAGCTTAAGGTGAGAGGGGCCCTGCTCTGAGACCCAACTCCCTACACCCCCCTGCTCCATTTCCCTGGGCATTTTATGCTCCTAAAGAGGACCTGCACTGCCTGGAAGGATCACCCTGAGTCTTCCCACACCTCAGTCTTCAGTGCCTTTCCATCCTTGTCCAGTGCTTAAGGAGAGGAAGAGACCCCATGAGCTCCCACTGAAAGAAAGGATGGGAAGAAGGCAATATAAAAACAGAGCCAGTAACAGAGGAACCAGTATGATACCACCAGAGTCTAGAAACTCTCTACCAGTAAGACTGGAACATACCAACACATATGAAACAGAAAAGAATGACCTTCAAAACAACCTCCTGAAAGTGATAGAGGCCCTCAAAGAGGATATGAGAAAATCCCTTAAAGAAATGGAAGAAAATGCATATCAAAAAATGCAAGAAATTAAAAAAATCTCTTAAGGAAAGCCAAGAAAAAACAATCGAATAGATGAAGGAAACAATTCAAACAGTTCAAGACCTGAAAACCAAAATGGAGACAATAAGAAAAACACAAACTGAGGTAATGCTGGAATTTGAAAGGCTGAAAAAACAGTCAGGAACTACAGATGCTAGCACAACTAACAGAATACAAGAGATGAAAGACAGAATCTCATGCACTGAAGATAAACTAGAGGAAATAGATTCATCGACAAAAGAAAGTATTAAGTCCAACAAATCCTTAACACAAAATATCCAGGAAATATGGGACACCGTGAAAAGACCAAATCTAAGAATAACAGGTATAGAAGAAGGTGAAGAAGCCCAGCTCAATGGTACAGAAAACATATTCAACAAAATCATTGAAGAAAACTTTCCCAACCTGAAGAAGGAGATGCCTATGGAACTATAAAACGCTTACTGAACACCAAATAGACTGGACCAAAAAAATTCCCCTTGCCACATAATAATCAAAACACAAACATACAGAATAAAGAACGAATGTTAAAAGCAGCAAAGGAAAAAGGCCAAGTAACATATAAAGGCAAACCTATCAAAATTACACCCGACTTCTCCATGGAAACTATGAAAGCCAAAAGGTCCTGGATAGGTTTTCTACAAATACTAAGAGACCATAGATTCTAGTCTAGACTACGATTCCCAGCAAAACTCTCAATCACTATAGATGGAGAAAACAAGATATTCCATGACAAAACCAGATTTACACAATGCATATCCACAAATCCAGCCCTACAGAAAGTTCTAGAAGGAAAACTCCAACCCAAGGAAGTTAACTACACTCAAAATAACTTGAGCAATAGATAATCTAACTTTACCAGAAGTCAGAAATAGGAGAAAAACTCACACACAAAACCACCACCACAAACAGATCCAAAGCAAACAAGAATCAACAATCAATGGTCATTAATGTCACTGAATATCAATGGTCTTACCTCATCTATAAAAAGACACAGGCTAACAGAATGGATACGATAACAGAAGCCATCCTTCTGCTGCATACAAGAAGCACACCTGAATTTCAAAGACAGATGCTACCTCAAGGTTAAGGGTTGGGAAAAGACTTTCCAATGGACATAAGAAGCAAGTGGGTGTAGCTATGCTAATATCTAACAAAATAGACTTCAAACTAAAATTAATCAAAAGAGATGAAGAAGGTCATTTCATATTCATCATAGGAAAAATCCATCAGGAAGAAGTCTCAATTCTGAACATATATGCCCCAAATATAAAGGCACCAATATTCATAAAAGAAACATTACTAAAACTCAAATCACACATTAAACCCCACACACTTATAGTGGGAGACTTCAACACCCCACTCTCACCACTGGACAGGTCCACCAGACAGAACCTTAACAAAGAAACAATGGAACTAACAGAAGTTACTACCCAATTGGGTTTAATAGACATCTATAGAACATTCCACCCAAACAAAAAAGAATTCTACCAGGAAACTCCTACAGCTGATAAACACCTTCAGCAAAGTGGCAGGATACAAAATTAACTCAAGAAAATCAATAGCTCTACTACATATAGACAATAAAGGGAATGAGAAAGAAATCAGAGAAACATCACCCTTTACAATAGCCACAAATGCCATAAAATATCTTGGGATAACTCTAACCAAACAGGTGAAAAACTGGTATAACCAGAACTTTGAGTCTTTAAAGAAAGAAATTAAAGAAGATACCAGAAAATGGAAAGATCTCCCATGCTCTTGGATAGGTAGGATCAACATAGTAAAAATGACAATCCTACCAAAAGCCATCTACAGATTCAATGCAATCTCTATAAAAATACCAGCAGAAGTTTTCACCGATCTTGAAAGGACAATCCTCAACTTTATATGGAAAACAAAATACCCAGGATAGCCAAGGCAACCCTGTACAATAAGGAACTTCCGGAGGCATCACCATCCCTGACTTTAAGCTCTATTATAGAGCTATAGTTGTGAAAACAGCTTGGTGTTGGCACAAAAACAGACAGGTAGATCAATGGAATCGAATTGAAGACCCTCATATCAACCCACACATCTTTGAACACCTGATCTTTGACAAAGAAGCTAAGACTTTACAATGGAAAAAAGAAAGCATCTTCAACAAATGGTTCTGGCATAACTGGATACTGGCATGTAAAAGACAACAGATAGATCCATATCTATCACCATGTACAAAATTTAAGTCCAAATGGATCAAAGATCTCAACATCAATCCATCCCACTGAACCTCTTAGAGGAGAAAGTGGGAAGTACCCTTGAACAAATTGGTACAGGAGACCACTTCCTGAACATAACACCAGTAGCACAGACTCTGAGATTGACAATTAATAAATGGGACCTCCTGAAACTGAGGAGCTTCTGTAAGGCAAAGGACACAGTCAACAAGACAAAGTGACAGCCTACAGAATGGGAATAGATCTTCACCAACCTCACATCTGACAGAGGGCTGATTTCCAAAATTTACAAAGAACCAAGAAGCTAGTGTCCAAAACACTAAATAATCCAATTAAAAAGTGGGGTACAGAACTAAATAGAGAATTCTCAATAGAGGAGTCTAAAATGGCTGAGAGACACTTGACAAAGTGCTCACAATCCTTAGCCATCAGAGAAATGGGAATCAAAACAACTCTGAGATATCATCTCACTCCTGTCAGAATGGCTAAAATCAAAAACACTAATGACAGTTTATGCTGGAGAGGATTGGAGAAAGGGAAACACTCCTCCATTGCTGATAGGAGTGCCAACCTGTACAACAACTTTGGAGATCAGTATGAAGATTCCTCAGGAAAATGGGAATCATTCTACCTCAAGATTCAGCAATTCCACTCTTAGGCATATATTCAAAGGATGAACATTCATACAAAAAGAACATCTGTTCAACTATGTTCACAGCAGTATTATTTGTAATAGCCAGAACCTGGAAGCAACCTAGATGCCCATCAACTGAAGAGTGGATAGAGAAAATGTGGTACATTTACACAATGGAGTACTATTCATTGGGGAAAAAATGGAATCTTGAAATTTGCAGGCAAATGGTTAGCACTAGAAGAAACCATCCTGAGTGAGGTAACCCAGTCACAAAAAGACAAACATGGTATGTACTTACTCATATATGGATTTTAGACATGGAGCGGGGCATTGCCAGCCTACAATCCCACCGCCAGTGAATCTGGGAAACAGGGAGGACCCTAAGAGAGATATGCATGGTAACTGGATGAAGGAGAATGGGAGGAGATCTCCTGAGGGGATTGGGAGCATGGGGGGGAGGGAAGGGGAAGAGGAGATGGAAGAAAGGAAGGCAGAGAAGAGGAGGGGAGAGGAGGACATGGGGTAGCAGTAAGGTTGAGTCAGGGTAAGAATAGAGAACAGGATGAGAGATACCATTATAGAGGGAGCCATTATAGGTTCCAGGAGAGAACTGGCACTAGTGAGATTTTCAGAGATCTAAAAGAATGACACCAACTGGCATTAAGTCTACCTTAAATGCCCTCCCCTAATAATGAGATTGATGACTACCTTATATGCCATCCTAGAACCCTCATCCAATGGCTGATGGAAGCAGAGGCAGACACCCACAGTTAAACACCAAACTGAACTCCTGGAACCCAGTTACAAAGAGGAGTGACGAGCAAAGGAGTCAAGACCCGCCTTGTGAAACCCACAGAGGCTGCTTATCTAAGCAAGGGGGAAATGCATGGACCCCAGAATGGTGACTGAGAGGCCAGCATGGGACTGATCCAGACTCCCTCTAACCTAGGGTGTCAGAGAGGAGGCCTTGGCAATCTATGGGGCCTTGGCTAGTAGATCAGTATTTATCCCTGACGTACAAACAGACTTTGGGAGCCTGTTCCACATGGAGGGATGCTCTCTCAGCCTGGACACATGGGGGAGGGCCTAGGTCCTGCCCGGGATTACATGACAAACTTTGAAAACCCCCCATGGAAGGCCTCACCTTCCCTGGGGAGTGGAAGGGGAATGGAGTGGGGGGTTGGGGGTTGGGGAGGCGGAGGACGAGGGTAGGGAGACGGAGCTGGGAGGAACATGTGTAAAAAGTTAAATAGTTTAATAATTTAAAATAAATAAATCTGAAAAAAATATATGGGAAAATAATTTTATCATGTGATTTTAATTTTATCAATTTGAATAATGCTTCTGTTCCAATTACCTATAGGCAAGTTGGTAGGGCATTTTGGGCCCAGACTGCTGTGAGTTGGCACCACCAGTGGTCAGGTGGTCTTGGAGTATATAAGAAAACAAGGCAAGCAAATCATGAGGAGCACGTCGGTAAACAGCATTCCTCCAAGGCCTCTGCTTCATTCCTGACTCTGGGTTCTTGCTTTGAGTTCCTACTCTGACTTCCTTTAATGTTAAACTGTGGTGTGGAAATTTAACTCAAAGAAAGCAATTCCCCAAGTTGTTTATGCATCCATGGCTGTGTGCACACATGCATGGAAGGTACACATATACACAGGGGGTGATTAGAAACATATACACCTTTATCAGAAAGGCACTTTCCCCAGCATCACCATGCCCAGGGACTGCCAGAGGAAGGGGTGGCATAGGGTGGAGGCTGTTAGCACCCAGGGCTCTCTGGAGGTCAGGTAACTAGTTCCAATGGGGAGGCCAGAACTGGTAGAAAAGCTGGTAATGGTAGTGAGGAGTGACAATGGCAATTTTTTTGCTTTATGAGCTTTCCTGAATCAACACATTTTTTTCCTCTCTGGTATTTTTGGCTTTATAGAATCCCCAGTGGTAAGATACTATATTTTGAAGCACAATAGATCACCCCGAATGAGGACTGCTAAGTGAATGGATGACTCTCATGGCTGCCTCAATTGAATGGAGTTTATGAGTCATTACTGGCTCACAAAAGAATCGCCCATCTGTGCACACTGGGGAAAATGAGGCTCTCTGAAGAGTGCTGATGGGGACTGATGCCCAGTCATGAGGCTTTCTGTGCAAGCTGAACTGAATCCCAGTGTCATCAACTCTGCCTCGGCTTTCCAGCACTGAGGCTATTCCACAACGTTCTAAAGCAGATTGAGAAAGGTGGGTGGTGCCAGGATTTGAATTTGCTCTAAAAACCATCTATCCATGGTCTCTGTGCCAGTGGCACCACACATTGTATGATAATCCTATTGGCTGGTATTCTCAACCCACTTCCAAAACAGTTTGATGATCACAGCATAGTTCATCATGCCCACTACAGGAATAACAATGAATATTGTGCATATAGAAGTTGTAGACATGTCTAAGTCAGCAACAATACCTAATATTCATAGTACACATACTTTATGTCAGAAATTTGTCTAAATGCTTTTAATTACTCAATTTCAACTAATTCCAGAAAATGCTTTCTGTGTGATTAGTAGCCCCATTTTACAGAACAGCAGCAGCAACAAAAAGTAAGTATTGCCCACCTTATCCCATCACCCACTCTTATCCAAAGTCATCTCTCTTGTCTAAAGTTACCCAGTTTGTAGAGGAGCAGGAGGAATTTGAACCTCAGTGTTCACACACTATCTGTGATAGTTAATATTTGATGTTAACATGACAGGATCTACAGTCACCTAGGAGAAAAGGCTTTGGACTTGCCGGATTAGGTTAATTGAAGTGATAGGATGCCCCCTACATGTGGGCGGTACCACTTAATGGGCTACAGGATCCTAAACAGAATCAAAAGGAGAAAATGCATTGGTACTCATCCATCTCTGTCTCTGACTGTGGATGTAATGTGAGTGACCAGCCAGATCCACCCCCTGTTGCTATGACTTCCCTATTAGGATGGCCTATCACCTTGATCTGTGAGCCAAAATAAACCCTTGCTCCTTTAAGTTGCTCGTCAAGGTATTCTGTCACAGCGATGAGAACGTAACTGATACACAACCCTCTGTCCTAGTTAGGCTTCTATTGCTGTGATAAGCACCAGTGGCCAAAAGCAACTTGGGGGTTAAAGGATTTATTTCATCCCAGACTTCCAGGTGACAACAGTCCATCACTGAAGGAAGTTGAGACAGACATTTAAATCGGAGATCTGGAGGCAGGAACAGAAACAGAACTATGGAGGAGTGCTGCTTACTGGCTTGCTCACTGGTAGCTTGCTCAATCTCCTCTCTTATATCCCAAGCTCACTTGCCCAGGAGTGGTACCACCACAGTGGACTGGGCTCTCCCACATCAATCTGTAATCAATAAAATTCCGCCACATACTTGCCTACAGTCCAATATGATGAATACAATTCTTCGGCTAAGACTCTCTCTTCCTGATATGTCTTGGTTTGTGTCAAGTTGACAAAGTAGACAGCACACACTGCAACACTGGTAGGAGAAAAATCTGGACTGTCAGTACCAGCTGATTGCCTTCTCCCAGCCACTGTAGTGAGTGTGTACAGGGTGTGTGAAAGTGGATGCAAAGCTATGTGACTCTATTATAACTGGATTAGGTATGTTATAGAATTCTATTTAAAAGCAACAGGACAAGAACAAGCTGGATTTGGAGTTCAACAAGTTGGGCTTGAGATTCAGACATTATAGACTTGCGAGTTTGAAAGAAAAATTTTATCTGTCTCAATCTAGTTTTGTCCCATATTAAAAGCAGGGTTAACTGTTAAGAAAAATGTCTGTGTGTTTCTGACTCATTGCACACAAGTCATCCCCATCTTGGTCTGAACACACTGTCATCCGGAATGCCTTCTAAAAGCATCCTGGAAGCCTTTGCATGTTGTCTTTCTTTAAACCGTGCCAAGAATAAATGGAACTAGGTCATCTTAAAATTTTAAACTTAGAAACCAGAATGTCTGAAGAGGCCAAGTGGACACTGTAAGCTGTAGATGGACCCATCCAAAGCTGGAAACATGGGTCTTCTCAGAGGCTTCATCCAGGGGTGAATCTTATCACAGTTCAAAGGCAGATACTTTCCTGAAAACTCCCTGTAGAGCCTGGGCTTGCACTCCTTGCCCTCTATACAAATGTCACAGATTTTCACAGGGTGCAGGAGTGGTGGGTGTTTACGTTGCATTTTTCAGGATCAAATCCAAAGTTCGTTTGAATATACACCTCAGATATTGAGAGGGTCCAACGATGAAGATGTGGCTTTGGTGGGAGTACCAAACTAAACGAGTCCCCCATGTCCCCCTGGCAGCCACCTTCAGAGCACCCCCAGATCCCTCGGCGCCATGCAGTGCTCACTGCCATCTGCACTGCATTCGGGGAACTGTACTATGTCTGAGGCTGTCTATCTGCTCAGAACATTAGCCCATGCCAGTTGACTTAAGAAACTGAGTAGCCTGAGGAAGACTTTTGGGGTCCCAGAAGGCCACAGCGATATCAAATGTGAATGCTCTGTGACCAGAGAAGCCCTGTTGAGCTTCTCTCTGTAGAAGGCTGAAGTTAACATTTTTATACAACCTGGGAGCTGTGGAGGAATGGATAATGATTCACGGGACTAGGTATCAATAGTAAATATAATTTATTTCAGGGAGAAGTCACTTATAGAAGAAAATAGTAGGCCCCACGGGTTCCCGCTCTAAGGATCCGCACCGGGTGCTTTTTTGTGACCCCCCCTCAGGAAACAAGAGAGAAAGCCACCTGCCCAGACCCCAGACCTAAAACTCACCCAGCCCCCTCCCTGTCTTGTTCTCACCTGTGACCATGCCCAAACGGGAGTGGTCAGCGCTACAGGTGTGGGTGAGGTGGATATCTCTCTACAGGGAGCAGGATAGTCTGAGTATCTGCACTGCTCCAGCAAGAGGCTCTCCAGAGTCGAAGGCCTAGTTCAATTTACAGGACAGAAAAACCACTAGAGAGAGTACATGTGAGTGCAAGTGGACATATGTGTATGTACGCATGCGTGGTGTGTGTGTGTTTGTGTGTGTGTGTGCGTGTGTGTGTGTGTGTGTTTAGATCAGGAGTCCTCCTCAGCTGTTGTTCCTCAAACACCATCTGCTTGGTTTTTGAGTCAAGCTCTCACCTGGAAATGCGGTCCTCCAAGTTCACTATGCTGGCTGGGCGACAACACCCAAAGGTTCACCTGTCCCTGCTTCCTTGGCACTAGGATTACAAGTGGCTGCTATCATAACTTGTTTTTTGGGGGGGGGACTGGGAATGCTAGGGGTTGATCTCAGGTTTTCAATCTTTTCCTGGCAGACACTTACCAACTGAGCTCTCTCCTCAGCCTCTGATCTAGAGTTGTTTTTTTAATGAGAAATAATAAGGTTAGGTATGTATTTAATAAGCAATTAGCAACTTAGTGGTGAGGACAGAGGAATATAACTGCTAACAGCTTTCTAAGCACACAGTGTTAATCAAATAGTATCAGTCGCATAGAGAGAAGGAAGGAACAGAGGTACCGTGGAAGGGACTAATGTATTGTTGATTATTGGTTGTTTTTTTTTTTTCAGACAAAGTCATGACTATTCAAAATTCACTACATAGCTGATGTCGGCCTCAAACTCATGATTCTCCTGCCTCAGCCTCCTGAGTCCTAGGATTATGGGTGTGAGTCACCATTATCACACTGATTTGAATCTTTAACTAAAAACTTTAAAGGGCAAGAAATCTCTAAATTCTTTTAAAGGGTACATTCTTTTAAAGTTCTTTTTTAAGGCATATTTTTCTACTAGAAAGAAAATCAAACCACTTTTTATCAAGGACAACTGAGAAAAACTTCGCCTGTCATATTCATCTTTCTTTTGCGTGGGCAGGGATCTGGATGTTAGCAGTGGTACCCAGATGAGATCTTGCCCAGTGACTCCTCTCTATGGGCCCTGCCTCTTTCAGAATCACTGTGTAATGAAAGGAGGCCAGTGCCATGCCCACCTGGAATAAAAACAGACATGAAATGTCACACTCCAAATTCCTTGGGATCTTTTTCCTTCTAACTCTCCAGATTTTAAAAGCATAGTTTCTCCCTCTAAGAACTGTTTAAGAAATGCTAGCAAAATGTTCAGGCCAGGTGGGGTAAAGTACATATCTATAATCAAGGGACTCTGGAGGCTGAGGGAGCAGCACAGAGAGTTCAAGACCAACCTGGGCTACATAGCAAAACCCTACTTCAAAAAAGTAGGGGAAGAGGAGAGGGGGGAAATCACCTTCTTGTGTTCTAAGTGAAAAATGAAATTTCATGTGACAAAGACTTTGGGGATACTGTGTAAGATGGTCATGAACAAAGAAACCATGGCCTATAGCCATGGTAACATGTTTTTGGGCAAATTATATCATCCTTCATCTCTCATGACTATCTATTTCTGTGTATATTAGTTACTTTCTTTTCTTTTTTCTTTTTTCCTGTGACAGGATTTCTCTGTGTACCCCCTGGCTGTTCTGGAACTCTTTCTGTAGACCAGGCTGGCCTCAACCTCAGAGATCCAGATCTACCTGTCTCTGCCTCCTGAGTGTGGGATTAAAGGTGTGCACCACCCCTGTCCAGCTCTTAGTTACTTTTTGATTACTGTAACAAACCACTATGACAAAGGCAACTTATAAAGAAATTTAATTGGGTGGTGGTTTCAGAGGGTTGGAGCCCATAATGGCAAAGGCATCACGACAGGAACAGCTGAGAGCTCACATCTTGATCCAAAATTAGAAGGCAAAGAGGAAACTGAGAATAGTTCTAGTCTTTTGAAACCTCAAAGCCCACCACAGTGACACAGATCCTCTAACAAAGCTACAACTGAGAGCCAAGTGCTCAAACGTGTGGAGTGTATGGAGCCAATCACATTGAAACCGCCACACTGTGCAATGAATCACTACAGATTTGGCAACCTGAGACCATACAAACTTCCGGTCTCATGGTTTCTGTGGATGAGGAATCCAGTCTGCCTCCTCTGGGTCCTCTGCTTGGGTATGTCTCATAAGACCCAGACAAGGGACCAGCTGGACCTCCAGTATCATCTGAAGAATAAAGAGAGGAAGGACCTACCACCTCCAAATTTTCTTCCATTTCTTTCTTCCAAGGCCGTTATGCTGACTTGGTTTCTAAGTGAACACTGACAACTTTAAGCCTGTGTCACAGGTCTGTGATTGTAGAGGTATTGTTGAGAAATCACTTTGGAGACGGCCATGGTTTAAGGCACATAAAATGTCTGCTTTGTGGAAAGAATAGTCATGATCGTTAACACAGAGACCTTGGCAAGCTGACATAAGGTTGTTTCATAAGCTGACAAAGGAGAGACTCTCACCCCAAGATAGAATAGTCACAAGCTTACATAGCACAGCCACAGAACTGGCGTGCCATCACTGTTGCTATATCCTGTGGATTGTGAGCATGTCACTGAGCCAGCCCACGCTCAAGAAGAGATATTACACAAGGCATGATTAGCAAGACACTGGTAATACTAGGGCTATCTATCTCAGGCTATCACATCTCACATTTGTAACAGACGGATATCTGAAATCTCCATTTCACAAGACTGTTTAAGGAATTAGTGTGCATTACACAAAGAGAGCCAAAGAGTGCAGTAAATGTCAGCTACCATTACCATTCATTTGATTTCTTTTCCTTGCCATTTTACTGTTACATGGTATAAGCTAACCTCTTCTAGTTTCTTGTTAATCCATGAAATAAATAGTGTAAGGAAATTACCAAAGTCAGGCATGGCAGACCCAGCTGATTGGCATAGATGCATCCATACTGCAGTCCCACACTACCCCAACATCTACCTGAAAACTCAGAAGTGCCTGTGAAAATGGAGGTAGAAGGCTTTCTGGTTAAAACAGGAGGAATTAATTGCTTCATGATGGAAATGTAGATCTCAAACGCTATGGCCATCCTCTCAAAAGTAACTACTTACTTAATCTTTAATTGATGCATCTACTTTCTATTTTCCAGTATTAGCCTAACCACAAGTTTATTAAAAATAACTGGAGGGCCAGTGATATGGCTTATCAGGTAAAGGCACTTGCCCCCAAGATGATCTGAATGCAATCCGCAGAACTCACATGATGGAAGGAGAGAGCCAGTTCCTCCAAGTTGTCTTCTGACCTCCACATATGTGCTATCACACACACACACACACACACACACACACACACACACACACACACACACACCACTAAATAAACACATAAATATATGAATATATTTCTAAAAAGAACCTAGAACCCCATGACCTGTAGGCAGCCTTGCCTTCACCCACAGTACATTTAGGAGACACGAATTCTTGATCTTGCTCCTACATAGAGTAGTGTATGGTTGTAAAGTTGGTCTGCCTCATTTTAAAAAATACCATTGTATAAAAGTCCAAGTCTTGAATTTTGCCACGTTTACACAGACAATAAGCATATTTGTTTCCATGAATAGCATCCATGGTCAGTTTCTCTCACACAGTGTACTCCTTTAAGCATTTATGAGGCTACAAAGTACATCTATGACTTCAGGCCAAGAAGTAAAACTGAGTTAGGCATGCATACAAGTAATGATTAGATATTAAACAAAGAATTAAATACATTAAACTGAAAGTTATCATAAAGGGAATTTTCTTTTTGTCTACAGTTGATACAGTAAGTTTGGTCCATTTCATTTCCTCGTACACAGACTATAAAATCCTGGAGCTAAATCAACCATGTTCCAGGCACTTTTGAAGCCTTGACATTTTGTCTGATGTCAGCCATAAGGCAAGCCTAGATGTGCTTGCTGAGTGACTGAATGTCGGACGCTCAACTGCTAGGTTGTTATACTGACTTATTGACTGCAGAGTGATGTTGTCTAAAAGGTCAAAAGTGCTGGTTTTTAAGTATGATCATTGTTCTCAAAATAGACATGCATGTGTGAGATGATCAATAAATACAAGAGTTCAGCAAATAATGCTATAATGTATAGTCATCCATATGCAAAGAAATGAACTCTACGCTAAATCTCGCACTTGGTGCAGTCATTAACTCCAACTGTATCATGCCCTTAAAGGTAAAATGGAAAAATACAAAACAATATAACATTTTTATGATGGATTAGCTTAGGAACACCTAGATATGTCAAAAACAAAACAAAAAAACAAAAAAAACAAGATCCTTAAAAGAATACACTGCAAGATTTAAAAACTTTTGCTGGTTGAAAATTAAAAGGTAAATTGCATGCTTGACAAAGGACTTTGTACTAGTTATTGCTCTGATGCTATGAAAGAATGTGCTACCAAAAAGCAACTTAGGGAGGAACGGGTTTATTTTGTCTTACAGTTTGTTATGGTTCCAGAAAGAGAGAGTTCATCACATTGGGGAAGGCGTGACCGCTGGAACATGAAGTTGGCCAGGCAATCAGGAAGCAGAGAGATCATAGTTGATCCACAGATGGGAAGCAGAGGGAGAGGACAGGAAGTGAAGACAGACTAAAAAAAAATCTAAAAGTCTGTGCCCAGTGATCTACTTCCTCCAGCAAGGCTCCACCTCCTAAAGGTTCCATAGTCTCCCCACACAACTGCACCAAGTGGGGACCAAGTGTTCCAAAACATGAACTTCTGGGTACCTTTCTCATTCAAACCACCACAGACGTGTACCCAGAGTGTGTAAAAGACTCAAAACTTAACAATGTGAAAACAGAACGGTTGAAAGTGGGAGAAAGGCTAGAGCAGTTACTTTACCAAAGAAAGCATAAATGCGCACAGGTCCACATGGTCAGCCCTGGCATGCAGCTTAAAGCCATGGTGAGAAACCCCTGCACATCTACTAACACGGCTGAGGTGAAGAGTGCACAGTCAATGTGGAGAACTCCTGGGGCACTATCTGCTGCTGGTGGAGATGCAAATGGTGGCACCACCCTGGAAAACACCCACTCACAATGTAGTCAAGCAGGCTAAGCCTAAGGATGCAAAGGCAGTGTCAAGGCTTCCGGATTCTCACTCCAGGCTCTATCAATTTCTAGATGCCTAATCTGTGAAAGGTCATTCTCCCTCTCTGAACCGTCGTGCTCCCATATATATGGTGCCCATTCCACTGTGAGTTCATATTCTAATGGCAACAGTGGTGAATTTTCCTTCACTTTGTACTGTTTCCCCAACCTCTGTGATATTTACTTTTCCCTCTCTTCTCATCTTTATCAAAGAGGAGATGCATGCCAAAGGTGTTTGACAATAGTTCCTCACACTCATATGGTACGATGTGATCCTTTGTAATAAAGTTATAATAAATATATGCTAAAATGAAAGTTGCAAAGTCAGCCTGAGCAAAAAGAACCAGTTCACAAGGAGGAGCAAAGTAAGCATATGATACTTGATAGAAACCACACAGGCTAGAACATTGGTCTTCAAAAGGATGAGAGAAGAGAGCTGTCAACCTACAATTCCAGAACCATCTAGGACAGCTTCAAAATATTAAAGTAAAATATACAGACCTTCTCAGGCAAACCAAATCTGTAGAATTTCTTGCCAGCAGCTCTTTAAGATCCATGGAAGTTCCTTTAATGTGCAATATTTTCAAAAGTTCTGTAAGACTGGAATTTGTATTTAAGAAAGCAGCAAATAGACCTAGGCCCTCTACACGTATGTGGCAGTTATGTAGTTTGGTCTACTTGTAGAACTCCAACAGTGGGAGTAGGGCTGTCCCCTAATGCTTTGACTGGCTTTTGGGAACCTATTCCTCATTCTGGGTTGCCTTACCCAGCTTTAAAATGTAGGGAGGTGCTTAGTCAGAGGGGGAAGGGTATAGGAGGAGAGGAGGGATGGGAAACTTCAATCAGAATGTAAAATTAATTAATTAGCTTTTTAAAAAAGGGCAACAAACATATGGAAATACATGTAATGCATTTTTGGGGCTTTCTATGTCTGTGAAAGATAATTGACTGCTCAAAACCAGGCAATATATTATTGCATTTTGAATATGTACGGAATCAACGTCTGTGATGGCAAAAGCACAAAGAACAGGCAAATGGAAAGAAGGAAGTAGAGTATTGGGGAAACAAGTGATGGGGGACCTGCATTAAGGACCTGAGGTAGGCTGTGATAGCTGCATATAGAACCTGAGATCACAAAACTCAGTGACAGAAGGTGGCAGATACCTGCTCTGTCACTTCTTGCCTTATTCCTGCCACACAGGGTCTCTCCCTGAAATCAGAGCCAGGTTGGTGTGGCCAGGAAGCCCCAAGGATCCTTCTGTCTATGCCTTCAACAGCACTGGGGTTACAGAAGTGTGTAGCCACATCTGGTTTTTCGAATGGATGCTGGACCCAACCTCAGGCTTGCACAGCAAGCCTCCTCCTCACTGAACCATTTCTCAAACTATCCTATATTCTTTTCTGGAAAAGGAAGCCCTACCTGTGTCTTCTCAGGAAACACACAGGCGTTTGCTGTGCTAGTCTGTTGGGATTCTGCTCTTTTTCAAGTTCAACTCAGGACATTTTGGCATGAAGACAGCCTGAATGCAGGACTGGGCTTCCAAGCTGCTCCTCGAACATCCTGGAAAAGTTCTACAAGAGGTGGGAGGCTTGAAATAATTTTCACCAGATATTCAACATGATGTTTATGGAGGACTTGCTTTGCTTTGGATGCTGGGAATACAAAAGAAATATCTCCTACCCTCTTGGGAGTCCCATATAAATATGCAGAAATAAACAGTCACCTAGCAACTAAGTAAATGACCCAAATATTCACAGAGAGTGATAGGCATTGTATAAACACTAATGGATTAACAGAGCCGAAATAAAAATTCGCTTTAGCAACATGCTTTCCTCCCCAATGGCTCTTCAAGCTTAGGCCATTACTATTTCTCCTAGTGTCTTCTTTTCCTAATTTCTACAAGAAAACTAAACTTTTCTAATGAGAGAACCTTATGTGTAGCGTTATCTCTAATTGTAATTTTCTTGTGTGTGTGTGTGTGTGTGTGTGTGTGTGTGTGTGTGTGTGTGGTTTTACTTCAACGGCTTTCAATAGTTTCAAACGAGGGCTGAAGATATTCTTTGGTTGGTATATGCTTGTCTGGAAAGTCCTGGATTCCATTCCCAGCACTACCTAATTGGGTGTGGTGATACATGCCTATGATACCAGCACTTGGAGAATCGGAGATTCAAGGCCAGCCTGAGTTACGTGAGTCCTTGCCTCAAAGACAAACCAACAAACTTGTAAAAACATATTCTGAAACAACCCGTCATTTCTATTTCAACAGGAAGATAGAGGAAGAGGTGACAGAGTGTGCGAGCTTCAAAATAAGGAAACTGAGGAGGAATGTCCCAGCTCAATTCTATGAGGGTCAGTCAGTAGGACAGTTGGAAGCCAACACACTGATTGAGCTGAGCAGACACCTCACCAAGATCTTTAGTAACCTCTGACTAACACGGCAAATTTGACTATTTCTAAAGGGAATTACTCAGCAAAAAAAAAAAAAAAATGTCTTCCAAGTCACCCTGGAAGATGCTGTCTTAATTAGCTAAATGGTGTTGATTAAAAGCTTGCATGCATGCTAAGCAAGTTGCTGTGCTTGCTAGTGGCAACATTTCTTTCTGCTGCCCTAGGCCTCTATCTCTAAATTAATGCTCTTTTCCCTGCGCCTCACTGATGACTGGCAAATTATGCAAATATTTTTCCTGTAAGAAATTAGATAATGGTCTCACTACTTCTAATAACCAGGTTCTATAAATAACCACAAGTTACAGTTTGATTTAAAATGCTGTCCCTTGGCTCTCTGAGCAGTGTTTCTCGTTGTTCATATTACCTGGAAAAGTAGATGTCCAGGGATATCGATATCTTCCAACTAAAAGCCTATGGCGAAGGATTTCACTAAGCAATGGGGATTAAGCTTTGATGGAGAAAGCCAAATCATAGTGCAGTGTCCACAGACCTTTGCAACGGGCAGCGCACAAAGGTACTTATTTCGTGTAGGTGTTCAGCAAAGGACATCAGAATAGAATTTTTAATCAATTACATGGATATGGTGACCACAAAATGTGGATGTCAATCAGCCTCCTTCTCCCTGTGAATGCTTCTGTGTTCACAAAGAACAAGAATAAAGGTGTGGCATTAAAGAAAAACAATGTTGTCCTTGACCTAGGTCACCCAAGTACAAATGTGTTAACCTTTATATCAACTCTATGGAATCAAGTTACATTCGGAAGCACAGTATTTTTCTAGAATAATTAAGCAATTGTGGCAAAACTGATAAGAAACCGATTTAGACCATTCTAGAAATCTATTGTTTCAACAGTCATCCTCTTTTTTGACACTAAAGCCTCCGAGATAGAACCAGTTCATCCCAACATCATAAATGAAAATGAACAGAAATTTGATTCACTAATTCACAAATACAACTTCGAAGTCAGACTTCAGCGCGGCATAGTCATTGAAAAAGAAATCAATGAAAGCCAAACGACTCAAAGTGGTTCACAATTAATCCACAAACTCGCTTGTGCTCTTTTACCCACAAGGGAACATCTTTTTAAATGCAAATTGCTCAAATACTCTAATTGTTCCGAAAGCGTTTCTGATTAGCAATCTTGATAACGTGCTTGGGTGCTTTCTTGTCCTATTTCCCCGCATTTTGAATTTCATAGCGGTGTGAATAGAGACAGTACAAACCATGGTCCCACTAGACCAATGCAACCTGAAGCTGTAAACGAGTGGTTCTGAGCTCCAGGCCATCCCGGCTCACTTGACCCCTGTCTTTCCGGTGCAGGGAAGCAGCTTGGCTAGGCTTGGCAGTGAGGGAATGAAGTGCATCCATTGCTCGCGATTATTAGCTGGAGTGGAATGAGCCGCCTCCTTATTATGCAGATTAGCGGAGCTCTCAGTCCCAGCATATTGTGCAGATGCGGGCTAGCAGCTGCTCTTACAGATGGCGAGTACACAACTCCATTAGGCTGGATCTATTGTCTGCTCCTGACTTGTGTGGAGGCTGGGGGCCGGCGCAGAGAAGAGAAATTGTTTCAGGACGAGATGTAAAGGCGCACACACACTCTTAAAAACCAACACCCAGGAGACTCTTTACACAGCAGGGCCGACAGCGCTCAAATTAGAAATCTACCCTAAATAAGGACTTTCGTATGTCACAATTAAGCTTGTGTATTTTTAAAAACAGATTAACCATTAAAATTGAGTAATATAATTCAGATTCTGCAATGCCACGCTATTAAATATCCAGATTAAAAACGAACCCTGAGAGATTCATTCAGAAATCTGCACGACATTCAACTCCTCTGGGATCTTGTGTTTAGTTAGCTCCTTTACAAGGAGGCGAGTTTATTTTCCATAACATCAAAATGTGATGAGAAGCTGCATTGGGGGAGTTTGTCCTTTTAGTGTTATTATTTATACTAAGGAACATCAGAGTGATTGGTTCCAGTTAGTCTGGAGTGAAAGCATGTATAAGTAATGTCTTTGTGGGGGAATCATTTTTAAAACTAGTAGGAAATCTCATTGCTGCATAATTTTGGGTTTGGGGTAAAATAACTTGATTGCTATTTGAAGATGCTAAGCTATATAAGGGACAGGTTTGGTTTTGTTTGGTTTTCAGCCTTTGTTTGTCTAGTCTTCAAGTTCTGAAGGGTTCTAAAGGAACCAGAACTTTCAGAATAATGGCAGGAAGCTGCCAAAACACCAGGGGCATCGTTCTAACTGCCTATCAAAATAAATGTACTCTGCTAAGTACAGTTGCTCAAAGCTTAAAAAGATTCAGTTTAGAGGTAATAACGGCAGATAAAAAGTGGTGACTCTCACCTACTGACCAGTCAATGCAGACAGCGGAATGAAATACTTTTAAAGCGTATTTTAGAAGACACCTGCTATAGAATCAAGCTTATCAGTGCAAGAGGAAAAGGTGGACAATGTAAATGGATTAGTCTAGAGTCATGTTTTGCAAACTTCATTTTTTGTAGTTTTATACATTTTAATTAAAATATAATTACATCACTTTCCCCTTTCCCTTTCCTCCCTCTAGCTCCCTCCAAGTCCCCATCTTCCAACTCCTTCCATGACCTCCACTCTCAAACTGGTGGCCTTTTCTTCAAATATTGTTATGTGTGTCTATGTATGTCTCTGTCTCTATCTGCGTGCACACACACTTGCTCGCACACACACACACAGACATATACATAAAATCTCTGAGTCCACTTTTGTCAGTGGTGTGTGTGGTCTCAGAGCTGACCACTTTGCATTAGACAACCAACTAGAGAGACCCTGACTTCCCCTTCTTAGCAGTCATCTGTGCCTGTAGCTCCTTGTCCTATGAGATGTTTCCCCCTTCCAAGTCAGCACGTCTATTGATGTTGCATTGTTTAGATCTTCTTTATGCAGCCATTTCTGTGAAAGACTGTTTTACAGCCAACTTCCTAGTATTCTGGATCTTTTACTCTTTCTGCCCCCACTTCTGAGATGTGGTAGCTGTGGCACGGATGTATTCACTGGGGTGGGGCTCCCCACGATTTGTTGATCTCTGCCTTGTGTAGTCGTAGTTCTATGAGGCGGCCTCTATTTGTTGTAAAGAGTGGATTCTTGGATGTGGTGAGAACTACACTGTTTGTGGTTATAAGGACAAGCTTTCTAACGCAGTTAGGAATTACACTGTCTAGCAACGTGGTGGTAGCAGCTCCTCTTCTAAGATCCATGACCTCACTAGGCTTGGAAGATTGGCTAGGTTTCCAGCACCAGGCAAAGTTGCCCTCCAGTTCAGTGAGGCTGAGGTCCAATTAGATTGCTGTTGATTGCCACCAACACTTGAGTGCCACTTACTGCATCTTTATGAATATTTTGCCACAGTGGTCATTGTTGTGATTCATAGGTGTTACAGCCTATGAATGTTTCCCTCCCTTGGCAGGTTGCATAGTTTTGTTTTTTTTGTTTTTTTTTTTTTTTTGTGTGTGTGTGTGTGTGTGTGTGTGTGTTTTGGCACCATGGAAACTAGCCTGAAGGAAGGAAGGCTTTCAGATTAGAACCAAGTTGAATCATCTGAGCCCTGTGTCCTAAGTGCACACAGTCTCCAGCAATAGGGACTTACCTTTAACCTTTGGAGGCAACCAAGGGCAACAGTCATAGTCTATATTGTTTTGAGAGTCACTTGAATTACAATGACCAACCGTTCTAAAGGAGAGTTCTTGTGTCTGTTATTGGAGGTTTTTGTTAGTGTGTGGTTAGTGTGCACATTGCCAGCTCTAGTAGTATAACTTCATTTACTATATTGTATGCATACACTCATATGCATAGTGTGTGATTTTAGGTAAATATAAAATAAGATTCCTTGAGACTTTATCAAACCATCTTGGTGTTATTTGTCCCTCCTACTCTTTATCCTCCTGTCTTGACCTCCTCCATCCCAATTTGGAAACCCCTCTATCCCCCATATGAAGAACTTTGTCTTTTACATGATAAACACACATACATACGATTTTTACAAAACCTGTCCCTTTTGCTCATGATCTATTCCGATGTGTGTATTTTAGTCTGTTCCTATTTTCTAATGCTAGTGATAGCATGTTTGTTTCCTTGAGTTGGACATGACTATCTGGGCTTAAAGCAGAGTTATCTGTGCTATCTTGCATAAGGTCCTCGCAGTACTGAGTCTGTTAACACTCCCTCACAGAGAGAGAAAAGAGTTTCAGAAGACCTTTAGGAAGTCTTCACAAAATCCTTAAGAGACTCCTCCCCAAACCACTATATAAGATGTGAACACTTGCCTGGGGTAGTACATTCTTGTACTACAACTGCAACTGCAAGCTGCCTACAACTTGCCTGGGGAACTTCCTTGTGGTAGAGCCGCCACTGAGTCAGGCTTCTGTAAGTAAGCCTGATAAACTTCACCAAGCTGGACCAGGACAGCATCCTTTCTTTAAAGGATCTCCCCATCTAGGATGAATAGATAAGTTTTATGTCTCCCCAGGAAATTTACACAACACAGAATTAAATGCGTTTCATAGCTATATCTATGACCTATAGTTTGACAAGCATGAGGCTAGACTATAGTTAAGCTGGTACTATGTAATGAAAATGGGCTGGATGAGTGTCTAAATTGGTGTGAAAGGCAAAAGGAAGTCTATTACTAGTCAGGACAGCAATGAAACTTTCCATGGCTCAGCAAGGAGGCAGAACCACAGGAACCTGTCTGTTTGGGATGGAAATAGCCACAAGAGAATAACTGAAAAGGTGGATTGAACAGGCTTCAGGATGGTCTGTGGAGAGACGCTGCTTTGGAATTCCTGCTCAAAGGTCTGAGGATCAAACATCATCTAAAACAGATGCCCTCTAGAAGACAGGACAGTGTTACACAGCATACCCCAAAAAGAGGCCTTCACTGCGGTGGAGAAATGGGACTGTGGAGCCTCTAAACCTAAGGCTGGAGAGAGGCTATTCTTCAACTCTTGGCAGAAAGCCCAAGGGTAGCCAAAGCCTACAAAATTACAAGACTGACAGAAGTCCAGCCACCACTGGTGAGAGAACGTGGGGGCATCAGCTGTGCATCTGCTTAGTCAGGAATTAAACAGCATGGAGGGACACACAACTACAAAACAGTGACTTTAGAACAGACAAATTATAATTTAGCAATGCTCGTCAATACATAAAAATTACATTAAACTTGAAGCTCAACTTGCTTTATGAATTAACTTGAGCTCAACACCCTTTTGTTTTTGAGAGAGAGAGAGAGAGAGAGAGAGAGAGAGAGAGAGAGAGAGAGAGAGAGAGAGAGGAGGTTGGAGGACCTCAGCCAGGTATGCCCCCTCTTTGAGACAGGGTCTCTCTGTGGTTTGAAGCTCCCCAAGTGGATGAGGTCAGCTGGCCCGCAAGTCCTAGGATCCTCCTGTTTCTGCTTTCCCATAACCAGAATCACACGCACATACCACCATACTCTGCTTTTTGTATAGAGGCTATGGACTGAAGTCAGGCCCTTGTGCTTGCCAAGCAATTACATTATTGACTGAGTCATACTTGTTCCCCCTACAGTTAAACACACACTTTTCTGATGGAAACTTTGAGTCCAGAACCTGCTGTCTTTTATTTACTGGCACACCCAAACTATGTTGCACAGTGACTTACCCAGGAATAGGCAGTTAATACAGAGCTGATGGATGAGTGTTAGCACATGAAACAGACATATAAATAAATAGTCACAACCTGAAGGATAGGTCAACAATACATAGTATAGAGTTAGCAAGAACTTACTGGGAATTAGGGGCAATGGGGCACTTTTGAGTTGGTTTGAAGAGTATACAACAAAAAGATGGGCATTGTAAGGAAAAAGGAAGGAGGTGTGTAGGCACAGATGTGTGGGAAAACAGCACAACTGTAAACAGTGCTGCATGACTAGAAAAATAATCATCTCAGTTGGGGAGGCTGAGGCCAGGGGATAGTAGCCAGGCTGGAGAAGAAAACCAAGACTGGGTTTATACCTTGACGATGTCATTCCAAAGAAGCACCTGAACTTGAAGACATGAGAGAATTTTCTTCAAGAAGGGAAACCCGGATTGATTCAAATCCTTGGGGTAACATAAATGCAGCTATTGAGTCATTTATTACAAGCTCTTAACATACTTATTCTCCTTTCTGGTCAGACCCAGCCCACAGCGCAGGCTTCTCCTGTGTGCCGCCTGGCCAACCTGTGGCAGAACACCATTAACACTAAGAGTGGTAGCTCTCCTCTGAATGAGCCCAGGCATCCTTTCTGACTCTTGAACTCCAGGCTTGAGAACGCACCCAACGCACCCCTGTTGCTGACAGGAAACAGTGGTTGTGTTCTACTTTCCTCCCCAGCAGACAAGCTGCTCAAGCCAAGCCATGGACTGACACATTACCCATAGAGGCAGGCACAGACTGCTCTCCACCCAGGTTTCAGGAGTTCACACAAGAACTTCCAATGTCTTAGAACATTTGTTTCTATGATTTGCTTTACCTAGAAGCCTTCAAAATGGCTTCTTCAAATTCTTCTTGTTGTGTTTGTTCACAGCATTTGTATCATCCAGTCTTCTTTCCACCCCTTTTTCTATTTGCTAAGTACACACACACACAGAGAGAGAGAGAGAGAGAGAGAGAGAGAGAGAGAGAGAGAGAGAGAGAGAGAGAGAGAGACCAGGACAATCACATTCATTCTTATTTTATATTTGGATTTGAGCATACTGGTCTCCCCCATGGATTGCAATCCTTGAAGGCAGGAACCAGGAGTGATTTATCTTCGACTCTCTCACATCCAAGATAGCAGATACTATAATAAATGAGAATAAATGAAATAGCATATGTGAAACCCCTGTGTACCATGCAAATTACCAGGAAAGTAATAGTTCTTAGTTCTTATTAAATGATCTCTCTTTCTACCTCCCTCCCTCCTTCTTTCTCTCCCTCCCTGCTCTCTGAGAGAGAGAGGATTCTCTTATGTACCTTATGGAGTTGCCCATCTATCTATCGCACTCACGCTGTAAAAGTAGCGGGAACACACTGGTCCACTTTGTCTCCCTCATTTTTCTCAAAAGTCGTCTTGTTCCTCCCCTGCTTCTAGCGTCGTGGCTAACTGCCCCATTCAAAACAGGGCTTCCTGTGAGGCGCATATGTGGATTGGCCCACTGATTGCCTTTATAGCTATGTGTAGTGAGGGTCAGCACATGGCGTCAGGGCTGAACACAGGAACACCCACCCTGTGGCTTCTGCTGAGAGGAGCTGCAAGCTGCAGCTGAGCTATGGTTGTCTGTGGACTGAGCATACAGGGTTTCTCTGTGGCTTTGGAGGCTGTCCTGGAACTAGCTCTTATAGACCAGGCTGGTCTCGAACTCACAGAGATCCGCCTGCCTCTGCCTCTGCTTCCCAAGTGCTGGGATTAAAGGCTTGCACCACCAATGCCCGTCGAGGTATATTTTTTATTCTATATCTTTATGAAAATTTAGGGTGGAAGAACTATGTGACTTTTCTTATACCAGAATTGTCTCATTCATTTATGCTCCTTTATGGGGGTCCCTGGAATTCAGTGTTTAGACTCCTGATTCATAGTTGTCTATACCAGTGCCAGGTAGATTCTAGTCATCTATATAACTGACAGAAGGGGTATATCACTATGGTGAGGGAATTGGAGGAAACATTTACAGGAAGTTGTTGTGACACTGAAGCCAGTTGTCCACGGACAGGGCGCAGCAGAGAAAATGCTGGGCATGGAGCAGAAAAGAGAAAAGGCAAAAGAGAGCCTGCAGGGGGTACAAGTGGGAGGTCCATTTCTCTCCTCACCCCCAACCCCAACAATGCAAGTGGTGGATTCTCCAGAGAAGGGGATTTGGGAAATTCAATCTCCACCTTAGCTAAGTAGCACAGGAAAAACAAACAAACAAAAAAACACAGCCCTCACTGGTTCTGGCCAGTTAGTTATCTGGTTGTATACAATGAGTAAGTTTTTATTGCACTAGTATCAGATGTATGCCTATATCTCAAGTTTTTAATTTTAAACATATAACCTTTTCTTCATATAACATTTGCTGATCAAAAAATAAATCCTTAATTAAGTGCATTGTTTACATGAGAATAGAGTTAGGAACAAAAGGCCAATTAATAAATTAGTGTGAAAGTTAGCTTTATATTATGGATATACCCATCAACTATGAATTTCTGGCAAATAGGTAAAAACAGAAAATAAAAACTGATAATCAAATTAATCAGAAAGTTTCAACAAATCGTCTATATTTTTCTTGATGAACCATGCTGGAAAGTAATCAAGAATTAAAATTAATAGGCTTGCATAATACCATCTAAGACTTCATAATTCTGAACCAAAAAAAGGAGAGGTCTGCACAAGTTTTTACAGTTTTGTCAGATCAAAGCCCTAGGTAAACCCTCACCCCATGTCATTCACACTGATCCAGTGCTCCGTGCTCGGCCTCACAAACCGTACATCATGGGACAAGTAGTATCCTGCCACTTATGGGATTAGTGTGTCTAATGAAGAGTCATCCTCAAGGCAGTCAGGGATGGTTAAGAGCTTTTAGAAATAAGCTTCATTGTAAAGTGTTACTTAGTGATGATTCCTAATTTGAGTACTCAATTCTTTGAGCACATGCCAATCAGAATTCTCTGATAAGCATTATGACAGGTATTAGAAATTTAAATGGTACATTCCATTAATCAAATATTTTAGCTGAGAAATTTACAATGTTTTTGAAAAATCAATTCTTTCATGCATTGTTCTAGGATAAATATTACATTCTCAAGTCTTACACACCACAGGTCCAGGAAAAGACCTCAAATCAAAGTTCTTATTTCTTAAATATCCTTTCCTGAAAATGTGTAAAATCAAAACTTCCTAGAAAGACCTCTACCCAGAAGCTGCCAAAAACAAAGTTCTTAATTTCCCAGAACCCCAGGGATCCGACTGTCCCTTTCTGGCACATTCCATCAGCAAGTTTAATAAGGCCTAAAGTCACACATCAGACTTGAGTTTTCAAACCCATCTCCCTTTAGTTAAATGTAAAAAAGATTCCAGCAGTGCGATCATGTTTAAGCATCATCTACTTTGAATGCCTCACTATTTATTAAATAAAGGAATTAACTTGCCTACAAACCAAGTACTCTACCTTGGCTTACTTTAAAAAAAAACTATTCTAGGCCCATTATAAAAGAGTCTTAAGTACCTATTTATTATTCTTGCTTTTAATCCCCATTAATTAGGACTTACAATCTGAAATAGATCTAATTTTAGAATAAGCCACAGCTGGGGAAGATCATCAAACAAACAGGAAGCCCTCTGACTCTGTGGAATTTACAGGTCCTGGATACACAGCCAAAAAGGATGGAGTCAAGTTTGGAAAAGCGCAGGTGTCTTGTAGCAGTTGGTACCTGCTAGTGACTATTGCATGCATTGCTAAGCCTATGTTGCTGATGGATTTCTAACTCAGCGTCAAATGTGTGGGGTAAATGGGATTGATGCATGTGTGTTCCTACCTGTAGAAACTGTGATCTTTTTACAAAAGACAGATGGAAAATGATCTGGTAGCAGCGTGATTTGGATATCTTTTGGTATTTGTCAGTGAGCAGCCCACTAACTACCATAATTCCACAGACAACAGAGACACATAACTGGTGTTCCAAAGGTCAAATTCTTCTGGAGTTAGACAGCAGTGTCATCAAGTAAATGGTATTAATTGAGAATTTGGGATGTGTCAAATAAACAAGGAAGACCGGAAATTCCACTAAGACATTCCTGCTCTATTCTTCCTGCTTGCTCTTGGGTTTATCCAGTGGTTCTCAACCTTCCTAATGCTGCCACCCTTTATAATACAGCTCCTCGTCTTGTGATGATACCCAACCATAAAGTTATTTTCATTGACACTTCATAAGTGTAACTTTGCAACTGTTATGATAATGTAAATAAATATCTGTGTTTTCCAATGGCCTTAGGTGACCCCTGGGAAAGGGTCATTTGACCCCAAAAGGGGTCACAATCCACAGGATGAGAACCACTGTATTTATCTCTCTTCCTCTCTCCTCTCTTTCTCTCTCTCTCCCTCCCTCTTTCTCTCTCCTCTTCTGTCACCCACGAACCCTCAACATATGGCCCTCAGGCAGCACATCCTGTACCCGTGCACTAACAACAGGAATGACTTGGTGACTGCATTGCAGAGGCAAGTGCTCAGCTTTCCCCATCCTTACTCCGTGACAGTTCCGATGTCACGTATGCCATTACCAGCCTGACACACATGTATGCTGTCCCCCTTAATAACCCATGGAGGTCATGGGTCAGAGGTCTGGCATAGATGACTGACAGCCAGAGAGGCACCATACCTGCAATAGAACCATCAGCTGAAGTGAAGAGACAGGGATCTGTGGGGAATTTCTTTCCCGCCAAGGAACCTTCACTCAGCATGACCTGCCTTGGGGAAGGCTTCAGACAAGGTCCTTTCTTTTCTACTTCAATCCTGCCTTGAAACATGCTTTCCTGGCCGCCTGTAATAACTGTAAATCAGTTTTCAAACAGAAAACACTATGTAAACTATGCATAAGCCAGGCTGGGTAAGGAGATGACAGGCTGCCCTGCTCTGCCTCCTGTCTGTCATGTGGGGTCTCCCCTTTCTTCCCCCTCAAAGTCCTAAGAGGTTAAAGAAGGACTCAGGCTCTCAGAATTTTAAGACTAAAGGTGACCTCAGAAGATTTTCCTACCTGCTTTCTGGCACTGCCCACGACTTCAGCTCCCCTACCTCTCTTGGTGTATTGGGTTGTTATTGCTGTTTGATTTTAATGAAGCCAAGATCAGCATAATCATTTTCAAGGAGGAATATAATTATCAAAGGAACCTGATATTTCACTTCCAATAACCAGCTCACTCTCTGTGTGTAAATTTCTCTTAATTCTCTATGCATGTTCATTCTTGGTTGATTTTAATTTGGTACTCATTGTTTATTTTTAGAAAAAAATACCATAACCAGTAGAGTTTTAGCTTAGACCAATGAATTATTTATTCCCTCCTCCCAACCCCCTGCTTAGTTTGGTATAGTAAGTTTTTAATTTCTGCATAAAATGAAGTAGTGTGTGGGCTGGCCCTGGCTCCCACGGCTACCGTGAGTGAGGTGGGGCTAAAGTCTAATATGAACCATCCAGAATATCCTCATTCTAAGAAAGAATCAGCAGTCTGCTGCTGGGAAAAGCAAGATCAACTGTGTAGAGGTCAAGGTAGAAGAGACGTTCTATCACAAGCAGATCCCACTGTTTTTGATGGCTTCCATGTTCAATCCAATGCCTGCTAGAAAGGTCCCACAGCAGTAGCTGGGTTTATCATGACTCTGATTGGTCACCGTGGTTGGTGGGAGCCAATGAACAAAACAGTTTGCTGACAGTTAACAGTGAGGAATGTGTTCTCCCTGTCTGCCTAGAACTGACAGACAGAAAAGAAGAAATGCAGGTAACACTAGCGGCGCTGAGTGAAAAGAGCCAGATATAAAATGGTACATACTTATAGGATTCATTTATATAGAATATTCAGAATACACAAACCCAGAGACAGAAAGCAGAGTACCACCCTGACTGCTTGGGGTGATGGAGAGCAAAGAATGGGGGTGACTGCTATGAGTAGAAGGATTCTCATGAGAAGGATAAAAGTGTTCTAAAATTAGACCACATAGACTCTGTGTCATGGGTGGTTGCACAGTACTATGAGTTTACAAAATGTCAGTAATAAAATTTTTACATTGTATATATTTTATCACAAAATTTTATAAAAGACATGCCTGTAGATTTTAAGAGAGAGATTCCCTCTGGTGGCAAGGGTTCTCCCCCGTGAGAGCAATGGAATAGTGGGAAGCAGATAGTTGTTGATCTCAGACAGAAGAGAAAGAGGAGACCCCAAGGGTGGGTGGGGAAAATGAGAAAGTTCTCAGCTTCTCACTCTTCTAGGAATATTCCAGAAAGGCCTCATTGGCATACTCCCTGGGGTTGAAGAGACAGACAAACATGAACTTAAATCCAGCCCAGCCCCTCTGCTGAGGTGACTCTTTGTTCCTGGAGTTCCTGGCATACATGTGACTGTGTCTGGAGCCTTCCAGGGACCTTCTGCTGTAGTTATCACGAGCCTGAAAAGCAGGAGCCATACTCTTCCCCAATTCCTAATTGAGGAAACTGGAACTTGAAAAGGATAGTGAAGTAAGCACACAGTGAAGACATAGAGGACCCAGCACCTCCTGTCCTGAAACAGGGAGAGTAGTGACTACTTGTAAAATCATGAGGAGTAGAAGTACGTTTTGGAATGCCACTAAACTGTGAAGATCACTCAGTGACACTCACTAAATGGTGACAGAAATGTCCCCGGTGAGGGCAGTCTCTTTGCTAACTATGACCTCAGCTGAGCGGCTTCCAGTGGCAGTCCATCTGATCTGTACTGTGTTTAGAAGGCCATTCACTGTACTATGTACAATGAATCTACAGTGAGTCAAAACTAGTCATGGTATCAGGAATTAATACAACGTATACCTAGGGCAATAGATGGGCGCCATTTAGGAGAACGGGTTTAAAGAGGGCACAGGGAAGGCAGTGGACTCTTCCGATTGGTTAGGGGTATTTGCTAACAGCATTACCTGTCTTTAGAGAAGGGTTCTGGAGAACCAGGGACCTCTGGCAGCATGGGTGCCCAGAGCTGAGCAGTAACTCATGATCATCACAGTGAGTACAATATATAGTGTATTTATTGTGACAAAGCAGTAGACAAAATGCGTCACATGTACTTTCCCCCTCAAATACCTGTATGTAGTTAAACAAATAGGTGTCATGGCGCCCTTCCTCTGGTAAGCACATTTGGAGTCCAGGAGCACACGGCTAATATACAATAAGCTGGCCAAACCCAGGCTGAAGGAGGACAAAACCTTGGCTCTTGGCTAATATGTTTCCCATGAGGAAGGTTATTAGCCACTTAGGAGTCATCATGGCAACTTTTGGCCTGGATAGAAATGGGCTCGATAAATATCATTTCTATCCAATCAGTAATGTTTGCCAAAGGCAGAGGAAGGGGGTTGAATGAGGTAACCTAAGGCTAGGCCTTGGCATAACACTTTCTGGAGTAGTGTCTACCCACTTCAGACCACCATCAAAAGCAGACTGAGACTCACATCAGACCCAAAGGTGCCCATCAGAAGTGGAACCTACTCCCTTGAGAGACAGGTGCCCAGACTTCTTAGGCACTCTTTTCCGGGTGGTTCTCACTTCAGTGTATCGTAAGACATTCACAGGCCACAGTGGCGTTCTTGAGATGACCACAGGCACCAGTGGCCACATGTAGAATTTGCTCTTAAGAACTGCATAGGCCATTTTTAATAACAGACAAACAAAATAAACTTCAGAAGCTCCATTTACTATCTTATCTCCAGCGAGGTGCAGAAGAGAGAACAGTCATACCATCTCATCAGCTTCATCATTTTGGCCAACATACCAGCAACATCTTGTCTGTGAACACTGCCATGAGGAAAACATTGTGACCACATGTCATCTTAATGGGCTGGGATTAATTACTGGATTCACTTATCGCTAAACTGTTTAACACCACAGATATTTGAATGATGACAGATAATTGATGGGTGTGCTAATGCATCCTGTATATCTAAAATGTTTCTGCTCATATTAACATCACTGAAATCCAGATGTGTTTTGCTGTCAGCATCAGCCAGGCTGTAATCTTGCCAGCTCTGGGGCTGTCTGTTCATGTGGGAATGTTTCAAGTATGAGCATGGAAACTTGGAGAGTAATGTCTTTAACAAGGAAGAAAATCACAGGGACAACAGTGGAGAGCAACTTGAGAGCAGCTGAAAAGGCCAGGTGTGTGACGCATGCCTGTGATACCAGTACTCAGGAGGTTGAAGCCGGAGACTGCTGTGAGTCTGAAGCCAGCCTGAGTTACATAACAAGCATCTGGCCAGCCAGGACTACAGAGAAAGACTACAAGCCAGACCCCCACCTCAAAATAATCTCAGCATGGATGGGGAAGAAGTCAAGAAGTCCTACTTACCCTTTGCTGAACAGCTTACCGGCAACTTTTAGCTTTTGGAAGAGGGAACACGTTTTCTTCGGGGATGCACCCCAAGAAGCTACCCAAGCTCCAGAAGGTGGCTCCACACCCATGCACATTCTGGCAGTACTGTGTGGGCTCTGTGGGTTTCATAAAAATAAAGAGCACAGGACTTGAGAGGGGAAAGTGATATATGATGGAGGGGAGTAGGGGAAGGGGAGGGGAGGGGTGGGGAGGGAATGGGGAGGGAATTTGACAAGAAC
Organism: Mesocricetus auratus; assembly: GCF_017639785.1. Lineage (NCBI taxonomy): Eukaryota > Metazoa > Chordata > Mammalia > Rodentia > Cricetidae > Mesocricetus > Mesocricetus auratus. The sequence continues at coordinate 43,012,082 of NW_024429189.1, forward strand.
ATCTTACATGCATGTATGGCATTCTCAAATAATAAACAATAATGTAGGAGAGAGGGATGGAGGGAAAGAGGGAGGCAAGCAGAAAAGAGAAAGGTGGGGGAGGGGGAGGGGGAGGAGGAGGGAGGGAAGGGAGAGAGGGAGAAGGGGAGGCTGCATGTATCACCAGTGTTCCTGATGCTCTTCACGACTTGGAAGAAAACATCGTGTAGAGAAAACGTGGTTGTAGACAGCCCTGAAGTGAATACTTGAGAGTTGGACTTCAAATGGCAAGTTTTAGAAATGCCCTTACTCACTCCATTATATTTTCTTCGGTCAGTATAGGAGTCACACATACCAGTAGAAACGTAAAGAATATCCAGCTAAGCTGAGCTTGTATTATGTAGAGACAGTTATCACTTATAGCCAGGAAGCACCATGTAGTTCAGCTGTGTTTTCTGCCTTTGTGGTAAATGGCCCAGGATGCAGCCATTCACACCTTAGGGTCAGCCCAGTTCAGCTTACACAACATGTGGATCACAGTGAACTCTGGAGGGATAAAAATAACCCAAACCTCAATTGTTAAAACAAAATAAACCTGATTTCCTCTCACTTTAGAACCAGCAAAGCTTGGAACTCACGGTACCATTGTTAGAGGACATACGCTGCAGCGCAGACAAAGGCATCAGGACTCTGGTCAGCTCACCTGTCCCCTCACTTGTGCTAAGGACCTGGGGGAACCGTCGAGATGATCCCAAAGAGGAGAGAGGTAGGAAAGGGTTAGTAAAGACTACCCCCCTTTTACTCCCTTGAACTCGCTAAGTCTTGACTTCCTTGTAAGCTGGGGTGTGTCCAGTTCTGTCACTGAGTAGTTGAGACAGAGAGGCAGGCACAGGTAAGATGCTTCCTAAGAAGATCCACCTGGTAAGAAGCCTGTGCTGCTGCTCTGACTGCCATCTCCGACATTCTGGCAAAGTGCTTAACAAATGTTTGTTAAGTAAAAGGAAAAAAATCATATTTTGTAAAAGGAAGCCTTTTCCTTGAGAGAAGCCTTCCCGCCAGCCTGGTTCTAGAGCCGCATCAGTCCCAAATAAACACACAGGAAGCTATATTAATTATGAAGCTGTTGGCCTTGCTTGTTTCTTACTGGCTAGCTCTGACTTAAGTAATTACCCCATAATTGTTAATCTAAGTATTTCTCATACCGGAGAATAGTTCTGGGCTTCCTACCCCATGGCGTTACATCTTGACTCTCTGTGTTTCTCCTTCCCAGAGTCCTTCTGGACTCCTAGTCCCACCTATCTTGATTCCCTATTGGCCCAACAGTGCTTTATTGACACAGGACTTCCCCAACAATATTACCATTATTAAGAGGAAAAAAAAAGACATTCTCAAAAATGAATTATTTGGAAAATTTAATTTTAAGGATGCATAATAAGCAGGGCGGTGGTGGCTGGCGCACATCTTTAATCCCAGCACTTGGGAGGCAGAGGCAGGTGGATTTCAGTGAGTTTGAGGCCAGCCTGTCTTCAAAGCAAAACCCTGTCTGGGAAAAAAAAAGATGCCTAGTAGTTTCCTCATCGGTGAAAAGGCAGGTGTGTGTGTGTGTGTGTGTGTGTGTGTGTGTGTGTGTGTGTTAGAGCATTTATGCAGAAAGGAAGGTGGAAAGTAAATTTGTCTTACTTTGAAAAACCAAAGCAACAAAATGTGCCTGGGAGGGTTCCTTTAGGGTAGAAAGGGATAAGGATAGGAATAAAGGACAAGACAAGGGGGGGACCCTGAAATTGATGATAATTCAATTTCAGTCTTTCAAGAAAAAGATTCCGTTGTGGGGACAGGGTGAGGGGCCTCTTCAAAGATTGTGAGAATATTTAGTCAAATGTGTCTTAAATGTCAGTCCTCCGTGGAAAAGGAAAGGGCAACACACACAGCTCTTTCCCTGGTTTTCTTCAGGGCAAATGTGTGGGAAAAGCTCAAATAATAAACAACAACAGTTGTGACCTACACCTCCGGGGTGGGGGGTGGGGGGATAGGATGGGTGAGGGGGTGGGGGGTGGGGAGATGAGGGTGGGGGTTGGAGATGTGAAAAGCTTGCCTCCCATGAAAACATAGGACATTTGTGAGTGATGGCTGTAAGTTTTAGAATCTTACAGCCAAGTCTTTTTTTTTATCCTAAAAAATAAAGGATGTTTAGAACATGCTGTTTCAAAATTTCATTCTCTTATACAATGAGAAACACTTTTCAAATATCCCACCTCTACATTACAGACATGTTTTTAGTGGGAAAAAAAGATCTACCCTACCAGACATTAAATTATAGATAGAAAAATACACAGCTTCTTTTTTTTCATGGAATAATAAAGCTACTCAAAGGAATACACAGCTTCTTAAGGGGACAACAAGGTGAAGGGATAGGCCCTGAGCAAGGCCAGTGGAACTAGATCTCCTTCCAGCCAGCTCCCCAAACCAACTGGGGAGCCTGAAGATGACGCGGGGCCTGTCTGGATTTCAGATTCTTCACTTGGACGTTAGGATCTCTAAATCCCTTCCAACATTCCCTCACTGTAACTCGGATTTTTCTCAAGGTGATCTTAATGGTGATGACAAGTAAAGAGAATAGTACTCAGGATTCCTGTCACTTCATCATCTTGAAATTCTGACCACACCTTGCCTCCTTTTACAATCCAAAACAGATGGCAACCTTCCACGGTGTGCATGTGAATACAACACACACACACACACACACACACGCACACTTCCAGGAATGAATAATAAAGAATCATGCTGCAGGAATTATTGCAGCAGCATTTCATGCGGCGTGTTGGACACAGCCATGTTTTCAGTGTTTATTGTGAAAGGGCAAATGTAGAAAGCTCACATCCCTCCCTGAATCTGCTGGGCCACTTCATACGTCCTTCTGAGGTCAGTATGATGTCCAAGCCAAGAAAACCCTCCTCCTCCACCCTCTGCTGACCAGAGGACGGTGACCCACTTAAGCTCCTCAATGGCGCTGCCTCAAAGAAAAGGTGCACTTCAGTTCTTACTCTCAAACACAGTCCATTTGGAGGGACACCAGTCACTAGGGTATTGTTAGTGCCTTGAAATGGCCAACAGGGATTGCTGACTCTGCGAACATCACTGGAAAGGCAGGAATTCTATTTGAATTACTAACATAACAGATGTTTGCTAGGATCCACCATGCAGCCCGCGTACAGTTATGCTAATTTGGCAGCACTTCTCTTCCAGTTAGCTCCGAGCCATTAGAGCACCCAGCTAGTAGGTCCTTCTGTCTAACTAATAATTGTCTATTATTGATATTAATTAACATTTTTTGCACCTTTCCTCGGTTTTGACCTAGTATCTGTTGGTAGTCTAATCACCGTGGCCTATTAAAAGTCAAAATACAGGGGCCTAGAGTAGTCACAAGCCATTTATCAAAAAGCAAACAAGGCCAATTAAACAGGCAGCCAGACAGTTGTCTTGATTCGCCTCTGACTGTTTCTTGATCACCATTATAAATTGCTAATAGGGCAGAAAGCACTAAGCGGGGAGCATCTGCGGGGGGCTGGTTATTGCTCACTCCCTGCCTGGTGACAGGTGAAAGGGAGGCCAGTGATGGTCTTATTGATGTGAACTGCCCATCAGTTGGTAGTTATTGTTGAAGTTCATGATGCTACAGCTGATCCCGTCCTGCTGAGAGTCAATCAAATTAATTAGAGCCAGAAAAAATCTCCTTTATTATTTTAGAGCACCGGTACAGAAGTCTGTGATTTGGATCCAAAGGCAATGAAGGAAAAAAATCTCCATGTAGTATGGTGTGGAAAAAGAATCAGCTATTGCTTCTTCCATTATTTATAATAAGGGCTGCGGCTAAAGGTTTTTATAGGCACAGATCAAGAGATCATAATAGAAGCATATTGACAGATTTTTTTTCTGCAATACTCCAAGGAACCAGCTGTAGCAGGAAAATATATCAAAACCTTATCATCAGAGCTGAGATCTTCTGTGAGAAATCAATAAAGAGTTATACATGGTTTGAGTTTAAACAGTTCTCTGTAGTCATTTAAACATAGTGCATCTGTATAGCCTTTTACCTCTAGAGACAGGTAACCTAGCAACTGCAGGGCTTAAACCGATTAACTACAAATGAAGTACTGTACGCCTATCAAAGCAATTGTTCACCGGCGCCTTTGTTGCAGAGACTAAGCTAATTGAACATGATACAGTATGAAGATAATTAACACCCATGAGTTTGTTAATTGCCTGTTAGCATTACAACACAGTCTCTTGGTTTCTTTTTAACTGTCTCCTTTGTAGCCTCCCACTTCCCTTAAAATGGTGCAGGACCTCTTTAACTAGCAGTGATATCTTGGAGTTTATTAACCCTTTTTTAAATTGGGGGAAGGGAAAGAAAGAAAGAAAGAAAGAAAGAAAGAAAGAAAGAAAGAAAGAGAGGGAGGAAGGAAGAGAGGGAGGAAGGAAGAAAGGAAGGAAAGGGTCTGTCTTAATGAAGCATAGAGTGTGTGTGTGTGTGTGTGTGTGTATGTGTGTGTGTGTGTGTTGTTAAATGCAAGCTCGACTTTGTCTCTCTGTTTTCCCAAGATTAGGAATTTGTTTTACAGATACTGTACAAACTATGTTTATTTTTCGTGCTAATTTGTTTCAAGCAATTTAGCCATTATAAATGCTCTCTGGAAAAAAATCACATAGGACTTTAGTGAGTCTCTTTATTACTCAGCTGCTCTGCTTTCGAGAGGGAGCAGGGAATGTCTTTGAGGATTGGAATATTAATTGAAGGCAGCATCTGGTCAGCAGCTGGCCGGATCTGGTAGTCCTGCTCCTGCTCCCACCACGAGGGCGAGAAGGAAGTGCTGTTGCATCCATTTGCCAGGCTCGCGGTTTCCCTCCAAGCAGTGGACTAAATGAACCCCCATTTTTATCTCTGCTGGATTACTACATGGATGCCAGAAAATCAATTGAGCAGGAAAATCTGTTAATCTAAAGCGAATTCAATCTAAGGAATCATTCCAAATAAAAATTTCAATCATTACCTTTTCAGAAAAGCACTTCTCCCCCACCCCACCCCCACGTACCCCCACCCCCAAATGTGAGTGCTAGTGTCATGACAATACTTTGAAAGCACCTATTATAAGGGTAATTCAAAGTCAATAGGATTGCCTAGCAAAGAACAATTTGCTTTGGGGAGGCAGAGGGCATAGGGTGGGCTGATAGCCAATGGAAACCAGTGGTGTACTGGACAGAAACAATTAAGACACTCTGGGCCCAGAACACATGTGAACCCTGACAACAGACTGTTCTCATGTTGAGAGGGAGCACCTTGGTTATGTCATGATTATTTAACTTGGATTTTCCTAGATGATCCGTAGTGTTTATCATTACTGTACCATGGTTTAATACTTGCTGGTATGCCAGCCCCAAGAGGGCCACTTCTAGTATCCGATTACAAGTTCTATCATCAATCATAAATATTATTTATTCAACAAATGAATTACTAATTAATAACTGATGAACATTATGGCCTTGAAGGCTATAACATTATTAATTATAGTTGGCATGAAAGGGGTCTACCTGGCACATTTTCACCACAGTTAGCCCTGGAAGTTTTCATGTAAAATGTCTACTAAGATAGCCAAAAAGGGAAAGACTGGCTTCATTGCTTTTTCACATAAGATTTCTGGGCAGGACTGTACCACACTAGTGCCAGCATCCCAACAATGGTTTTTCTGCATGGTGGGATTTGTATCAACAAGGAGACAGAAGGAAAAAAAAACTTCCTACATCAGCTTTACCCTCACAGCTCTGCATGTGGGAATGCCACAGAGTGTTCTGGACCACAGTAGGGCAGATGGGATACGGTCACTGGCTTATTTTTAGATGTGGTTGCTGGCCAGCTCATATCCTGAGCTAAGGCTCAGGGTGCAGGCATGCTCAGCCACTAAATCACTTGACCAGGAAGCTGGTGGTCCAGAACTGTTTGCATCTTGTCAGAGTCAGACATGAATGCAGTCTCTCACCTTGAGGGCTTTCCCATCACAAGCTTAGAGAGGAGAAGCTATGAAATGTCCTTGTCCACTGCTGAGTTCAGAGGAAGCCGTAGTTTTAAGAACACATGCAAGAAAGTTCAATGTTGTTCTAGGGCTCTTTGAAAGCAGAATGAATCCACTCCCTCTGTCCCATACCTAATGCCCTAGAGGGGATGGAGAAACTTTTGTGGATGAGAAAGCATGGTAAAGACTTTGTGAAGTTGCGGGCATGTTAGAAGGGAAAACTCCTTGTTTTCTCTGATGGATAAAGGCTGCAGAAAGTGAAGAGTGTCTTAAACGGTGACTCTGTGGTTTCGACAGTCATGTCACTGTCAGTGTCAGAAGGATTTTGGAGAGCAAGTGATTGCACTGATCAGATTAACTCAGAAATGGGAAAGCATTCTCTCTGAGACAGGCAAGCAAAACAGCAACTCTCATCATTTCAGTAATAGATATATGAGGGTTTCAGTTAGGTGGACATCTCCATTGACTGTTCTGCAAACAGGGAGTGTGGACCTATGTCCTTGGGTGTTGGAAAAGGTGGAAAAGAATTAAAAATACCTCTAAACAATCCATTGCTCATGAAGATTTTGCTTTATACAATCAATGGGGTTGGCAGACAGTGAAACTGAAGCTCTGCATGGTGGTAAATGTCTGCAACGGCCAGGACACAGGCCAGCAAGAGGTCACTGGGTTGGCACTGATTAGTGGGAAGGACAGTGAAAAAGAGAAGAAGGGACAGGAAGCAGTAAAGAAATGGGAGAGGAAGAAGGAAGGGAGGGCAGACAGAAAATTGCGGGCTCTGAGGCTGACCCTACCACTGTCCACATTAACAGGCTTGAACAAATCAACACATGTAGCTGAGCCTCTCTTTCCTACTTTGGGCAAACAGGAATGTGTGGTATGCTTTCTCATCAAACTTTCTTAGGACACCAACCTGCCCATAACAAGACAGTTATGAAAGCTTGGCCTTTAGCTTAGTCTTGTTTTCAACTAGATCTTATATCTTAAATTAACCCATATTTTTTAATCTATGTTCTGTCACATGGAGCTTTACCTTTCCTCACTCCGGCACCTCCTACTTGCTCCGAGTCTGCTGTCTCCTCACCTCTCTTGCCTGGCTATTGGCCATTCAGCTAGTGACACAAGCACAGTGACACATCTTCACACAGTGCACAAGTGTCTCACATCTCCCCCTTCTTGTCTCAGTAAGAAGGAAAACTTATAACTCTAATACAGTAAAACTATATGCATAAGAACAATTGTCTTGTAAGAATTACATTCACAAAGTCCAGGTCATTTGCATTTGGCATATTTGGAGAAAATACTCTATTATAGATCCTCTAATGATGAATTTAAAGTTTTATACCTAAATCATTTTTAGACATTAAAACATCTTTTTAGATGAACAACTTGAGCTTTTATGTTTTTCAACCTCATATAATCACATCTCATATGTAAGTTTCTCTTTTGAATTTGATAACAAGGAAAACTGTAGAGCTATAACTGTCTACTCTTCAACCCCACCAAAGACCTGAGAAGGATATAATATTACCTGAATAAACAGAGAGTGCAGAGAAAATAAATTCCAAAACTGTAGAAATGACAGAAACAGCTGACTTCCTGGACAGTCACTCAAAGTTCCTTTGCAATGTTGGGTGTGCTTAAGTTGTTTACCTAAAAAGATGTTTTAAGGTCTAAATTGATATTTTAGGATGGTAATAAAAGTTATGATAAAAAGTATTTATGTATAAAACTTTAAATTCATCATTATAGGATCCATAATAGAGCTACACCTGTGCAGCACAGAGCCCACTTGGAACTTGTTTTTCAGCTTTCTCAAGCCTTATGTGGATTTATACGCCACACATTGGATACCATCTTGTCAGACTTTCTTGGACTTCCAGCCCACAAATGACACAGAGACTCATTGTTAATTATGAAAGCTTGACCTTGGCCTTAGGCTTACGCTTGTTTCTAACTAGCTCTTACAATTTACATTAACCCATATTTTTAAATCTATATCCCTTTCCTCAGTATGGCACATCTGTCTTGCTCCAAGTCTCCTTGTGTCTCCCTGCTCCTCCTGCCTAGCTATTGGCCATTCAGCTCCTCATTGCACCAATCACAGAGACACATCTTTGCACAGTGTACAAATATCCCACAACAGGAATATAAATATATATTCTGCTTACCTTTGCAGATTGGCATGGAAAGATCAATGAATGAATTTTTGTGTCTTTTATTTCATGGATGGATGGGTGGATGGATGGATGGATGGATGGATTGATTGGTGGGTTGATGGGTCTGTGGACCCATGGATCTCTTAATCAAGTTGAGGATGTTATTCATGATAGATAAGCACTCTGCCACTGGGCCACATCCTCAGCCTTCGGTTTATCTGAGACAGGGTTTTGCTAGGTTCTATACATCTAGGCTGACCTGGGATTTATAGTTCTCTTGCCTCTACTTCCTGAGTGTGGGGAATAGAGCTATGTGCTTCTGTGTCGGACATGACTTTACTTTTGAAAGCACTTTGAAAGAGAAATTTTATGGAAATATGAGATTTCTAATAATTTTACTAGTTTGTTTCTTATTGGTGAATATTAAGCTACACAGGGTAGGTTGTCATATAATATTTATTTAGAAATAAGTCACTTACATGAGAAGCCGAGAACCAAAGGTCCACTCGCTGCTCTTCAGAACCCCAAGAGAGAGCGTGTGTTCGTCTCCCCTGCACAGCCTTTTATTCCCCCACGTTCCTATTCACCTGTAGCCACGCCCAAAGTGGGCGTGGTCTGTAGCACAGGTACCTAAGATCTCTCTCTACAGTTTCTAAGCTACATCCCAACCCTGTTAGTTCAAATAAAATGGCCAGGCAGATTCTAATAGACCCAAGATTGAGTGCCAGAGAATGAAAAGAGCACAATGAAGCTTACATTAGTGAAAAAATTTTTGCATTAAAAATTAGTCAAAGATCTCTGATGCTCAAATAGCCACTTCTAATGCTTGGACCTAAGCTTCCTCCTGGGGTAGTTCAAACTTTAGCATGCAGTCACTACACAGGGAAGGAACGATGGTGTTCTGCTGTGGAGGCAGGGAATCTGCACCTTCTCCAGCAACTCTGACTTCTTGGAGGAAGTAAATTTGACAAGTACCAAGTGGGAGGGTGCAGCTCCAACTCTCCTGAGTATAGGACACTTCTGAGTGTTTTTGTCAGCTTCTCAGGTAGTTGGCATCACACTTCAAAGTGTCCTTTACGGATCTAGCAAAGAAAATAGGCACTGTCCTTAAATCTCTTCGTTGTTGTTGCTTTTCGAGACAGGGTTTCTCTGTGCAGCTCTGGCTGTCCTGGAAGTCTCTTTGTAGACTAGACTGGCCTCGAACTCACAGAGATCCACCTGCCTCTGCCTCCCAAGTGCTGGGATTAAAAGTGTGCGTCACCACTGCCTGGCTCATGAAACCTCTTAAGAAAAGGAACCAAAGAGTCTAACCAAACTTGACGTTCGTGCATTTACATTGCTCTATCATAAAAATGGCCTGTATCCTTATGCCCCCAACACTGAAGACTAGCCTTCCATCTCTCCCCTTATAAAATTAATTCCCATTTATATCAAATGATAGACAACTGGTATAGGCTGTGGAGTGACAGCAGAATTGTTCTTTTTCTGAGATCTACTGCTTTGGGTTCACCACCTTAAGGTAAATCTGAGTCCCACTCAGGCCTCTGAGGAAGTGCTATGGGCTGACCTCCAGAAAGAGACTCATGTTTACATCAAGCCTCTCCCTTCCCAATCAGCTATTGTGGCCTTTTCTCTAGAAACTTCTTAAAGAATCCAAGCAACCATCTCTCTTGAGGAAGAAAGAATTGCTTCGCCCTTTATCCAGAAAGGCCATACATGAGGCAGAGAATCAACACAGAAGGACTTATGTAGTCAGGGTCTTCCTCACCGTTTACACCCTACCTTCAAGGGAAGAGAAAAATGCCAGCCTAGGAACAGCTTTGGGTTCCAACCATCTGGGAGACACTTTCTTCCTCCAGTATCCAGAGAACAATCTAGACTATTTGTGGAAGAAATACTCCTTTTGAGTTAAATAATTTACTCCCTGCAATATTGAAAACTGAGGTCAAAATACTTTTATCTCCAACATCTGATCGACCATCTACCCTGAGTAGAGTCAGGGAATAGGAGAAGCTTTAACAAAATATGATACATTGTTCCAAGTCACGAATGAATTGGCAAGAGGCCAGAGGCTAAGTGAGAGTCAGACATTGGAGAGGTAAACAGAAGCTAGAGTTCAGCATGTATCCAGTGCCACCACCGTGTTCAAGTGTTTGACAAGACTGGTGAACCTGAGCTTTGTTTTTCAGGACCTGGAAGGACTAGAGCAGGGTGATGTGGGAAGAAAGCCCGAACCTGGGGTTTAGTGTCTGTTTTGAAACTTGGCAACCTGGGTGGTGCAAAAGCACTTCACACCTGGAACTGAATTAGCATGTCCTGAGAGGCAGCCAGTGCCCAAGACACTGGCAGACATAAGCACACATTTCTCTAGAGGAACACTGTCAACCCAGACACAAGCCTCCAGGATAAAGTTCCAAGAACTGTGTGTCCAACAGAAAGAAAAGAAAAGAAAAAAACACACATACAAATAAATTTTTACCAGGTTCTCAGTAGCAAAAGCCAGCAGAACAGACCCAAAGTAATTTCAAGTTCGTGTATTAAATTGTCAGACACCAAATATAAGACAAATACACTTAGTATGTCTTAAAATGCATTTTAGATGCTGAATTAAAGTGGTGCACACCTTTAATCCCAGCACTTTGGAGACAGAGGCAGCAGATTGCTGTGAATCCAAGGCCAATTGCATCTACAAGAGCTAGTGCCAAGATAGCCAAGGTGACACAAAGAAGCCCTGTTCAAAAAAAAAAACAGATAAGCAACAGCAGCAGCAGCCACAAGTGACTGGGGAGATGGTTCAGTTGGCATGAGAAGTTGAGTTAGGGACCTAACATCCACAAAGAAACCCAGACATGATAGCATACATTTGTTATCCCAGTAGTGGAGGCAGGAAGAGAAGACCCCAGGGGCTGGTGGCCAACTAGCTTTGTCTACTGGGTCCCAGTAAGAGACTGCCTCAGAAGAAGAAGAAGAAGAAGAAGAAGAAGAAGAAGAAGAAGAAGAAGAAGAAGAAGAAGAAGAAGAAGAAGAAGAAGAAGAAGAAGAAGAAGAAGAAGAAGCTAGACAGCTCCTAGGAATTACCTGAGGTTGAGGTTGCCCTTTGATCTTGACAAAGACATGAACACATGTGCACAGGCACCTGCACATCAATGTACACATACAATAGTCAGACTTTTTGTTTTGTTGTGTCTTTCAAGACAGTGTTTTTCTGTGTAGCTTTGTAGACCAGACCTTGAACTCAAAGAGATCCGCCTGCCTCTGCCCCCTGAGTGCTAGGATTAAAGGCATGTATCACCACTACCCACTGTCAGTCAGATTTTTAAGCACATAATGCTTTCTTTACAGTAAAACAATTGAAATTAAACATTTGATAGGCAACATTAACATATTAGAATATATGTTATATATTTCTTATATATAAAAAGTAACCAAAGAAAGACTTTAGATTTCAAAGGGATGATAATTCATTTGACAGTTAAGTGTACAATGCAAACAATGGCAATTAGATTATACTAGAATAATAGAATAATATCTTCAGTGAGCTACAAGAAAACAATTGTCAGCCTATAATTGCATATTTATTAAAGTTGTCTTTCATATGAAAGGAAAGTTAAGACTTTTATCTAATACATTCTATCACAAAGAAATTCTGGGAGATATAGTCCAAGCAGAAGGAAGATGATCCCAGATACAAAAGAAATTGCTAGCAAAGAAAATGACAAACACATAGTTATGTCTAAATGGTTATTGGCTGTAGATCCTCGATCTATGTGTGCATATAGCAGGTGTTTGGAAGAATGCTCTGGAAGGCTCCTTCCTGAGAAGCACAGGAAGCTGGTTGTCAGAAAAAGAAGTTGAGAGAATGTGAGAGTGTGCAGTCAAAGGCATCATCTACCTCACAAAGAACTCTGGAATGCTAGGCACCACAGTTAGTCCATCTTTAAGGAAAAGAATTTTTGTTTTATTCTGTTTTGTTTTGTTTTGTAGGGAACCTTTATCTCCTCACATTCACACACATGCAGACCAAGCTGAGAGATGGGTGAAGCCATTCTTTTCATCAGAGGACAATTCCCAGGGAATGCTCAGTTCTGCGGTTAAAGCTGCCAATGCTTGGACATGGGAGTACCCAAGTGCCAACAGCAGAGTGGAGTCAAAGCATCCAGAATTCAGTCCAACGCTCTAGAGTGCCTATGCAACCTTTGATACTGCAACACAACTGTTGTCCTGTGCAAAGTTCACACTGAAGAACTAAGCAGTGAAGCTACAATGACAACAAAAAAATCACCAGTGATATCCTCAGGTTTTGAGCAAGTCTACGTTTTTGTATTTGGCGGCATTCACAGCTACCCCTGGATACATGTGGCACCAAGACTGTGGACTGGACAAACCTGCAAGAAAAAGTAGAAACAAATAGTACATAAGTCATAGATGACAAAGGCATTTTATTTTTATATTGTTTGAGAGAAGGTTTAGAAAGCTGATTAACTGTAGACTTTGATAAATACTGACTTGTAAAGTGATTTAAGAAACTGTTTGTGATTGGTTGTGGGGGTGGGACGGGCAAGTCAGCTGAGAAGGAAGAGAGAGAGAGACTCCCTGAGACGATGACTGAGGGTTTTAAGCTGGTGAAAGACACGGATCCGCAGACTCAGGTTTACTCAATGAGTCTTAGATCAGCAGAATAAAAAGAAGTCTTCCCTTAGTTCACCCAAGGTTAAAAGGACGGGGAAAGATGTGCAAGCTGAACTAAATTAGCAACTGCAATGAAAGTTTAAGTGCCTCTGTTAACAGCAGACAAAATAAACTTTCAGGAAAATGGAATTTTCTGAGAGATAAAGGGGGCCCTTTCCAGTTATAGGTGTACTTTAGCAGGAGGAAATAGCAACTCTGATCTTAAACTCTCTCATCCCATAGACTCAAACTACATTTAGAATAATTGTCAGGACCACAAAGAAATACCAATGAATAATCACAATCAATCTAGAGGTCAGTGAATCTATAAGGACACTAAAGACAAGAAACCAAGGTCAGGAAGATAACATGGCACCAAACTGCTATTAAAAGACATTGGTGATGATGTTGTCCTATTCCTCTCACTGAAATCTAATATTAAGAGTTAAAATTAGAATAGTAAATGTCCACAAAAGCAAAATTACATAGTTTTTAGATATCAACTAAAGGGTTCTAATTCTTGATTTGTTGGCCTTTTTCATAGTTAGGTGTAGCTAGTTAAACACAGAGAGCTATTTCTTTACTCCTTGGGACCTGTGACAACATTGGTCTTCTTGGTAAGAGCTTCTGCCCAGTCAGCCTAAGGTATTTGAGGAAAATTGCACCGTAATGCATAATATTACCTAAAAATAGAATGATGCTTCTTCCCAAGCCCCCAGCATCCCTTCCCATTTTCATGCTACATTGTCTCTTGCAGATAAGATAGATCTGTTATGAAGTTAGATAAGCTATAATCAATGTCCCCAGAAAATGGCAAAATGGTTTGCCCAGAATTTAAGAATTTTACCCCTCTTTTCCTTTAGTAGAAGTCGTGGAAAATGGCCTTAAAGACAAATGATCCAGTGTGTAGAAACTATTTCTCTGCTTTAACAGGCTTCATCTTCTAGTAAATATAGAGAGAGCCAAGCTTGGCAAAGGAAATGCTTACTGTGGGATTAGCCCTCACAGACAAAGTTCCCTTGAGGACAGAGAGAGCTGGGTCCTGGAAACATGTTTCCGGGGAGATCTGTCTGAGGATGCCAGCCCTGAAAGTACAAACTACCATCAACCAGGCTGCTCAGAAGCCTCGCACAACTTCAGGAGCCGGTGTCTAGGAAGAATGCTCTGTCAGTCTTGCCTGTTCTCTCTGGTATAAGATCCAATATTGTTCTCTCAGTCTCCGGCAAGAAAGCATTTACCCAGGCACACCATTTGGCTTCCCAGGCCAGGACACCTGATGTCCATTAGTTACCATGCTACAGCCTCGGTTTCTCCGTGCATTTCCTAAGGACTGATTCACATTTTGGCGGCAAAGCAGGGTGCTAGAGAGCATGAATTCCGGGTTCAGGGTCTCAGTGTGGACTCTGACATCACTCACAGTGGACCTTGGGCAAGCGCTACAAGCCATGTGTGCCTTGTTTTGTCACTTGGAAAGTAGAGAGAGCAGCACCTTCTCTAGAGGGTATCACTAAGATCAGTGCCAATCAGTGTCTGGTGCACAGCATGAGCCAGTGTTCATCGAGGTCATTGTCCCTTGCTTTGATAGTACCCTCTTCCTGCTTTCTTTTGTTTATCAGACTGCGCCTTAGTCTCAAATGAACTCTCTTCCTCGCTCACCTGAACTTCCTTTCTTCTTACCTGACCTCCTAGGATGACATCTTTTGCTTGTGTCTGTTAGGTGCAGAGTGACTATAATGTCTTAGCTTTGTTGAATTTAAGTGAACCCTTGATTGCCTCAAATGAAATAAGCCTTTCAGGGACCTTTCAAGTTACTACTTGAACCTGCTACTCTTGACCTCTCTCCCAAGTTTAAGACCTGTGTCCCATGTCCCCCAACTCATTCTTTCCTAAGCTGCTCTATTCCCTTCCCCATCCTGGATCTGGTTGTCTTATCACCCCACCTCTCCAGGACTCATTGGTTTGATTTCTCTTTTTCTAGACAGACCACCTGTATAAGAAACCTCCAGCAACACCATACAGCCAGGGCTGCAGGTCTACACTCATAAATTAAAATGGGAGAACCAGATAAGCCCTATATCAACAACAGATATAGGTCTGTGCAGTTACAGTGGAACAGATTATATATATATATGTATATATATATATATATATATTCAGAACATCTTTGTCCCAGGCCTTCATCCAAACCAATCCTGCCTCCATCTTTATAGGGAATATTTTTTAAAGATGAAAAAGTTCCCTTTTCTGAAGGCTTCATAAATTCTCTGGAAAGAGAGTTAAAGACAAAGAGTACCAGGGAAGTTTTTCAAACATCAATACTTCTCCAAAGTGGAAGTAGGGCAGAAAAAGCCACCTCTCACTACTGCCATATTGGTTAACTCCCCACCCACCTGTCCATGGGTTGTCACTGATACGTTCAACACAGTTGTAGAGACACAAATCTCCACCGAATTAGTTGGCAGCTGTTGCAAAGTGAAAACAGCAAAATAAACGACTCTCTTATGTCAAGGTACAACCCAAAACTACCTTAGACACGGGCCCTTATATAAGGGGAAGAGAACTCATTTGTTAGGAGGACCTGCGCTATTTCTCGTGGCTTACCAGCTTTGTCTCATTTACTCCTACTGCAGTTCTGAAGGGCAGGCTCTCTTACTATCCTAGCCCACAGCAGAGAAACAACCTCCAACTGCTGAGATAATCTAGAAGGGATGAAAGCCTGATGGTGTTTGGACTCCTTTGCAGCTCCTGAGCTTTGCCCTCGTATATTCGTAACTGTTGACAGGACGTAGAACTTTTCCTACAGCAACAGTTAGGAGCCTATCACCACCCCTATAGTGTACCATGCAATCCTCACCCACATCCTCTAGCAGACCCCTCATCCTGAAAACACAAGTGCAAACCCCTGGCAGCAGAGACAGACACTCTAGCCCCTGACTCTCAGAACCACTTCCCACAAGCTACAAACACTCAACAGACCTCTGTCTACTCTCTGTCTGTCTGTGCAGGACACGCTGGGCCTGAAGCATTGCCCACACAGATAATGCTGAGCAAACAGTGTCCACGGGACTGTTTACATCTGTTCATGAACAAGTGACAGCCAGACCCCCAGGGCCATGCAACTGTACCAGCTGTAGACTCTAAGAACTTAGAGAAAGGGCACAGGCCAGCAACACACCAACTTAGGAGCAAAACATGCTAAAAATCAGAAGCAGTGCCAAAGGAATCACTGCTTCCTACTTACACAAACAGGACGTCCCCAACACCAATTATAACCATTGCTGAGTAAATCAATTAATATGGAAAAAGTTGATGGTCACCCCAGTTTAGGGTGCTGGAAAACACACGGACTGGTGAAACATGGTGTAACTTGTCTTAAAATATTATACTAAGAATTCATGAAGCCTGAAGTTTCATTTATTTTAAAGTTAGTTCTTCAATTTTGCTAATATGATGTTAATTTAAATATGTTATAAATGCTGGACACATAAGAGAAAAGTGTGTTAGGAGCATTAAAATCAGTTTGTCAACCATGTTTGATCAAAGCTTAGTCATCAACCCTGTCTATAATTCTAACAATAAGAAAGTTATACCTAAAATGGCTGAGAGACACTTAGGAAAGTACTCAACATGCCTAGCCATCTGGGAAATGCAAATCAAAACAACTCTGAGATACCATCTTACTCCTGTCAGAATGACTAAAATCAAAAACACCAATGACAGTTTATGCTAGAAGGGATGTGGAGAAAGGGGAACACTTCTACTGCTGATGGGAGTGCTAACTCGTACAGCCACTTTGGAAATCACTATGGTGATTCCACAGGAAAATGGGAATCAGTCTACCACAAGATTCAGCAATTACACTCTTAGGAATATACCCAAAAGATGCCCATTCATACAACAAGGATGTCTGTTCCACTATGTTCATAGCAGCATTATTTGTAATAGCCAGAACCTGGAAGCAACCTAGATGTCCATCAACTGAAGAGTGGATAGAGAAAATGTGGTATATTCACACAATGGAGTACTATTCAGTGGAAGAAAACAATGGAATCTTGAAATTTGCAGGCAAATGGATGTCACTGGAAGAAACCATCCTGAGTGAGGTAACCCAGTCACAAAAAGAGAAACATGGTATGTACTCTCTCATATCTGGATTTTAGACATGAATCAGAGGATTGCCAGCATACAATCACACTGCTAGAGAGTCTGAGAAACAGAACCTTCATTCAGTGACTGATGGAAGCAGAGGCAAACACCCACAGCTAAACACTAAACTGAATTCCTGAAACCCAGTAGCAGAAAGGGAGAACTGATGAGCAAAGGGGTCAAGACTGGGCTGGTTTAACCCACAGAAACAGTTGACCTGAACAAGCAGGAGCTCTTGGACCCCAGACTCATGGCTGGGAGGCCAGCATGACACTGATCAAGAGCTCTGAATGTGGGTGTCAGTGAGGAGGCCTAGCAATCTATGGGGCCTTGTGTAGTATTTATCCCTGACATACAAATGGACTTTGGCTGCCCATCCCACATTGAGGGATGCTCTCTCACCCTGGACTCTTGGAGGAGGGCTTAGGCCCTGCCCTGGATGAAATGACAGACTCTGGAGATCCCCCATGGAGGGCCTCACCCTCCCTGGGGATCAGAGTAGGGGTTGGGTGGGGGACTGGGAGGCCTGGGGGGATGGGGGAGGAAGGGAGAGAGAGGGAGCTGGGATTGACATGTGAAGCAAGTTTGTTTCTAACTTAAATTTTAAAAAAGGAAGAAAAAAATCCTACCATGGAGCAACGAGGCAGTAATGAAGTCACAGCTCTCACTGAAGAGTCATTCATAATTGATAGCTGCTGGGAGAGGAGGAGTTAGTTTTCTTTAAGCGTGAGGCAGCACTAATTGGGAAAGGAAAAACAATGTAATAAAAGAAAAGGGGAAAAAAGAAATTTATACCATATAAACTATACTTAAGGACTGGCCGCATGCCCAGCAGTAGAAGGCCAACACAAAACTAGCTCAATGGAGTTTTGTATTATTTTTTTACTCATATGGCTTTGTTTGCACACTTTCATCTTACTGTCTTTGCATATATATTATGTTTTCTGATTTTATGTTTTGGGTTTTTTGTTTTGTTGTATTTTGTTTTACCCACACCAGGTATGTGTATACATGTGTTTCTTGTGCTTTTTCACAGATTTTTTTCCAGGCTTGTTTGCTTTTTTATTTGCCTGTTTGTTTTCCAAAGAGAGAGAGAAGGCATGGAGTTGGATGTGTGGGGAGGTGGAGAGGATCTAGGGGATAGATGGGGGTGAACCATGATCAGAACTATTTTAAACAAAATAGTTATTACTGTCAAAAAAAAAACAACAGAAAGTTATGCCCACTGCTGCTAACCAAGAACAGAGTACAACGGGTCAGGGCTAGTCTTTATCTATGCCCCACCCAACACAGCAAGCACCCACTACCCTTCCTTCAGCAGGATCCACCACTGCACAGGACTCAGCAGAACCCCAAATGCCCTGCTTACCGGTTGGGTATGCCGGTGATGACTCAGGGGTAGCCTGAGGTTCCTCGGTTTGGCCTCTGTTCTGGGAACAGTGGTGGCAAGACGTATCTTGACATTACTCTGAACTGAAAATCTGAAGAGAGAGGGAGAGAGATATTAATTGAGGCGGGTTCCCAAGCAGAGTGTGTGAGTCCAGCAGCAGCAGCAGCAGCAGCGTTTCTATGAAGCTGATTCCGGCTGAGCTGTCTGAAGCACGGGACTTCACAGAGCACAATTCCATGCAACTTTGTTACGGGAAGTAACACTGCCTAATTTGTATTTCTCTTTACCAGGAACTGTCACACTGGGGCTCTTTTCTTCACTGGAACGGGGCCACTAATGAGGTTTCTCAGGTGTAACACAAGATCCAGATTAATGTATAGGAAGGAAAACGGTTTCCGTTTGAACTGTTCCTCTGATAAAGTGCATTCAGATAACTTCAGATCGGGATTCTTCCCCTACTCAGATGCCCTCTGCTTCACTGTGGGACACAGAGCAATGCCTCCCACCCACGTGTCTGCACTTTAATCTCCAAAACTTGTAGGGCTCTTTACCTACAAAAGGAATGATGTACATGCAAAGCTCAGAAGTTTGGCATGGGAAATCACGCATGGGGGGGGGGGCGCTGGAATCAAGGGTCCCCGTTAAGGAGATAAGAAACAGAAACATCGGAGGAGAACATGTAGTAGGGGAAATGTAGCCCTTTTCCCAGAAGAAAACAGAGGAAGGAGCCAGGAGCCAGGGCACGCGGGGGACTTCTAGAAGATGTAAGGAGGCAGATTCTCTCATCAGCTCCTGTCACAACTCCACATACCGACTCTGGTTATCCAGAAATGAAGGTGACATTTAAGCCACTAGATTTACACCGATGTGGTAAGCAGAAACTGGAAACTAATGCGGTCGCTTGCCCTTCCTTCCCACTGTAACATTACCTGCCTCCCAAGCGTGCTGGCTCTGGCTGAATCAGGTAGCTTTCTGCTCTGCCTCTCATGACACATCCACAGAACAGGGCATATGGCAGCCTTCTTCCTCAGGGCCTTGAGGATCGCTGGTCCTCTACCGTGACTGCCTATCATGGTGGTCTGTCTGCCTTCTTCACCAGACCATAAACTGCTACAGGCAAGAGCTGCTTCTTGGAGTATTTGGTTCCTCTGCTGGTAAGACCCTCTAACCAACAGTTCCCCGCCTAATGGGTTGTGACCCCTTTGCAAACCTCTATCTCTAATAATATTTACATTATAGTTCACAACAGTGGCAAAATCACAGTTATGAATTAGCAACTAAAGTAATTTTATGACTCGGGGTTGCCACATGAAGAATTGTATCAAAGGGTCGCAGCATTTGGAAGGGTGAGAAACTACGTAAACACTTTTGTTTCTTCTCTCATACATTACATCTTGACCACAGTTTCCCCTCCCCCACTCCTCCCAGCTGCACCCCCCCTCTTTATCTCTCCCCAGAGTCATCCCTCCTCCATTTGACTTCAGAAAAGAGCAGGATTATCAACCAAAGATGGCATAAAAAGTTACAATAAGACCAGAACAAACCCTCGTATCAAGGCTGGACGAGGCAAAGTCAGTAGGAGGAAGGATCCCAAGAGCAGGCAAAAGCATCAGAGAACCACACACATACACACTCCTCCTGTTTGGCATCCAAGAACACCAAGCTGCCAGTCACACATATATGCAGAGGCCCTAGCCCTGATCCATGCAGATTCCGTGTTTAAACACTTCTTAATGGACGGCTGCTACTTCCAAAAGCTCCAAGCATCTCATCTACCAGAAACAATACCTGTTTCATCTGAGACTGTGAGCAAGTGCCAAACGAGGAAAAGACAGAATGATGATGACTCACGGCGCAGTCATGCTTGAATGGCGTCAGAGAGCAGTAATACCGCACAGAAGCCCTCGGAGAGCAGTCACACAGCGCATCCTGTCCCACTGGCCCCTTTTAGAATACGTTTTTGAAGTAAATTATAACTGCATCTCTTTCACCCTTCCCTGTCTTCCCTCCCTCCAATCCCTCCCATGTATCCCTTTGCACTCAAATTCATGCTCTCTTTTACTTTGTGTACACACACACACACACAAACACACACACACACACACACACACACACGTGTTCTGGAATATATAAACACAACCCGCTCCACCCGTGTAGTGCTACTTGTATGTAAATGTTTTCAAGGTTGACCAATTGTTATTGGATAACCACTCTTTGTGCTCCTCCCTGGAGATGATTACCCACCCTTACCATTCCTAAGTTCCTGTATTTCTTTGTCTGGGGTTGAGACCCTGTGAGATTTCCCAACATCATGTTAGCACAACTATTGGTGTCATCCTTCTTCAGATCTTGATCAGGCAGTCATGCTGAATTGTGGGTGTAGCTTGTCTGTTATTTCTGGGAAACACAATCTCACGGCATATTTCTCATCCCTCTGACTCTGATAATCTTTTCCGACCTGTAACAAGTCTTTTTCTATCCTAACAGCCAGTCACCAAGTGAGGGCACAGAGACTTCTTATTAATTATGAAAGCTCAGCCTTAGCTTAGGCTTACTCCTAACTAGCTCTTTTTACTTAAATCAACCCATTTCTTTAAATCTACATTTTACCATGTGGCTTTTCACCTTTCTTTCAATCTGTATGTCCAACTCCCTCCGTATCTCATTGGCATCTCCTCTAAGCCTCCATTATCTCCTCCTACTTCCTCTCTCTGCCCAGAAGTCCAGCCTATACCTCCTACCTGCCTATTGGCCATTCAGATCTTTATTAAACCAATCACAGCAATGTATCTTCACACAGTGTACAAATATGTCACAGTACACCCCTCTTTTGAAATGGTCTTTGATACAGGAGTCATATTGTAGGTCTATCAGTTGAGGTGGAACACCACATGATCACTTGTTCTCTGCATTTTAATTAGTGTGGTTTCCTGTATTGGTCCCCATTTGTGGCAAAGAGAAGTTTCTTTAATGAAAGATGAGAACTACACTAATATGTGGTTACAAGAACAAATATTTAGAACTCAGGGATTATGCTAGTATAGTAAGGTGGTTGTAGGTTCTCCTCCAACCTCCATGACCTCACTAGCAATGGGTAGTTGCCTAGGTTTCCAGTAGCTAGCATAACTTCCCACTTGTTGAATAGGCCACCTTTGTACCTATCAAGATCCCTGATTCTCCCCAAGACCACACCATCAGGTTCTCTTTCAGAGGCTATCCTATGAAGATTCCAGTCACTGTTCTCAGGGCTAAGCCAGCCCAGTCAAATGTTCCCTTTGCTCAAATAACTTTGCTTTAGCTTATTTTGTTCACAACAGAGCTACAAGAGAAGGTGACCTGTTTCATTTTAAAAACATGAAGGCTTTATCTATATTAATAAAAGAAAAGTTACCAAAGCAATGCAGCTATTTTTCTGGATGAAGAGGGAGGGAAATGCCTCATTGAGGGATATAAAATTCTGAAGGGAACAGAAGCAAGACTTTACAAGACTATTTGAGATAATGTCAAGTACAAGAACAAAAGAACATAAACTAAGACTCAGAAAGGGTCAGACCCTCAAGGAATTTAGGCTGAATTTCTTTAGAAACAGAAGCAAGTTTATAGACTAAAAATCGGAGAGTTGAAATGGGGAAAGGCTGTTGTAAATTTATTGGAAGCTGTTAGACTTAAATTGTTCCCTGAGTTATCCTCAAACCATAGATCATGGCTTCTAATTCTTAGAACAAAACAACCTGAATTGTGTAATGGGGTCTATTTTAGAGGTGTCATTTTTTATCTTCTTTCAAATTAGTTCTTTAGCCACTTGGCTGAGTCTTGGGATGTGTAATCTAGGGAACCCCATGCTCTAAAATTACCAGATAGCATTGTTCTCACAGATGAGAAGACAAAGGTGTCCAAATGTACCTGCGTGTCGCAGAATAAGCAAGCGGCCCCTCACTGATTGAGTAGACTTGGCACCCAGGACATCCTTCTCATTTCCAGTTACCTCAGCCCATGTGCCTCAGATTTCGTGGCTTCTTCCATGCCAGACATTACATTTGAAATCCCCCTTAAAAGATGTCTCAGTTATGGTTTCTATTGCTGCGTGGAAACACCATGACTAAGAAGAGCGATGGAGAGGAAAGAGTTTATTTGGCGTACACCTCCATTCTGCTGTTCATCATCAAAGGAAGGAGTATTAGCACAGCTATTGAGGTCATCCTTCTTCAGGTCTCATTTAGGCAGCCATGTTGGAACATGAATGTAGCTCCTCTGTCATTTCTAGGAAACACAGTTTCAGCAGACTTCACCCTTAATAGCAAAGATGCTACTTATTATATTAAACTCTTATGATTCTTCTTGAGGCTATAGTGTGGAAATGCATGCTGATGCCAGAGACCACCACTGTTACTATTTGCCTGCCACTTTATAAAAAGATAACTAGTATTTTCTGGTCATTCACTTGACAGTCTTGGTAAAGGAGGAATAGCTTGGTCAATGCATATGATGTGTTCAGTAGGGAAAGAAATATTCCTGGAAGGGAAAGGAACTTGAAGTAGCCGTTGTAAGATGGGTAGAAGCTGGAAGGGTGCAGAGAGGAAGTGAACAAGGGGCAGAGTGGGACAGCATGTGTGGCAGCCATGTGTCCTCAGCAGTGGACTCAGACCGACACATATGAGCTGTGTCCTCAGCACAGGCCAGGTTATGTGGATAAGACCAAAAGAGGTCAAAAGGACTCGTCATTTGTGACGGATTGTCAACTTGACACAAGCTGGAGTTATCTGAAAGGAGGGAACCTCAAAAGAGAAAATGCCTCCGTAAGGTCTGGCTGTGGGGCATTTTCTTAATTAGTGACTGATGTGGGAGGGCCCAGCCAATTATGGGTGGGGCCATCTCTGGGCTGGTGGTTCTGGGTGCTGTAACACAGCAGACTGAGGAGCAAGCCAGTAAGTAGCATCCCTTAATGGCCTCTGCATCAGCTCCTGATTCTTCGTCTCTGCTCTGTTTGAGTTCCTGTCCTGACAGGATGTGGAAGTGTAAGCCAAACAAACTTTCTTTTTGTTCATGGTGTTTCATCACAGCAATAGAAACCCTGACTAAGACATCTTTCATGGTCAAAGGCAATGTCTGGCATGGAAGAAGTCGTGGCATCCAAGGCACATGGGCTGAGGTAACTGGATACAAGAGAAGGATCCAAAGTCAGCTCATCTCCCCTGCCCATCTACTCTGCACATTAAAAGGAGCCTGGCCAGTTGGCACAGGATACATTCCCACATACTCAGGGGGATGAAGGCAAGAAGATCATAGGTTCAGGTCAGCCAGCAATATAGATTAAATTCAAGACCACCTGGCAACTTAGCAAGAGCCTGTCTCAAAATCAAAACAAACACAAGTACAAAGGAGGCTTGGGATAGAGTTCAGGGTTTCAGAGCTTGCCTGCCGTGTTAAAAGCCCTAGGTTCAATCCCCAATTCAATCAGCGATTAATCAAATAAAGTAATATGTTGTTGCACCAGACTGATACCAAAAGCTGGTGGGGGTGGGGTGGGAGCAGCCGGAGAGATGGCTCAGTGGATAGAGCACTTGCAGCTCCAGCAGAGGATCTGGGTTCAATTCCCAGTACCAATTCCCATGGCAGCTCACAGCTGCCTGTAACTCCAATTCTAGGGGAGCTGATACCCTCTCCGGGCCTCAGCAGGCCCCAAGCACACAATGGCACACATGTATTCATGCAGGCACTAACATAGAAGAAGCACTTGAAATCAGGAGGACAAGACCAGTGTAGGAAGCACAGAGAGACTCCACACCTACCCCCCCAAAAAAGGAAAGGAAAAGAGGGTGTTTCTCACAGTAGACTCAGTGGTGCCTTTTTCTTACACAGTGGCAATAGTTAGCTCGTCCTCTGCAGCCTTTTATAATGGCACTAACTCCAGTCATGAGGCCTCTGTTCTCATGGTTTACTTTTCCCGAAAAGCTCTCATCTCCTAATGGTATCGCCTTGTGGGCTGAAACTTTAATATAATAATTTAAGGAGAGACTCAAATATTCAGACCATAGCAAACACTGAACACTTGCAAGGGTGCTATATGAAAGATACTGTTATGTTTGAGGGTGGAGGGTTAAACTTGTTTAAAAAAGCTTTTAAGTAGACAAAATTAATTAATTAATTGATTGATTGATTTGCTGAACCCTCAATACTTCCTGGACCTGGGTCTTTAGAAACATCATGCTGCTGCTGCTGCTGCTGCTGCTGCTGCTGCTTCTCCTCCTCCTCTTCTTCTTCCCCCTCCTCCTTCCTCTCTCTTATTGAATTCTGGGTTCTGGAGCATCACTGATGTCATACCCATAGTTGAATCCTTGTGCTCCTCCAAATTCAATATTGAATCATATTCCACAAGAGATGATGATTTCAGACAACAGGACATCTGGCAGAGTATTAGGCAGAATCCTCAAGAATGGATCTGGTGACCTCCTTGAGGAGATTGCTAGCTTTTCCATAGCTCCTTCCACAATGTGAGGATTAAGTCCCTTCAGACTCCCAGTGTCCCAGTATCTTTTCTTAGGCTCCACATTGTAACGTGTAGTCTTCCTGCCGGCCTTGCGTCAGTCCCAAATGAACACACAGGAAGCTATATTAATTATGAAGCTGTTGGCCATTTGTCATTGTTTCTCATTAGCTAGCTCTGACTTAATTATTGACCCATAATTACTAATATATATTTTTATAAGGTCTTATCTTACCGAGAACGCAGACTTGCGTCCCCTCTTCCTGGAAATCACATGACGACCACTCCCTTCTCTACATTCCCCAGAATCCTCCTAGTCCCATCTATCTTGCTTCCCTATTGGCCAACAGTGCTTTATTCAACAACCAATAAGAGAGACATATTTATACAATGACATCTCCCACCACCACATCCTCCAGAACTATGAAAAAACATACACATTGGTCATGAGCCAAGCTCACCTGTGAGACAGGACACAGTTGCATCCTTCCACTTTGTGTCCTTTTCAAAGCAGTCCTGCTAAGTCTTATATTCCACTGCCAGGGCTTTGTATCAACCAGTTTAATGCAATAAAGTACAGTGAGTGCCATCAAACACATGTTTGAGTTGAAATAATTGAATTGTATATCCTCAAGAATAAAGCAGATGGTTTTGTGTTTGTTTATTTTCAAATAACCTGAAACCTAAATGCAAGTCAGTTACTTCATTTGGTACTCAATCCAAAGCTAGCCATCTATTCCAACACTAAGGGCAACTGTGTCAGACATTGCACACATGTGAAACCCGGTATAGTAAAATTGACTGGCAATTTAGTGATGACAAGGAATACAACTAATGAATCATCTCCTTATTGGCTGATATTAAGCTCTGACCTTACTCCATCAGTATCCCTCTAACTCAAGCTCAAACATTGGTATCAGAGAGAACTAATGGCTAATAATGTTTCTTACACAGGAGTATTTACATTGTAAATTAGGGCAGTGAAGGGAGAATGGTTTTTTTTCCAACAGGAATAACATGGTGGCTGATACATGGGGATAAGTGAAGAAAAACAGCTCTTAGCTAGCTTCTGCTTATACACTAGGACTTGAATTCTGTCTTTTTCACATTTATTTTAAGAACCAAGATGGTCCAAATATAGTTAACAGTATCTCAGACATTCTCTTCTATTCTGCATATGCCTTGGAAATAACACCATCCTTGAATATTGTTCAGCAAGTAAAATCTGCATTTACTAGATGTGCATCAGGAACCTTGCCGCTTAAACACTGTCTTCTGTATTATATCTCATTTGATCCACACAAGCACTCTATGAGGTAGCTATTACTTTCGTTATCAACAAGAAAGTCAAGGCTCTCAAAGGCTTGTTGGTAAAGCAAAGGTTTGACCGTGTCTGACTGATCGCTAGCATTCACTGTAGCAAGACAATGTTGCAGCCTGCCTGCTGAACTCTGGGGATTGGATTACAGCCTTGGTTAGACCAGAAAGTTTCCAAGACCTTTGTCCTCATAGCACATATTAAATAATACCTCCTTAATCTTGATGCCATTTTACAACTTGAAAAGCATTTTTAGACATACCATCCTATTTGATTAATGATATTTCACAAAGTAAGTATCACTTCCGGTTTTATCAATAAAACTCTTGGCTAGCACAGCTAGAATTGAGTTAATATGGTTAGAAATGATGAACCATTTGTAGGTGGGAATAAAAGGACATGAACTCTGGCATGCTAGGTAATAGGGCATGGACCAAAGTTAGGATTTTTATTCCATGGACAAGCAGCCACCCTTGTGGAAGCACCATCTGAGTTGGGTCTACCTATATACCCAGAGCAGGGGTGGTAAGCCGAGGCCAAGGTCAACTTCAAGGACCCCACAACTTTCTCCTTTGGAAACTATTTTTGGCTCATACAGAACAGATTGAAACATTTCAAACTCATACCAAGACTTAACTTGGAATCCAAAAATTTTCTTCGCTATTTCCACAATGTTTTTCCCTTTCTAAGTTGTTCACTTAATTGAATCCCTGTCTGTTCCTATCCTTCCCTTGGTTCCTTCCCAGAGTACAAAGATTTATATGTCTGCTCTCTCAACTGCAGCTTCCTTTCGTCCTTTCCCAATTGTAGATCTCTTCCGTATATCTGTTTTTTAAAGCTATATTCTTGGTTAAGAAAAAATTAGATGATATTTGGCTAGAGATCCAAGGAAATACAATTCTACCATTTCCCTAGGGACCAAGAAGCAGAAAACACACAAGGAGAAGTAGTACAAATGAAATGTAATACCACTTTCTTATTAGCCAGATGTGTATGATTTAGATGAATCCTATTTCCTATATACCACTGTAGACCATGAGGAAGTGCCTCTGGCCATTATGCTGTATTTATGTTCCAGGAGTAATAGTGACAGCCTTGCATTCCATTCCTGGAAATTTTTCCACTGTCAACCTGCCAGCACATACCAAATCATATCGTCAGAGACCACAAAACCCAAAATTCAGTGTATAATGGGAATGATCTGTGGTTATGATAGAACCAACATTGTGTTCTGTCCTTTTAGGCCAGTCCATCCTATGGGTAGCTTCAGACAACTATAAAGTAACCAGCAAAGACGCCGGAAGAAATGCTCTCAAGATGGCACGTATATGGGCAGATTCTGTCTCCCCCAGCTAAATGGGCAGGTAGGATTGGGTGTGTGAACAGCAGTGGAAGTTCTGAGAGGCTAAATGCAAAGTCAGGGGTCCAAGGGGAGCCCCAAAACTCTCCAGCACCTCAGGGTTCCATACACCAGTCCTGCACACCCATATCCAGGGTCTAGCCTAAGTGTGGTCCTCAGCCTTCATCAAGGAAACTTCTCTTTAAAACACACCATTACAGAAAACCATAACTGCTAAAAATAATGCAGAGTTGTGAAACCCAGTCCCAGCAGATATATCTACTCCCACATCTAAAGTCAGGAAGTATTTTGGAAGAGGGGGCAGAAAGATTATAAGAACCAGTGGATCAGAGTTTGCTGTGAGATTGTGTCTCTTAGTGATGAGAGAGGCTACACCCATGAAGTTTCACCAGCATGAAGGCCTGCACTTAAGCCACACAGAGACAACAGCAATAGACATGCTAACATGGACAGGGGAAAGCCCAGGAGACCTCAACCCTCCACAAAGAACTATAGACAACCAAGGACTGCTTAGAGAAGGAGAAATAGTCTTCCCCAGGGAGAGCACACCAACTGGCTACTAATACCAAATGCCCAGCCCTGAAAACATACGTACAAATAACACTGTTCAGATTGAGCAAGTTATATATGTGCACTTAGGAATACATGTATGCACATACATACATGTATATGTATATAACACTAACTAATGGAAAAGAGGCCATGAATTTGGAAGAGAGCAAGAAGCAGGTACATGGGAAGGTTTGGAAAGAGTAAAAGGAAGGAAAATTGTGTAATTATATTATAATATCAAAAAATAAAAAGTAAATAAAATTAAAAACTATAAAAAACTCTTTTCAACCATTTCTCAGCCATCTAAATGCATAGGAATGAAATAAGCCTAGTCAGGCCTGAATAGTTGAGATCCAGTAACTGAAGAACATATCCTGGAAGTTTCAGTGATTAGTTCTGAATGTTCTGTTGTAGCTACTCTTCTACAGGGCTTTTTCCCATCCCCTTTCTTCCTAACTCCTTGCACTAAAAGCTGAAATGCACCCTACTTCCAGAGAAGCATGGCGTACCAAGGACAGTTCTTATGTTGAAATCTGGATGTACACAAGCTGGAGCCTTGTATGTTTAAACTAACCACTCTAAAAATTAGACACTAGTGTTTTCTCTGGTGCCCTTATGTCTCATGGAATCATCTCTCTAGAGAACAAAGTCAGGTGGTAAGTTTACATGCCTAATAGAATCTTAGGGAAAGTACCTTGAGTTATAGACTGAGTACCCACAGGTATATCTTGTTTGACTTCAAATCCAGGTGCTCTGACCACACTACGTAGTGTTCCTCAATGACAAAAAAGGAGAGGAAGAAGGGCTGTCCTCTGCAAAGAAAGGGCTCCAGGACCCCGCTGTGTCTGCCACCTGTCCCCAGCCCTCCCAGTCCATGGAGGCATTTGAGTTTGTGAACCCTGTTCCAAAGCAATGACTCTCAACTTGAGATTACATCAGGATCACTTGAAGGGGATTTTCATGTCAGCCTCTCCCCTTCCTCCCAGATAGCTATAGACAATGGCACGTTGGCAGAAGTTTCTGTCCAGCCCAGTCCTGCCACCCTTCAGTCCCAAATAAACACACAGAGGCTTATATTAATTATAAACTGTTTTTCCTATTGTTCAGGCTCTTATTGGCTATCTGTCTTAATTGTTAACCTGTATATCTCCACATAGTCTTGGTTTACCAGAGAACGCCCAGGCATCCTATCTTTCCAGTAACTACATGGCATCTCTCTGTTGACTCTCTGAATTCCTCTTTCCAGAATTCTCCTAGTCTTGTAGCCCTCCCTATTCTTCCTGTCTGGCTACATCCTGCCTGCCCATTGGCCGAAACAGCTCTATTCATCAACCAATAAGAGAAACATATATTGACAGCATACAAAAGGACATCCCCTATCAATGGCAGTCTTAATTATCCAGACCATCAGTAAAACAGAAAGGAAAAGGTCTTACCTTTTTCCAAAGATTTAATTTATATTCCCTTCCTACCACCAAGGCAATAATGAATTTTCTAATTTATACAATTCATTCAAACAACCCATCAATGGAGAGGGCAAGAGAATTCTTGCATGGTGATCATTTCATACTGATAAAACCGTTAAATTATCCTAGTCCAAATAGTGCAACAGCATGTAGGATAAAGCTGCACTTTTTGGAGTTATAACCTATGCTTGGCATCTTTGCTAGGAATGAAAACAACAAAATTAAAACTAAGTAAGTTCAAAGTCTAGCCACAGCAATTAGTCCTGTAAGTCCATCTGTGTGAGAGTTGGGGTCTTGAGATCTGAAAACAGCCACCTTCACAACAAACTCTGAAACAATTCAGTTCCCAGGCTTGCTCAATAACAGCGCTGCTCAAGGTGTGTATGAGTGCTCTGTCTGCATGGAGAGCAACCTCTCCAGGGGCTTTCTGCTCCCCCAAACTGCCTGTGTCCTTGTGTTCTACACAGGAAGCATTTGAGACCCTTCCTGACTTAAGAATCGATGCTAGTGATTTCAATTATTTTAGTCACTTTTCAAAGGGCAGCCTCTCATCAGTTTAGGGAGATTTGTAGCCAACAGTTGTTTTCTAACCCATCTTGGATTCACATCTGAAGATTAGTACTGGGACAGTTTCAGCCAGTGAAAGTCACACGCCCTCCAGAAAACACACTCCCTGGCAAAAGCAGTTTGGCTGAGGAGGAGACACACAGCTGTCCTAATAATCTCAGTGTCACAGCAAGTTCCTTCCAAGTGGCTTCAGCAATGCCCAAGGAGATGTTAAACCCATTAACTTAAGTCAACTCGGGTACTGAGATGGCATCAGAGGTCAATGGACATGGTACAAGAGCATAAGACATTCTCAGGGCAATTACTGGAGGAGATGCCCTCCCATTATACAAAACTTCTGTAGATACTTTAAAGATGACCTGATGAGAAATGTGGGTAAGTGATAGCATTTGACAAAAATGTTTATAGACCCACTGGCTAAACATGTCTGAAGACTCCAGAGTATTTTGTTGTTTTGTTTTGTTTCCCCTGAAGTGGTATGCACTTCTGACAGCTCATCAAACAAAGGGAAGTAGGAAGAATAGAAAATGCATATTCATGTGTAATAACAGAGTAAAAAGACACTGTAGGAGCAAATATTGAGAGACAAACATTTTCCTAGAGAAAGTGGTACGTATATTTTAGCTTCATAAAAATACACTTGAAAGACAAAAAAAAAACCTTTTTTTTCCATTTTGGCTTCATTAGAACAACAAGAGGCTTTGTGTCTCCCATCAAAGCACACCCAGACCCTTTTGTCATGTCTGAGAAACTATTGATTCCTCTATTAAATTGTGCTATATGGAAAAATCCTGACAAGAGCAATATCATTTATTAGACTAACAAATATGTTAGTTGAACCAGCTTTGGAGACTTCTGAAATCCATTATACAACTGTAGCTCTTTTTCAGAGACCAGGATGTATTACAGAGACCAATTCTCGGGACACAGTATGACTAATTTACTGGCACATTCCAAGAGACCATTATATCTTAAGAAGTATAGAAAAATTATAACCTTCAACTTTGGAGAAAACCACTAACAGCTGATGTGTCTGCACTGAAAATCTCAACAAGCCGTGTCTACAGCGTCGAGTATTCCCCCCACTCAGCATTTTCAGGCACTAAAGAGGACACACAAAGAGGAACTTCAGACAGCAAAGTGAACGGGAAGTCTGCGCTCTTTTTGAAATGATTAACATGCACACGGCCATCCAGCCCTCACTCCAACACTGTCTTTTCTTACTGGGTTTCCCACACACCCTAGTCCACTCTTCACCTCTTTATTCCTGGTTCACTTTTTTCCTATGGATAATGCACCCACAGAGCCCTCAAACAATACACCCCAGTTCTAGATGAACACATTATCCTTCCAGAGCCCACCTTCTTCAGCCACTTCTCTTTGCAGAAAAGAGAACTGAAGCCCAGAAAGAAAATGAGTCTTACCCATCAGAACATGAGAACACACAGTGGCGCCTGCCTCCCAGTGTCACTCTCCGCCACCTCTCAGCTGTACAAACTCTGACTGTTGTAAATCAGATGAGAGAAGTGAAGCCCCGTCTTAACTTATAACATGTCTACGCAGCTTAGGACTTTCACCAGGAGATCCTGACTCTACTAAGAAGTTTGTCTCTCCTCTGCAATCAACAAATGATGCGTGGCTGGTGCCCTAGGTCTTAAACAGATAACCTGATCTACCTTCTGCCAAGTAGACACCCAGCCCTACTGAACCGTGTGGGTGGACAGGGAAAGGGATCTTTGAAGGAAATGACTTTTGAAGGGAGTTAGGAGAGATTCTGGGCCACTTGGTAACCCCCAAACACTCGCCAGTCCTCTTAGCCTCTGGAATAAAGTGGCAAAGTGAAACTTCATCATAAACCTCCTGTGAAGCCAAAAGGAGGGAGAAAACTCCAGCACCTGTATCCACATCAAGAAGAGAGGCTCGCCATCAAGCGGACCAGAAGAGTCAGGGCAATGCCAGCCTTGGTCAACAAGTCTTTGCGACTGTAGCAGCTGCTCGTGTAAGTGGAAGAAGAGAGAGAAAGCAGGTCTGGGGCTGACAGAGGGGAAGAAGAAAGAGAAAACGGGAAAAAAAACCTAAGTGAAAAGAGTTGTGGTAGAGAATTCTAATGTTTACCCATAAGCAGTTCTCTCTGCCATCTAGGACATTGTTCAGAGGGGAGTTGTTCACAGAGGAATCTCTCTTCCTAGCCCTTGGATTGGTCCAGATGACTGGTTAGGCCAAAATGGACTGCAGCGGTGTGCAGCATTTTCTACAAGCTGCTTCGTGACACCCTGCAGGGAGAACAGAAGCATCACCACAGAAGACATGTTGTATCAACACACGGGGACCTTTGTCCTAGAGTGTCACCCGGACTGCCAGACAATTTTGCTTCAGCAAAAAAAACAAAAAACAAAAAAAAACAAAAAAAAAACCTCTACCATTCAAGTCACTGAACTTCACTGGGTATCTTGCTAAAGCATATCCCGCCTCTGTCACTTGACAGAATAAGGGTTAGGAAGCAAAGAAGTGATGGAAAATAAGAAAAAAAAACAGAAGTCAAGGAGAAAGAGGGAGATAAAGGGAAGGAAGAGGGGGAGGAGGCAGAAGAGGGGGAGAGGGAGAGGAGAACGAAGGGGAGAGCCAGCTATAAGCCCTCATATAAACCACCTTCTGTTAGTGACAGAGACATGTGTTTCGTAACAGTTCCCGAGGGAGAAGCAGTGCTCAAGGGTCACAGCCTCACGCTGTGATGCGTGCATGCACTCATCTTCCTACTGAGTCACACTTAATGCAATACACATACACACATTAATTACTTATTCATTATCAAACATCCACCAAATGCCAGGCATCTCAAGGCAACGGAAGAGACCAAAACACAGGCATGGACACTGGCCTTATGGAGCCTATAAACTACTGCCACCCCCAAACTGTCAGAAGCCCCTGCCTACTGCACTTGGCAGAAGGACAGAATAATTGCAAGCTCAGGCACCAGGCAGTGGTAAGTTTAGGGACAGCACTCCCTGCTCTGTCTGGTTCTACAGGGACCAGCTCCTTGATCTTGACAAATTCATGAGTCACTTTTCTGTTGCTGTGATGAAATTGCCTGATGTAGATGACTTTGTGGAGGAGAGTTCTGCATCGGCTCACAGTTTCAGAGATTCAGTATCCCATGATAGGTTCCATCTGTCACTCAGACACTGGGCTCAGGGTGTGCCAGAGAGGAGCAACCCATATGGTAGAACGGTAGGAAGCAGGGAGGTGGGGTTTCCCTGGATTTGTACTTTCCTTCCAGGCCATCAGCACTTGTGACAG
The DNA here is from genome assembly GCF_017639785.1 of Mesocricetus auratus. Lineage (NCBI taxonomy): Eukaryota > Metazoa > Chordata > Mammalia > Rodentia > Cricetidae > Mesocricetus > Mesocricetus auratus. Next base: position 43,045,533 of record NW_024429189.1, read on the forward strand.
CGCTACCTGCCTTCAGGGTGGGTCTTCTTCTCCTGGAAATGCCCTGTCTGGAAATGCCCTCTCTGGAAATGTCCTCACAGATCCAGTCAAGACAGTCATGACATCAACCACAACCAAGAGTGAGCATTGAGGGTCAATGTCCTCATCTCTGACTTATGAAGTTAGGTGCAATCACCTCCACATCTCTTCAAATCTAATATAAAGTCAAGTCTTAATAACAGCCACCAACCAATTTTTATTGATCACTTGTTACTTTCCAGGCACCCACTGAGTCTGAACTATAGCATTTAATCCTTTTTAATCAGACTCCACAAAGAAATCATTTTTTTTCCTAGCTTGCAAATAAGCCTTAAAGAGGGGGAAGAGGCTTCTCAAGCCCACAGACCTAGTAAGTGCCACACTGGAACCATGGTCTAAAGGGAAAGCTGATAAGATCTTGAGCCTCCACCCCTAAGCATAGGGCAGATGGCTATGATCATAAGACATGTCTTTTACTGTGACCAAACAGTAAAAGTTAGATAGGGGGATGGAGGATGATACTGAGTTCCATCCCCAGGATCCACCAATAGAAAGAAGAAAACTGGCTTTAACCTCCACATACTTCACACACACACACACACACACACACACACACACACACACACACACACACACCGCACATACATAAAGACATGATAAAGGAAAAATAAAGCTGCTTTAAATGTCTGAGTAAAAAATAAAATTTTCCTTTAAAAACATTTAAGGAAATTTAACATGGGAAACAAACCAGTTATTTTGGGGGGTTGTTTCTTTTTTTTTCTCTTTCTTTCTTGGAGACATCAATGCTACATCCCCTCAGGTCCTAAAAGAGATAAAGTGCCTGTTAGAAAGTGTTGCATAATTGTTTTCCATCTTCGCTAGGAAATGAAGCACTTTCGTTTAGGACGTATCATGTTCCTGCTCTGTGCTGATCTTCTTGCCTCATCTAAGCCACAGAAAAGACGATAGAGTTTCCTCTTTAGACCAGACCCATCTTTTCTAGTTCCTGAAACGTCCGGCGTAACTTCGCACCCTTCCTTTGTCACTGCTGGCTCTGCTGGGTTGCTGGAAAGTTGCAGCCTGGGGTTCCTGAGTCTTAAAGCCCAGGCATATCTTGCCAAAGTACAGCTACCATCACTCTTCATTTCGGCCACTGTTGGTTACTTGTGTTCCTGTCTGTCCTTAGAACTAAATAAGAAAACAAACCAACAAACAGGTACAGACATTTTCTCCAGGCTTGTAATGGAACTTCAGGCTGACTGGGTATTTGGTGAATCTTGGAGGTCTAACTTTTTAATTTAAAAGTTGTTTCGAAAGAGCACTTGAGTAGAAATTCTAAATAACTGCCTGCCAGTTCCAACTAGTATGCCCGGGAACCCAACAATGAGAGACGGGTGTGCAGCTGTGGGCAGGAATAGGACACCTTCCAACACGTAACCGGGAGGCTGGGCTACATACTGACAGTGCAGTTGGATGACTTATTCTAATGGAGAGATGTCTGCCAGTGGGTACTACATACTGACAGTGCAGTTGGATGACTTATTCTAATGGAGAGATGTCTGCCAGTGGGTACTACACATATCCTCAGCCTCATTCTGTTTGTCTGGCACAGAGTCTTTAAAGTACTTATATGTGCTCTGATTAATTTATGAAGAGAAGATCTCATGTAGAATACAGACTGTAAACTTGTCTTGAAGTCAGATGATCTGGCAAAACAGGAAATGTGTGTCTCCCCTCGGATTACCCTGGCGAGTGGAAAGTGAGCAGTAGCTGACCTTGGTAGACAGAGCTGAACTCTCCAGCGTTCAACAGTCTCTACTACTCCATGACATCTGGCCTGCTGCCTGTTTGTTACTTCCCTGGATGCCTCAGGCCCTTTAGTCAGTCTGTTTAACCCAGGTTGCTTAGCAACACAAAGAGATTGTGCACAGGCTATATGTGCCAAAAACTGCTTTAAAACTCCTAACCCATTGGCTCCCCTCTCCCTTGATTAACTCCACTTAGCATTGCAACATTAGCCCTTGAGAATATTTTGACTCACCAAAGCATCGGTCTATGACTAACATGCCACTCTCAAATGACTGCACCGCTCATCCACACAAAGCCCTCGCGTCTAACTCTGGATGCTGACATCCGTAATTGCTTCAGATGCTGGGTAGGTGTTGCAGGTGGTGTGCTCAATGCACCCTGCACTATGTTCACACTCACTGCAGTCATCCAAGTGGCTCCCATGTGTCTGCACTGCTCTAGATAGGAAATATGTCCCTGTGAAGTTCACCTCTAGTGGGGTAGAGATGCTGAATAAACATGATACACCAGATGTTGCTGTTAGGAAAAAATGAAACGAAGTAGAGGGATTCAGGAGTGATATGGATCCTATTTTTGATGCAGTGATCAAGCCAATTTTAAGGAAGTGACATTTGGGCAAAGAACTTCAAGAGGTGAGCTTGTAAGCCACATTCTTATCTGCAGGATGAGCGTTTCAGACAGGCAGAAGAGTGAGGCAGGAGCCCGGGGCGTCATGTGCTCAGAGGCAGTGTGGCTGGAACTGAATATGCAAGGGAGAAGGGGCATGGGAAGAGAACAGAGAGCTCACTGATAGGCCAGAAGTGACATAACCCGTTGGATAATTTCTAAGTTAGCCTGTGGAAGGCCTTGTAGGTCACAAAGGGACTTCTGGCTTCTAATCCAAGTGGAAAGAGGAACCAAATGAGAATGTAAACGTAGCATTGGTATGATCTGAGTTAAGTTTTAGGAAAAAAAAACATTCTGTCATGTCCATATGACATGAGCATGAACACTCAAAGCTTTGTTCTCTATATACAGGCTTGAAAACAAATCTAAATGTATATATGATAAGGGAATAAATAAAATGTAGTATATCCACGCAATGCAATGTTTTCTAGAAATTAAAAGGGATGGAAGTCTGGTGATTTGTGCCTATAATCTCATCACTCAGGAGAGAGAAGCAAAGGACTGCCAAGTGTTCAGCCTGGGCTATATTACAAGTTTCAGGATAGACAGGACTGTAGAGTAAAATCTTGCCTGAAAACTGAAATAATGGATTTACCCTATAATAAGGAGATAATACCTCATTCAGACATAATAAGCTCTTAAATAAAAAGTTCAATGTTGGGTGTGAATTAACTCTTTTCATTTTGCTGGTCCTCTACATTGGACTCTCCCAGATATTACAAGCTATTGTCATGTTTGCAGTTACACTTCAGAACCTGATGAAAGATCCCATTGCTGAATATACCACATATCTATGTCATAGGATGTGGAGAAATCAAGCTGGTACCAACCACAAGGTTCATCTCTGCTGGCCAGCTTTCACAGAGCTGGGAGGTCTAAGAGTACTACAAGAGGGGGAAATCAGCAGTGCAACCAAGCTATGAACCCCGTAGACTACAATAACCACTAGCCTGGCAAGATATGCCCAACTGGTGCAATAGCAGCATGTCTTATGGGAGTACCCAACCACTTTCTGATTGGACTTAATGCCCCCTGCATAAGATAGAACCCATGCCTCGTACCATTAACCAGACCAAAACCCCATGGCTAGCTAGGTCATAGACTCTGGGGTAGAACCTAATACTATTATTCTGATAAATGGATATAGTATTAAACTGCTCCCTAAATTCTTACCTTTATACTCATAGACTACTGTGTCTCTCAGTCCTCATCAGAGAAGCTTCTTTTCATAATAGGTGACCGCTAACACAGAGACCCATAACTGGTCAAGGTGAAGAAGAAGATTTCTGAGTGCTCAGCACTGAATAAGACATCTGTATCACACTCACTTCCCAGCAGGCTCAGGAATCATTGGGAAGGAGGTGGTGGTAGGATTATAAAACCAAAAGGAATAGATGCCTGCACCAAACCTATTTGTGAGACATGACAAAATGGTTACATACATGAATTCACAACAGCTAGGACTGTGTATGCTAGATCTGCCCAGGATGGAGACAGTCAAAAACTCAGCATGGGTGAGGGAGGGGATCATGTAGTCCCACCCCTACCAGGGGAAATATTGACAGTTGATGACCATTGAGGGAGGCATGGCCAGTTTTCTTCAGGGATGCAGACCCTGAGCGGCCACCTACACCCCAGGAAATGGTACCCCACCCATGTATATACAGGCAGCACTAAATGGACTCTGTGGGTATTGAAACAAAGGGAGAGTGGGGGGGGTAGAGGGAGGAAAGTAGGGAGGAAGGAGGAAGGAGGGAAGGAAGGAAGGAAAGACAGAAGGAAGGAAGGAAGGAAGGAAGGAAGGAAGGAAGGAAGGAAGGAAGGAAGGAAGGAAGGAAGGAAGGGAGGGAGGGAGGGAGGAGGGAGGAGGAAGAGAGGAGGAGAAAGAAAGTTGGGAGGGAAAAGTGCTGCGGGTTAGGAGAATTGAAAAGAAGGAAATAGGGATGATTTGCTCAAAATACATTACATGAATGCATGAATATTAAATAAAATCTTTTTAAAGGCAAATAATTTTTTAAAACACCTTATTTTTTCTTGTCATTGCATAGTCAAAGTTTAATAGTGGGCTGGGCAGTGGTGGTGCACACTTTTAGTCCCAGCACTTGGGAGGCAGAGGCGTAACCAAAAAAAAACTTAACAGCTAATAAATACTAGCATATTTTTTCAAAAAACTAAAACAATATAAAATACAAAATAACGAACAACAAAGGAAGCATTGGTGCATGTTGTAACATGGGCAAACCTAAATAACGTCATCCTAAACAAAGGAAGCAGATAAGAATGATCACATGCTGCACGGTTCCATTTATATGAGATGCAAAGTACAAACAGAGAGAGGCATAATAAAGTAGAGCAGTGCAGAGAAGACTGAGGATAGACCACGAGTAAAAGTGGGGTTTGCTTCACTCCACTGCCAGTGATCAAAACTAGGACCTTGCAATTGCTGAGCAAGCTGTCTACACCGAGCAACATCTGTAGCCTTGGTTTTAGAGACAAGGACTCTCATTCTATAGCTCAAGCTAGACTTGAATTCACTATTAGGCCAGGATAGGCTGGATTTCAGGATCCTCCTGCTTTCACCTCCCAATTACTGGGAGCAAAATCGTGTACCACCACACCCAACTGGGAATTTTATAAACTGGATTTGGGGGTGGCAGCACCACTCTGTGAAGTACTAAAAAAATAATTTAATTGCACACTTAGTATAATTAAACTTTATGGTAGATAAAGTAATGTGTCAATGAAGCTGTAGGTGCTTTAATCATTCTGATTTTTCTGCGGGTAAGAATGTCCTTCAGGGGAGAAGGATGCTCCCGGAGAGACCTTCCACAATCTTATGTAATTATCCAGGTGAAAGTTGACTTGGATTGTGATGTCCAGTCCTCCAGGTGGTGAGATGTGGTCAGACCTACGTATCTGCAGACAGAAGTGACAAAATTGGTCCTGTGAAAGAAGGGAATCGAGAGTAACATAAAGTTGGCCTTTACCAAAAACGGAGTGGAAGATATAAAGAGTGCCATTTTAGACAGATACGGTGAGGTTTCCTACAGGAGAAGAGAAGTGGGATAGGGTGGAATTCAAAGCTAAGAACATCCGTTAGTGAAACTTGGGACAAAGGTTAGCAACATGCCTCATCTCCTTGTCTTACAAACTGCTAGCAAGATGTAAAAATCTCTCTCTCTCTCTCTCTCTCTCTCTCTCTCTCTCTCTCTCTCTCTCTCTCTCTCTCTCTCTCTCTCTCTCTCTCTCCTCTCTCTCTCTCTCTCTCTCTCTCTCTCTCACACACACACACACACACACAATATGTATTCAAACACATACCCCTGCTGATAATTACATACAGCAGAGAACACATACTGCTAAAAGTTAGGCAGGTGCTTTGGGAATGAGAGCCTAGAGTAAGGGCTAAACAAACAGTATAGATAAATGGCCTGAGAAAAGAATTTCCACTGCGTGCACACTGTACTCATGAACATTCAGTGATGCAATGCTGGCATGCAGAATCACAGTGTTGCATAGACATTAGCCATTTGTAAATTAATTACAAAAGCCCACTTAGAATTCTAAGACAAAAATCAGACAAGCCACAGGATGCTTGTTCGACTTTCATCAGCCCACCCCTGTATCATAAAATCATGCAATTTTTTAAACTTCTTTTTTTTATTTTTTTGAAACAGGGTTTCTCTGTGTAGCCTTAGCTGTCTTTGGCTGTCCTGGAACTCGCTTTATAGACTAGGGTGGCCTGGAACACACAGATACCCTCCTGCCTCTGCTTCCTGAGTGCTGGGATTAAAGGTGTGTGCCACAACCATCCTGGCTAAAATCATGCAATCTTACACACAAAAAGGATGTTGGAATGAAATACACAGATGAGACACAGACCCTCCCAAAAAAAACAGTCAACCTACACATCAGCACAGACATCATTTCTTTAGGAATGTTTAATAATGCATGGCTTCTGAAGTCATGAGTACACTGAAACACAAGACAAGAGGACAGATGATGGCACCAAAAGCTTTCATTGTTCTGGGCCAAGTTTATGACAAAATGACAGCACTTTGACCATTTAAGCCAAAATGTTAAATGTGTCTGGCTTTAAACCCACTGTTTCTACATTTAGAAATGTAAGTAAAGGAAATATTTGAAGAGTCAATACATACTTTTCTCATACTGATATTCTATAACCACTAATAACTTAAAAATAATGAAATAATATTAATAAAATAAATTGAAAATAAATGAAAAGTCTATACACAGGGTATTTTGAGCAAATTAAGATATATCATACCATGTAGATACAGTTCAATCACAAAACAATGATGTGATTCTGTATTTACAAATATAAAAAGAAAATTAAGGCACATTATTAAATGTAAAAGAAAATTAAAGACACACCACTGAGGTTTATAAATTGAACAAGATTTTTTAAGACCACAGCATCCAGTATTATTCTGTTTGAAATATAGAAAGTCATGTGTGCCAATTATCAGTTTTTAAAATGTATTATTTATGTGTGTGTGTGTGTATGAAAGAGAGAGACAGACAGAAAGAGAGAGAGAAAGAGACAGAGACAGAGACAGAGAGAATTGTGTGCACATATGGGAACCTGTGGAAATCAAAGAACAACTTGCATAAACTGGTTCTCTACTATATGGGATCTGGGGATTGAAATCAGGTTGTTGGGTTTGGCAGCCAGTGCTTTTACCCACAGAGCCATCTCATCAACTCTGGAGGAATAATGTCTAATATATGACACAGTAGGGGCTAAAACTGACAACAGTTAATTATACTTCAAAATAGCTCACTGAAGGGATTTTTAATTTTCCAAACACAAAGAAATGATAAATATTTGAGATGATAGATATGATCATTTATGTGTATTGAAATGTCACAGTGTACCTTGTAAGTACATAAATTACTATGTATTAATTAAGATTTTGATTTTAAAAAGTAATTATCAATGATTTCTCAACAGCTGCTGCTGGCTTTACCTCACCACCAAAACTTGACTGTCAATGGAAAGTGTGCTGTGTCACACAATGTGGAAGCACTTTTCTCACTGCAGTGAGTGGTTGGTGTAGGATTTGCTGGTCTCTGTTGTGAGCAGAAAGCATTCACAACAGGCAAGCAGTTCCTGAACCCTGAATTCCAAGCCTAAAGCAAGTATCCTGTGTCTCCTCAGGGACTCTGTGACTTTGTGATGTCCCTACTGTAAAACTTTGCCACTGGCCAGATGACACACTGTGATGACAGGTGTTGCAAAGCTTGCTTGTACCAGACAGTCCAGGCTCTTGACTGACCTCTGAAAAATCCCTGTGTTCCTCTCTTCCAAGATCTTGTATTTTCTTCTCCCATCCAACCCAGTTGGAGAAGTTGAGTGTTGTCATCCTTCTACTTCTGTGACAGATGGGTTGCAAGAGCTGCTCTGCTCCCCTCCATGCTAAAATATGTGATGCTCGACTTGTTCATATAAATTTATATATTTGTATTTAACCTACTGACTTCAAGCCATCCTTAGGTGATTACAATGTCTAACTCAACATAAATACTATGTAAATCACTATTGTACTAAATTGCTCACAGAATAACAACAATGTTCAATACAGATACAATTTTTAAAAAGTATTTGCAGTCATCAGTTGGCTGAATTAAAGATGTAGGATCATGAATTTTGAAGATCAAATGTATTTTCTGTCGCACGAAAGCCACTCATGCTCTGTGGTGTAAGTCCCTCACTGTTTGACTACCTGTTCCCACCAAAGTGAGGTAATACCCCAGGCTTCTTTTTGTGGGATCTACAGTTAAAAGAGAGGTAATTGGCAGTCCGTGTTGTGCCCTCCAGGAAAATTTCACAGTGAGTGCTACAAGAGTGAGACCGCCCAGCCCAGACAGCTGTTGTCCACAGAGCCATACCTGAACTGGCTTTCGGAGACCTTCTTATTGCCGAAGACTGAGCTGCTTCTGGAGACCTTCTTATTGCCGAGGTTAGGGAAGCAAGAGGCACAGCTTAGACCAGCTCTGGTTCCCAAGGCTCTCTTTGCATAAGTGAGTTTTTATCCAGAGCTTTGCAGGAGTGTTGGTGTTAGTTCATTGACTCATGAGAAAGACAGGAACCAACAGGGAGGGCTGTAACTGTGCCTGAAAACCGTTTCAAACTGTGTTACAAGCCAGCCCCGCCACACAGAATGGCCCCCATTCGGCTCTCCACACGGTTCTGAAGTCTCTTCAAAGAACTCAATTAAAAAATGCTGCTTCTATAAAACTCAGGGCAGACTATTATGGAGCAAACAGCTGCCATGTCATTAGAAACACAGGAAATGTTCTGGAGAGGATGCTTGGTGTTCTCAGTCTCTCTTCCTCTGCGCCCCAAGTCCGGTACCCAGGAAATGAAGCAGTGTGTTAATTTGTGTTGCTTACTTTATTTTCAAAAAGGCCATTCCAAGAGAGATGAGTATTCACTATAGAAACGTCTAAAATGCAGAAAACTGTAGAGACAGATCAGACTCAAGATCTTAGCACCCAGTGTTCACTCTTTTGGTGTTTCATGGTGTGCTTTGTAGCACACACTTTCTAATTCTTGAAGACATATTTCAGATAATGTACTTAAAGCTTGAAAATCTGATTTTTGGCATAATATTTGTCTATAGCTATTTCACATCTTATAGAAGTGACATCATTAGCTAATAATATCCCGGGAAATAATTCTGTGATAAGTAGCTTACTTAGTGTCTCTCCTGACGCACATCACATTGCCTCTTGAGGGCATCTTTCTTGCACTCACAGTGGAGGAGTGAGTCTGGTTTGGGTTAATTAAAAGAATAGAATATTTAGCAATCCTTAAATTCCTACAGTGTCCTTTTAGTGTACTCTACTATTAAATATATGTTATCAATATTAATATACAAGCAAAGAAATAACTTTTATCTCCTACAAGACCTTTCTGACTTATGAATCCATTTTGTATAACTTCTAATTCTGTTAAAACTGTCAACTGGCTATCCTTAGGAAATGAAGCTTGATTTTTTTCTACTTTTCTTTTTTTTTTAATTGTGTTTCCCAAATTTTCTGCAACATATAATGTGGTCTACAACCACTTTTACAATGTTTCATAAAAGTAAAAGTTTTTCAAGTAGTGTGTGTTCTTCCCATTCACCGTTTTAGAAAAAGCCACTAGAGAGTGCAAACACTGTTTGTCTTCCGGCTTATTCAATACCAATATAGAGAAAGCTGAATCCCATATTTTCAAACACCAATTTAAGTAGATCTGCACAAGGTAAACTAAACAAGGTAATCATTTCTTTAACTTTCCCCCATGTGATTTGCATGAACTTAAGGTGGTAAAGCAATAAAGTACTCCTTTCTGTAAGATAGATCTGAAGTTACACACCATACACATTTAATGCCCAGTTTTGTCTAAAAATACTTCCTGATTTTAAAAAGGAAAAAAATGAGATAGAACAATCTTACAATGCCTTAGGACATTCATTATCATCATGGTTTTGATAAATAGTAAAGGAAGCATTAGAGCATATAGAACCTCATGCCCAGAAAGAGTGGAAACAAGAGTTCACTTGGGCAACAACCTTCCTTTGAAAGGAGGAAAAGAGAAATCATTAAAAAGTTGATGCTGTGTGAGAAGTGGGTGGATATCTCTATTAAAGGAGAAAGGGAAGCAAGCACTTAAAACAGAAGACTTTCAGAGAAAGATGTATGCACAATATTAGTGTTAATCTTCCCCCATGACTCCTGATGTTACAGGAAATACACACTTACTTCCAACAACTCAAAGAAAGGAGAGTTTTGAGAAAAAGTGAGAGAGAGAGAGTTCTTCTGTCTCCATAAAGTCAAATATACTTGCTTTCCAGTTTGGTCCCTGTAAGGCACACCAGGCTAAGATTAAACATACTTTGTAATAGTTTGAGGATTAGTAAGAAATGCTCTTTAATGTGTACCTGAATATCTTATATTTATCCATGTGTTGCTCTACTTTATATCATTGTTTATACTTGAAATTAGGTTTATTTTAACAGTATGAGTCTCTAGAGAAGAAGTTTTATTGACTTGGTTTCTAATACAGCTTTCTTTTATGTGTGTTTAGTAGATGCCTATAAGAATCTATAACCAAAAACATTCACCTGGTGGTAGCTACCCAGATCTTAGGCACAGGGCCATGGAGAAGACATTCACCGAAGGGTCATAATGACAAATGCAAATCTAGTAATTAAAGGCAAACTCACATTAATACTTCATGCCACAGTTAATGCCTGCTTCTTCCCCTGTTGCCATGGAGATAAGGAACAGCTGGTAGGCCCTGTGTCTGTGGTTTCCCAGCTAGCCATGGCTGCACATCACAATCACCCAGGGATCTCTTAAAAATCCAGACTCTAACTTCACGTTCCCCTCCCTAAAGTTCTCACTCAGTGTCTGTGTAGAAAAGATCATCAACTTGGCTTTGCATATTCAATTCCAGGATTTTCATAAAAATTGGTTTTCTCCAAATTATGATCCAGTCTAGGGCCATCAAAGAGTAAGAAAACGTGTCAAACATTTAGTGTATGACATTTTATAAAAATTCTTATGGTTGTCCAGATGTTTGAATTGATTCAAATTTTTAACCAAGAAAAGGTTTAGTTTTGATGGGATTTCATTTACAGACCCCATGCCAGCATATTCCTGCAAAATTAGGATCCTTCACCCTCTTCCAATTCAACCTTTTAAGCAACTAATATCAACAACTCTAAGAGTTTCCTGAGTAATTTATAACATTAACTAAATTTGATTGCTTAGTGATTGACTTGGTTTTTCTGGCTGTCTCACCAAAATGGAAGAGACCATAAAGACATTCTCCACTTAATTCTTCTCATTTTTTGTCCTCATTTGCAAATAAAATTAAGTGCTGAGAGAGGGAGAGAATAGACTAACAAGACCTACAGAAAAGTGAGGGGGGAAAATACAACTACAACGTCCTCTGAAAGAACAGCCAAAAGTCAACTCTCTGGCTCTGTAAGAGATACGTTAACCATATTGAGAAATGGAATTTTCCCATTAATGTTTTGGGCTGAACCTGTACATACAAGAAAAGTATGTGTCTGCTGGAGATTGAGGGCTTTCTCCCGTAGATGAGAATGTGTTGAGAGTTTATAGCCTGTACTGCAGATTTAGGAACCCGTTGCTTCTGTTGATTTGTCTACCAGGCTATGTAACCAGCTCCTCAGAGACCAATAGCATTAACCACACAAAGGCCTGTGAAGCAAGATCAAATTAAAGAATGAGTTTAAGTCTGTAAAGTTTTGTGCCCCCAGAGGTACCACAACCTGAGTGAATAACATTTTGGCTGAGATGGGGTTTTTTAAGGCATCTCAAGTCTTTAGTTGAAGGATCAGGCTTGGCAGGCAGGATTGTGGCATCCCGTCCCTATGTACAGACTGAGCACCAGCTGGGCTATGACGGAGAGGGGGTAAAGCAGGGAGTTCATCCAGGGCTGTACCACCTTCCCCCACTCCCTTTCTCCAATGTGACTGGCATTTGAGGGGCTTCAGAGGCAGGTTCCCCTGCCTGCAGTGTAGATTCTGAGAACACTCACCACTCCCCACTGTCTGTGCTCCCCTCAGAGGATCTCTTGAACTGTCTCTTGACTCCCACTGAACCCTGAGCTAAGTCTCCTTCCTGCAGCATGCCCATCTATGTAAAGCGCTGTGAAGAGGATATAAGCAGTATAAAATCTTGATAGAACAAAATAAAATGTGCACCAATGTGCATTGATAGATGTAGCAATTGATTTGTGGATTAGGTTTTTATTTTCAGCCCATTGAAAAGAAATAATGTATGGAGGCAATCTAGTACTAAGCATTTTAGAAAATCTATTTGAGATCATTTCTGCAGAAGCCCTGACAGTTTGTCATAGGAGGGGAGGAGAGCAAAGGATAATTGTCTCCAGTCTAGTAAAACACAGAATAACTGCCATCACACTTGAGTGAGCTTATAGCCAGCCGGTCCCAGGGCCTCCAGAAGATAGAGCAGTTAATGTTCCCTTTTATTTCAGAGGTTATGTCACTTGTATCACAGATTTATACCATGATACAGCAATTTCATCCAAACAGATGGATAATGATGTCAAAGGCAGAAACCCTGTTTTTATTGAGTTTTGCAAAGATTGCTCAGATAGCTGCTTCAATTGAAAAGCCCCAGCAGTACTTCAGCTCTTAATCTTTGTAATCTCAGTGGTATTAAATTTCATCATTTTTGTTTGAAGGAGGAAAATTCTGCAGTAATGGCTTCCTAATAGGAAACACAGAGGCGGCAAAGCCGGGGGCTCTCGGTGCGGCTGCTCCGTAAGCACTGCTGATTTATAGGGCTGTTTATGACAGAAAGGAAAATTATCTTCTGCAGGTATAAATCAGGTAAAGAGTAGGAAATTGAACTTAGATATCATCTTGTCAGATGCTTAATGTTCTTCCTCCTGTCACTTTGGATAGGCCCAATTTGTAGAATACTGCAGAGGTAAAGGAAGACAATTAACAGTGACAGGGTAGTAATAGATGAAGCTATAAAACCAACCTGCTGGTGCTGGATGCTATGTATGATTTTAAGATGAAGTGGTGCCAAAAGTATATATTAGCTCAAACCAACCATTTCCTGTGTTCAGCAATACCCAGTGTGGCACTTGTTTGTCACTTTCACTGAGATCTACAAACTACAGTTTACATATTAATGAGCCCGTAACGCCTCACCTTTCCTGAAAGTCAAAGAAGTTCCACAGTGGCTTGCTTGTTGTTTACTTATCAAAAACACAAGGATTATTTGCCTAAGGAGCAAATAAGGAGGTTTCTCATTACGATGATCACATTTCTGCCAAACACCCAGAGGAGGGAAGGAAATTTAAACTCTCCAGACCATCGGAGGCATGGGAAGCAAAGGAGGTCAGTACCGGGCATGAGGAGGCAACTGCAGTGTAGTCCCCAAAGCTAGTTCAGGTAAGCACTCAAAATTCACCCAGGGAGGCGAAGCAGAGCTGTCCCTATGCCATAAAGGCTGGGGAGGTTGGAGTGGGGATGGGCGGAGAAGCTGACCGACCTTGGGGCTCAGGTCACTGGAGCCAATTATCCACAGAGGTTATGAACAACACAACAAGGAAATGAACTCAGGGGCGACTGCCATTTTAGCAGCTTTGTTAAGGCCAAGTGGAGACACTGACTGGCAGGAATGGAGGGCTGCTTGTTGTGGAAATTTCCATCAAAGCCTCACTGAATATTTGGTGTGGCAGGGAGATTCTATTTAGAGAGAGCAAGGCACAGCATTCCGAGGATCCCCCATCTCCTGATTAAGTTTCCACAGCTGGTAAATGAGATTCAGTTACACATTGGAGCCCAGTCAGAAAGCTGGCAGGTCCCAGGCAAAGAGCAGTCTCAGGGTTGGAAAATCTACCTCAGCTCTGATAAAGAGTAATTGCTAACAGTAATGATGTTCAAGAGAAAGGGGAGTCACCTGAGTACATGCTTCCCCAGAAGAAACAGACATGAAGGATTCCAGAGATGCTTACAGACATGAGGAAGTTCTAAACCACCATTGTTCACAGGTGTCACTTCCAAAGAACTCTTGGCACCTGTTGCAATGCACAGGAAGAAATATTTCAACTGAAATTCCATGTGGGGACTCAGCCTAGGAATGCTGACCTTGGGAGAGCCAAAGACTATACAATCTGCCCAAATGAACTGTCTGTTAGACGCCACCTTGAAACTGAAAGGCAGAAAACAGTTCATACTCAAAGGACTAAGTTTGAACTAGTGTATGCTTGGAATCTATGCTTTTAAGAAAGACTATTCTGCTGCATGAACCCTCAATCACCCTTCTCTGGTAAACAAAGATTTTTAAAGTGTACATTGGTATTTGACATATGATTTTAAATCTATCTGTACTTCCTTGTTGGACTATTTCCCACTAAGCCTTCATCTGTCCAATATGTGAGCACTTGGTTAAGTTCCTGATGTCAGTGAACAGTTGGGAAAATGGTCAGGAGCAAGCCAGGAGCCAGCAAAGGCAGGCATAAACAGAGAGGGGCTGGAAGGGTTAGAAGTCAATGCTAGTGAGTCCTCTCCCCCCAGGAAAAGTGAGTTCAGCAGTGAATGAGGTGAGGACCAAAAGCAATGTCATACAGTGAGGTGGAGAGAGGCAAGCGAGACGTTTGCAGACTGCCAAAGGATCTCAGAGCCAGAACTGATCACAAACAAAGGAAATGTAGCTGCAAATGAACCAGAATTTATGGAGAAGGGTTTGTCAACAGTTCTTTCCTAGGGTAGGGCACTGGGGAAAGGACATCTACAGGACATTAGGTGGCCATTTGTGAGTTTTTAAAAATGGAGTTGCAACCAATGGTAGAGGCAGAGACAGACTGCAGCAGGTAGAGGAAGCAAGAACAGACTTTTCCAGATGTTAGGGTGGGAAGAGAAAGCAAAGGAGAGGTATAGGGAAGATGGAGAAGAGGAAGAATTCTCTGGGAAGGCTGAACACGTAGGCCTTGGGGCTGATGAGGGAAGTGCTAATACAAGAGAGAGTAGAAGGGGAGCTGGGGCAGGGATTGGGACCAGAACAGCATGTGTCGGGCCTTGGGATGGGAACCAGGGTATTCACAGCCAGACAAAGGGATCCACTGCAGATATCCATCAGATCACTGAGGTAAAGGATGCCAAAAGTACCAAAGAGAAACACAGCATGTCTACATTTGCAAAAACACAGTCGTTATGTTGGACTTTTGAGTATACAGCAATAAACATCCAATTAAAAGCCAGCCGACAAAATAATAGTAAACCAAAAGTAATATCTTAAAGTGTGCTTTTTTTTAACCAACTCTACAAGCTACACAACTATCACACATATGTAGAAGACCTAGGTTGGTCCCATGCAGGCTCCCTGGCTGTTGGTCTAGACACTGTGAGCGCCTATGAGCCCAGGTTATTTGTTTCTGTGGGTTCCCTTGTGAAGACCTTGACAACCCCCTCAGCCCATACAATCTTTCCTCCCTTTCTTCAACAGTATTCACTGAGCTTGGCAAATGTTTTATTGAACAAGCTGACCTATCTCATTTGCATGGGAGGAGAAATGCAGAGTTGAGAGTTTACAGTAGGCTCTAGGACTGGCATTTTATAAGACTCCTCAATCCTTCCACCTTTCTGATGATGTTGTCCAATGTTTGTCTCTAATCAGGACTTTTTCTCATTTTCACCTTTCCTGTGATAAAGGAGTCTAGGTTTTGATCTCTGAGCACGTCTTTCCTCACTTTCTTGTTTACTTCTCTGCCCATGTCTTCTAACTTTCCCACAACTGTTGTGTTTTAGTGGAGTAATAAACACTAATGTTATAACTTAATGTCTGAAAACTATTTAGAATAATATCTGCATTAAATTCAACACATGTATCATTGTGTTTATTATAATTTGACTGACACTAATTAAGCCTTGAGAAGAAAAGAGATGGGGAGGTAAGATCCTCTAGACCAGCCTTTCTCTCTGCCTATCATATTGCCAAGCTCAAGGCTCATCCTTTTAGCTTTTATGCACCACCACTCCCAGCAGAGATGACAGTACAGAGACAATGGAGTCACACTGCAGAGCTTCAGGGTTATGGCATCACAGAGAATGGCAAGAGTGCAGTCTGCAGTCAGGTCTTCTCATGGCCACCTATTTGGATGGGCCAAAGTCATTGAGTTTCTTACTTGGAAGAGATTTTGGCTTACTGAGCCTGACTTGCCCAGGTGCTTCAGCTTGGATCATAAAAGCCCTCCAAAACCCATGTTTATAGGCTTTGTCCTTTTTTTATTTCCATTTTTCCTTTTTTATTTACATTAGAAACAAGCTTCTTTTACATGTCAATCCCAGTTCCCTCTCCCTCCCCTCCTCCCCTGCCCCCCATGAGCCCCCTATCCCATCCCTTTCTGCTCCCCAAGGGGGGGTGAGGCCTTCCATGGGGGATCTCGAACGTCTGTCATATCATCTGGAGCAGGACCTGTACCCTCCCCCATGTGGCTAGGTTGAGAGAATATCCCTCTATGTGGAGTGGGCTCCCAAAGTCCATTCATGTACTAGGGATAAATACTGATCCACTACTAGCGGTCCCATAGGTTAACCAGACCTCCAAACTGACATCCTCGTTCAGGGGGTCTGGAATAGTCCTAGGCTAGTTTTCCAGATATCAGTCTGGGATCCATGAGCTCCCCGTTGTTCAGGTCAGCTGATTCTATGAGTCTCCAGCCTGGTCTTGACCCCTTTGCTCATCACTCCTTTCTCTCTGCAACAGGATTCCAGAGTTCAGCTCACTGTTTAGTTGTGGGTGTCTGCTTCTGCTTCCATCAGCTACTGGATGAAGGCTCTAGGATGACATATAAGGCATTCATCAATCTCATTATTAGAGAAGGACATTTAAGGTAGCCTCTTGACAATTGCTTAGATTGTTAGTTGGGGTCAACCTTGTAGGTCTCTGGATATTTCCTTAGTGCCAGATTTCTCTTTAAGCCTGTAATGGCTCCCTCTGTTATGATATCTCTTTTCTTGTTCTCCTTTATTCTTCTCCTGACTCGCTCTTCCTGCTCCCTCATGTCTTCCTCTCCCTACTCTCCTCCCCTTCTCTTTCTTCTAACTCCCTCTCCCCTCCCCGCAACTCCCAATGAGCTCAGGAGCTCTTGTCCCTTTCCCCTTCTCTGGAGTACCATGTATGTCTCTCTTAGGGTTGTCCTTGTATCCGAGCTTCTCTGGCAGTGTGGATTGTAGGCTGGTACTCCTTTGCTCTGTCTAAAATGCATATATGAGTGAGTACATACCATTTGTGTCTTTTTGTGACTGGGTTACCTTACTCAGGATGGTTTCTTCTAATGTCATCCATTTTCCCGTGGATTTCAAGATTCCATTGTGTTTTTTTATTCTCTGAGTAGTACTCCATTATGCAAATGTAATCAAATTTTCTCTATCCACTCTTCAGTTGAGGGGTATCTAGGTTGCTTTCAGGTTCTGGCTATTACAAATAATGCTGCTATGAACATAGTTGAACAAATGTCCTTGTATGAATGTGCATCTTTTGGGTAGATGCCTAAGAGTGGAATTGCTGGATCTTGAGGTAGACTGATTCCCATTTTCCTGAGGAATGTCCATACTGATTTCCAAAGTAACTGTACAAGTTTGCACTCCCACTAGCTATAGAAGAGTACTCTCCTTTCTCCACATTCTCTTCAGCATAAAATGTCATTGGTGTTTTGAATTTAGCCATTCTGACAGGAGTAAGATGATATATCAGAGTTATTTTTGATTTGCATTTCCCTGATGGCTAAGGATGTTGAGCATTTTCTTATGTGCCTTTCAGCCATTTTAGATTCCTTATGTAAACTATCATATCACTGCAAATAGTAAAAGTTTGACTTTTTCCTTTCCAATTTTTATCCCTTGATCTCTTTTTGTTGTCATATTTCTCTAGCTAGAACTTCAAGTACAATATTGAAAAGATGTGGACAGAGTGGGCAGCCTTGTCTTGTTCCTGGTTTTAGAGTAATCGCATTGAGTTTCTCTCTATTTAGTTTGATGTTGGCTGTTGGTTTGCTATATAATGCTTTTATTATGTTTAGATATATTCTTGTTATTCCTGATCTCTCCAAGACCTTTATCATGAAGGGGTATTGGATTTTTGTCAAAGGCTTTTTCAGCATCTAGTGAGATGAGCATGTGACTTTTCTGTTAGTTTATATGGTGGATTACATTGATGGATTTTTGTATGTTGAACCATCCCTACATCCCTGGGATGAAGCCCACTTGATCTTGGTGGGTGATTTTTCTGATGTGTTCCGATTTGATTTGCCAGTATTTTTGCATCAATGTTCATAAGGAATATTGGTCCGTAGTTCTCTTAGTTGTTTCTGTGTGGCTTGGGTACCAAGATTATGGAAGCCTTGTAAAAAGTGTTGGAAAATGACCTGTCTACTTCTATTGTGTGAAATACTTTGAGAGACTTGGTATTAGCTGTTCTTTGAATTACTGATAGAATTCTGCACTTAATCCATCTAGCCCTGTTTTGTTTTGTTTTTTTGTTTTGTTTTGTTTTGGGGGGGTTGGGAGACTTTTGATGACTGCTTCTATTTCATTAGGGTTTATATGTCTATTTAAATTGCTTATCTATTCTTGATTTGATTTTGGTAAGTGATATCTATCCAAAAAATTGTTCATTTCCTTTAGACTTTCAAGTTTTAAGAAGTACAGGTTTTCAAAGTATGACCTGATGATTTTCTAGATTTCCACAGTGTCTGTTGTTATGTCCCCCTTTCATTTCTGATTTTGTTAATTAGCATATTCACTCTGCCGTTTGGTAAATTTGGATAAATGTTTGTCTATCTTGTCAATTTTCTCAAAGAACCAACTTTTCATTACATTGATTTTTTGTATTGTTTTCCTAGTTTCTACTTTATTGACTTCAGCCCTCAACTTGATTATTTCCTGGTGTCTACTCCTCTGGGGTGAGTTTGCTTCTTTTTGTTCTAGAGTTTTCAGTTGTGCTGTTAATTCTCTAGTGTGACTATTCTCCAGTTTCTTCATGTGAGTACTTAGTGCTATGAACTTTCCTCTTAGCACTGCTTTCAAAGAGTGCCATAAGTTTGGGAATGTTGTTTCTTCATTATCATTGAATTCTGGGAAGTCTTTAATTTCTTTTTTTATTTCTTCCTTAATCCAGGAATGGTGCAATTGCACATTGTTCAATTTCCATGAGTTTGTAGGTTTTCTGCAATTTGTGTTGTTGTTGAATTCTAACTTTAAAGCATGGTGGTCTGATAAGATACAGGGTATTATATTCTTTTTTGTACCTGTTGAGGTTTGCTATGATTTTAGAGGAGGTTTCATGTGGCTCTGAGAAGAAGGTATATTCTTTTATGTTTGGATGGAATGTTCTATAGATGTCTGTTAACCCTAATTGGGTCATAGCTTCTATTAGTTCCTTTGTTTCATTGTTAAGTTTCTGTCTGGTGGTCCTGTGTGGTGGTGAGAGTTGGGTGTTGAAGTCCCCCACTATAAGTGTATGAGGTTTATGTGTTATTTGAGATTTAGTAATGCTTGTTTTACGAATGTGGATGCCTTTGTATAGATGTTCAGATTTGAGACTTTATCTTGATGGATTTCTCTTGTGATGAATATGAAATGACCTCCTTCATCTCTTTTGATTGATTTTAGTTTAAAGTATACTTTGTTTGATATTAGGATTGCTACACCAGCTTGTTTCTTGGGTCCATTTGATTAGAAAATCCTTTCCCAATCCTTACCTCTGAGGTAATGTCTGTCATTGAAGTTGTGGTGTGTTTCTTGTATGCAGCAGAGGATGGATTCTGTCTTTGTATCCATTCTGTTAGCCTGTGTCTTTTTATAGGAGAGTTAAGATCATTAATATTGAGGGATATCATTGACCATTGATATTCATTCTTGTTTGTTTTGGATTTTTTGTTGGTGGTAGAATAGTGTGTGGATTTACACCCCTTTTTTCTTTTGGCTGTTGGTAAAGTGGGATTATCTATTGCTTATTTTTTCTGGTTATAGTTAACTTCCTTGGGTTGGAATTTTCCTTCCAGAACTTTCTATAGGGCTGGATTAGTGGATATGTATTGTTTAAATCTGGTTTTGTAATGGAATATCCTGTTTTCTCCATTTATAATGATTGAAAACTTTGCTGGCTATAGTAGTCTGGGCTGGCATCCATGATCTCTTAGTGTTAGTAGAATATCTATCCAAGACCTTCTGACTTTCAGTGTTTTCATGCAGAAGTCAAGTGTAATTCTGATAGGTTTGCCTTTATATGTTACTTGGCCTTTTTCCTTAGCTGTTCTTAATATTCTTTCTTTATTCTGTATGTTTGGGGATTTGATTATTATGTGACAAGGGGTCTTTTTTTGTGGTCCACTCTATTTGGTAGTCTGTACGCTTCTTGTACTTTCATGGGCATGTCTCTGGATCGGCTGGACTGCCGGGATGTGTTCCCCAGTGCACAGACCCCAGGCCTCGGGTGGCTCCAAGTAGGGCACTAGAAGGCAGGGAAACAGGCCCAAGCTTACCTCATCCTGTGGGCGAAGCAAGTATGTACTTTTGACTATTTATTTTATATGCTTTCCCTGTGTGTATGTAAGTGTGCCCTGTGTGTTCCAGGTATCTTCAGAGGTCAGAAGAGGTAGCCTAATCCTCTGCAAATGAATTACAGATGGCATAAGCTGTCATGTGGGTGCTAGGAATTGAACCAGGATCCTCTGCAGAGCATTTCTTCAGGCCCTTTAAAATATTTTCTTGCTGTTAAGTAAATTAGTATGGAGAACTTCAGCTGTACTTGGAGAGATTTGCAATCTTTATTTTTTTATTTTAATGTTTTTTATTTTCTTAGATTGTTTTATGTGTATAAGTGTTACATCAAGCCATTTCCCTGGCTCCAATTTAAAAGGTTTAATAAAACCACTGAAGTGTTTAAGACACTTAGATAAAGTATCCCAAGAATGAATGCTCATGACTATTTATGGCAGGAAGAAATAAAGGCTTGTCAATAATTAAATAGAAAACTTGTTGTTGTGGAACCTCAATGTGGGAACACCAGACCTTGAGCAGAGACCCACTTCCCCTTCTGCCTAGGAGTAGGCAGCTGTAAGACAATGTTTAGTAAAAGCATGTTTACTAAAAACGATACAATAAGTTCCTGGCCACTTCCCCTTCTGCCTGGGAGTAGGCAGCTGTAAGACAATGTTTAGTAAAAACATGTTTACTAAAAATGATACAATAAGTTCCTGGGAAAGGCCTTCCCACGGAAACCGCCCTGACCTCGACCTTGTCCAGAGACTAACTGCACCTTCAAAAACCCACACACATCCACCTCTGGGTGAGAGCAGAACCAGCCAAGGGAGAGGAGAGAGCAGAAGTTTCTCTGGTGGGAGCTTTTCTTAGGAAGTTTTTCGTGAACCTTTTTGGAGCCTGTTTAAAGTTCTCTTTATGTCGTTGAACGAGTCTCTGTGTTGTCAATCCCCGACACCCTCCGCACGTTCTCGGACACAGGCCACGCAGCAGACGTGACACCTCAAGGCTTGCACATGCTAGGTAAATCCTCTGTTGAGCTCCACCCCTGGTCCCCAGTGTGCTGTTCTTGAAGGATACTGTGCCTCTTGGGCATACACACCCACATTCTGTGACTCTGGATGCTCACCAAGGCAGAGAGTGTCTCCTTTTCATTACAGGCAAGGATCTCTGCAGGGCATCTGAAACTGAATCAAATATTTGTTCATATCTACT
Organism: Mesocricetus auratus; assembly: GCF_017639785.1. Classification (NCBI taxonomy): domain Eukaryota; kingdom Metazoa; phylum Chordata; class Mammalia; order Rodentia; family Cricetidae; genus Mesocricetus; species Mesocricetus auratus. Next base: position 43,067,306 of record NW_024429189.1, read on the forward strand.
AGATACAATCCCTCCTATTTGTTGGTAGGCATGGAAACCCCACAAACCATTAAAAATGCAGATAACCCCATATGTTGAACTAACTTGATACCACCAATGCTGCTGTACAGACTCTACACAGTGAAGTGCAGCTAAGATGTCATATATCCTCCGTGGTAGCTCACGTTTCTAAAACTTTGCAGCTGGGTTGTTTCCATAAACTGTCAGCTCTTCTTTAATCTGACCACTGACACCTATGAGGAGATAGCATAAATCACATTCATTTCTTTTCTTGGCAGTATTCTCTCGACTTCTTAATGTTATTTGGCTTCTCTACGTTTAACAATTTGAATTAAAGTCTAATAGAATTAGGAATCAGAATTTATAAGATAAATCTTTCAATGAACCCAATCCTTTTAACCATAATTACAAAATGTTTTAAAGCAAATATAAGAATTTAAGAAATGAAAATGTTCCTTGCTCACTGTAAGACACAAAACTATGCTTAAAATATGAAACTAATCATTTCAAAGCCAGGATTAATATATGTTCCTCCTGCATATGAGGAAAGATGTGCATTAATTTGACTAGGAATGACTTCCTCATGCATCTCTAAGGACAGAACATCTACTCGTAGGTAAGCTGACATCTAAAATACAGGACAGTGCTTCCTGTCTATGGGAAAGTGAGCTAAGAGAGCTGGTTGGCTAGTCAATGAACATCTAACTAAAAATATAGCACTTGGGCTGAGCGTTGAGGGTTGTTAGGGCTTCCATAAAATAAAGATTAAATGAAGGGATCTCAGTTAAAATGGCAGAGGCAGTATTAAGAATATGCTGTGGACATGTTGTTAGTTGTCCCATCAGATTGCCTTAATAGAAAGGATTATGATCAAAGTTAGATAGACAGACAATGGGTAGATTGATAATAGATAGGAAATTGTGAATAAACGCATTTTTAAAAAGAAAAAGATTCAATGGAAAAAGAACGATCTCCTTTCATCTACTAAATTCTGAATATACAGAAATGAGTGAGGCCCGGTCCTCAGGCTCATGGTTATCACGGTGTGTGGGGAGAGGCATCAGCAACCCTACAAATAGTAGGTATATCAGTGTTGTCTAACTTTAAAACCCTTTGAGCAAACACAAGAGCAAAACCAGGCGTACAGCACCACAGGAACTTTACACATCAACAAAGGATGACAAGGGTCACTCAAGAAAAAGGATCAGCTTATGCAAAGACCCTTAGACATTTTCCTGTAGAATTTATTCCTCTAACTATGTAATTATGAAAATAAGAAGAAAAATGTAGTTAATCTCTTAGCTTCTTGTCATCTCATCAAACCCTCGGATTTCCCTGAGGTAGGTATTATCTCCACTTAACAGGTGAGGGAGAAACTGAGGCACTTGCCCAGGGTCACACGGCAAGAGGGTAGATTTCAGCTCAGGAAGGCTGGATCTATTTACATGTTGTGAGCTGAAACATCACCATAGATACTTTAGTGAATGAATTCAAAGGATTGTGATGATTGGTTCCACCAACATGACAGTTTAGAGAACATTTTCAACACCTCAAAGTCATTGGAAGGGTAGCCGTCCTCAAGCATATGCTGTGTGTCCACAGGGTGGCCTGTGTGACACTACTGACTGTTCCAGGGACTTTTCATTTCTCTTTGGAAATTGTGGTGATGGCTTCAGGTTGTCTGCTCAAACCTTCTATTCTCTTCAGAATGTTTTCCTTAAGCTCCTTGCTTCTCAACCATGTGCTCACAACAAGGACAGCCATGTTTTATACAAGACCTCCTTGGTATCTGTGATTCACTGTAGTAGAACTGAAATGGTAGTTGGTGAATTTCGTTGGGTTGTAATCTGGTAGGCTTGGTTGGCATCATTGGCTGTTTCCTCCACCACATAGGCAACACTGCATATAGCTGTTGAGGAAAAAGACAGAAAGCAGAGAGAAATGCAGTTGGAAATGAAGAGAGCATTTCTGAGGGAATTTGAATGTCTAGATCCTATTGTCCCTGAGTTCTAACATACCTCTTCTTGAATTAAAGCATATGAGACAACCCTGTGGTCTTCCAAATAGTCTCTTCTATCTTAAACTAATTTAAATTTTCTAACAGAAACATAAAAGATTCATATGCATAAAAATACTCAAAATAACCTTTATAACCAAAATTGCTGTGCCACTGGAAGGATAGATAGACAGACAGACAAAAAGACAGAATGATATATAGATATGCAGATAAATAACTGATCAGGAAATCTTTCAAGAATGTGATTAGCAACAGAAAATTCAATTAATTTTTCCAAACTTCATCTGAAGTTCTTAGGGCTGCCCTCTTCTCTGTTGCCAGGACTTTGGGGATTAGGTGATTCTATCTACTAAAAACCATAGCATTTCCCCCAACAGTTTCATGAGTTCATAGAGAATCTGGAAAAAATGCATTCTGAGTCCAAATAGTATATAAGCTCCAATTCTACAATAAAGAAACTGATTGGTAATTAAACATAGCAGAGAGTCAATCCCATATGTATGCTTTTTCCCTTCAAAGTCATCAGTCTACAGCAACATACTTAGTCTTCAGAGGCTGCCACTTCTCACAGCAATACCAGAACTCTATTTGGGGGTAGCCTTCCTAGATTACCACTTACTTCCCTGAATATTCATAATAGTACTGACTTTTCACCATTGGAGAAAAGTCTAAACTTCTGGAGTGAGCCAGATGTTGAGAGCCAAAGTTGTTGATTAAGGTGAGTAATTAAGCTTAGAAAACCATTTGGCATTAAAATAATATTGAATATAAATATGAAAAATAGATTTTCTACTTCATTATTTATAAACTGCCTTTGACAGGTAGTTTTACTCAGTTATATACTGTTTAAATTTTATATATAGCTTAACTACAAAGTAAAATTTCAAAATATTTGTGTGATTTAACTCATTTGTCTAACTAATTCATTAGTGAAAATAAGGATAACTATTTTTCCTAACTCTAAGGTCTGATAATAACACCAATACATATACTGCCATATGCTTTTCTATATATTATGTAAGCTTATTTTTCAAGTCAAAATTTGAATTTTAACCTCAAAAACTATGAACCGTCTATCATATACCAGACAGTATTTTATTAGGAACAAGAGAGAATAATAAGCAAAGATTCTTTATTCTAATTGTAATTATTTCCTCTTTGAGAAATAGAACAGTTATAACATTAATAATGTCCGGGGTTGTCTTTTAAAACATTTCCTTCCTTTTCAAGGAATTCTTTCACCCACTCTGAGACCAAGACACCCACTCGAGTGACCAGTGCAGGCAATCCAGTGCTTTCAGAGAAGCTGTCATGACAGAACACTTCCACACGTTCTCTGGGAAAGTCATACAGGTTTCAAAGCAATCTCCCAAGTTCCCCAGAAAATACATATATCTGATTTGAAAAATCTCCTATCAGCAAGATTGGGCCAGTATTATCTTTACTGGTGATTTCTTAAATAAATAAATAAATGAAAATCCCCAAAATCTTTTTAAAACATCGTTTCAGACACCACAGACAGAAATGTCACATGCATGGCACGGATGGCTGTTGCGCTTGTCCTGTTTCACTGTCTCGCATTCTGAGCAAACACAAAGGCTATTTTCCCCAAAGGGTTCAGAGGGCATACGATTTCATTTCTTCAGAAAATTGTTTCTCAGGATTTCAATCTTCTTAGCTGGAGATGACAAAACATAATATCAGAAACACTTATTCCTTTTATCTGCTAGATTTTCAAAGCATAAATAAGAGCTCAGTCTACATTTAAGACAGGTGGACTCAAGCTTAGGAATAAACTACATATGTTGCAAAAAGAAATTTGATAACGTGTAAACGTTTAATTGTAAAATGTTTAGCAGAATGATCGATGCAAAAACCAGACCTTTTAAGATATTTTGAATTGTCAGTCTCATTTTACTCAAGCAGCATTTGATTTCTCTAACTCTTGGGGTTAATGAGACAAGTGACAAAAAATTAAATTGGATTTTTAGAAAAGGGGATTCAAAGGAAAACCATTTGGCTAAAGCTCTTCTTTTCTATTTCTGCGTATGGCGGTGAGCACTATTTTGGTTTTCAACCTCATTGCACTCTTATTCATAAGGCATATTATAAAAACTTTAAACCTCAAATGTTTTTAGAATAAAACAAACCATGCATCTATGAAAAGATGAGCATAATGGCTTTTTGTAACATGCCTGGTGCACTTCACAACTGGCCTTGCACTGCATTGGGTGAGCAATTCCCATTCACATTAACATGTTCTTAAGCTGCTACTGTTCTATCATTTAGCCAATAATTTGAGGATCAATGCAATTTCATGGGAATTTCACTATTCCAGGCTGACTTTGTGGCTTTGTCATGCAAAACAATTTAGTTCAGAGCACCTAAGATTTCACAGTGATTATAATTTCTGGAGTAACTGAACATGTCAACACTCACATATCTACTGCACACCTGTCACTAAACGTGTCATCACGGATGAAACCGGTTAGGCAATAGCATTGCTTCTGAGGTATGATACAACCTATCTCGTCTCAGCTTCCAGATAATTTGCAAAATTCATAACACTCTGTCATCTAGCAAAACATAAGAGATACATATACCCTGTTCCATTATGGCTGCCATCTTGGATCAAGGCACTGCCTTAGCAGGTCCATAATGATGCACTGATATATAATTTGGGGGTGTTAACATAGTGTGTCACATGTAGGGTTTCCTTTAGACACTTAGTGTTTCAGCAAACTGTATCTGTGTTGAGGTGAAATAGCACTCACGGGATAACATATGTACAATCACTCTGTGTTCTTAGCTATGAAAAGCATCAGCAGACAGAGTAAGGGTCTTGAGGGCTAGATCAGTGGGCAGGGGGAGGGATCAAAAGATAAGATTCTGTTTCAGAATTGTTTTCAGTAGGTTTGGGCAACTAACTATATTCTTGGCACCAAGAATTACCTCTAATGGTTGCATGAAAGTACAGAAAGTTCAGAAAAGGTACCTTTCTACTTCAAGAATCAATTTACACATTCTCATTCTCCGAGTAAGGGAGGCCTAAGGGATATGAGCATTACACTAAGACTCAAAGTTTGTGGAACTTCTGGGCTTCCAAAGAAATGCACGGAGAAGGCATATCAAGTTTAAATATATATATACCAAACAGACAGCAATGCACATACAAGAGGTCAAATGGGTTCTGATATAATAACAGTGGGTGGTGCTCTAAATCTGATAGGTCATCTAAAATAAGAACTCAAAGAAACCTCGGAGTTAAACCACACTACAGAGAAAATGACTTAAACAGGTATGTAAAGGACATTCCGTGGAAAATACGGAATACACATTCTTTCTGTTAGTGCATGCACTGTCTCTAAAGTAGACCTTATTCTAAGTCACAAATCATTGCAACCATCACTTGTATTTTATCAGCTTACACTGCAATAAAAGTAGGATCCAATAGCATAAAGACTACACAAATACATGCAGACTGTGCAACATACTCTCGAATGGTGAGTAGGTTATTGAAGAAATAATGGAGGAACTTAACGAGAATGAAAATGTAAGTTACCAGAACCTTTGAGACCAAGTTAAGAACAGCTAAAGCAATTCTAAGAAAGGAGAGTGTAATTGCAAGTGCTTGCATTAAGAAATCAGAAGAAGCCGGGTGTTGGTGGCGTGTGCCTTTAATTCCAGCACTTGGGAGGCAGGGGGAATTCGAGGCCAGTCTGGTCTACAAGAGCTAGTTCCAGGGCAGCCTCCAAAACAATACAGAGAACCCCTGTCTCGAAAAACCAAAGAGAGAGAGAGAGAGAGAGAGAGAGAGAGAGAGAGAGAGAGAGAGAGAGAGAGAGAAACCAAAAGGATCACAAAGAAATAGCCTAATGTTGTGCCCAAGCATTTTAGAAAAACACTAACAATTCAAACCTCAAAGCAATAGATGCTAGATTTCAGAGCAGAAACTAACATAATAAAGGCAAAAATGCATAGAATCAATCAAAGATTAAGTTGATTCTATTGAAACCAGAGGTTTCATAGATTCCAGTGAAATCTAGATGTTAGTGACTATTTTAAGAACTTACATTTGCATTTTAGTAACAGCAATGAAATGAAACTAGCCTAAATGTCCATCAACAGATGAGTGGATAAGGAAAATGTTGTGTTTTCATGTAGTCCAAATGTATTTATCTGTAAAGAAAAATGAAATAATGGCATCTGTAGTACTATGGATAGACTATATTAAGTGAAATAAGCCTGACTCAGAAGATTAAGTCCCCGAATGTTTTCTCATGCACAAAACCTGGATGTAAAGTTATTGCATGTGCATGTATGTATGTATTTATATTTGTGTGTTTGAAGCTAGAAGGGGATCATGTTTGTGGAAGAAAAGAAATAGGGGGGAGAAAGAGAAGGTAATGGAATACTTGTGAAATAAAAGCAGAACAGGGCATATCTGGGGGAAGGAGAATCAGCCAAAGGTGGGGTGAGGGAAGATGTAGCACCAGTTCTAACAGGTCTTAATAATAAAAGCCTGGAGTCAGATACTTGGGGAAATGCTGAGAGAGAAGAAGGAGCAAGCCAAAGCCATCTTTACCTCACTGGCTTCCCAGTGGAACACAGACCGAATCCCTGTTTCCTCCTGCCTATATTCCTTTTTCCACCCAGCCACCTCACTTCCTGTCTGTCTGTACAGGAACCCCAGACCTCTATGGTTAGCTAGTGGCAAGCTCCACCCTCTGATCTTGAGACAAGTTTTACATGCAGAGGAAAAGAAGGAGGTGGACAACCTAGAACAAAGTATAATGGCATTTATTTATGAAAACTCCATCATTAAACACACACTTCATATTTTTAACCTAAGAAGTTAATTTTTAAAACTTGTTTGTATGCTTTTTATTTAAATTAGAAACATGCATGCTTCAAATATCTATTCTGGCTCCCCCCCTTCTCCCTTCACCAGCCCCACCCCCACTCCCTCACCCCCAGCCCAATCCCCACATCATTCCCCAGAGAGGGTAAGGCCCTCCTTGGGGGGGATATCCAGAGTCTGCCATTTCATCCAGGGCAGGACCTAGGCTCTTCCCCATGTGTCCAGGCTGAGAGAGCATCCTTCCATGTGGAATGGGCTCCCAAAGTTCATTTGTATGCCATGGTGAACACTAGTCTACTACCCAAAGCCGCAGAGATTTCTGAGGCCTCCTCACTGACACTACATTCATGGAGTCTGGATCAGTCCCCTGTCGGCCTCTTAGTCATCAGTCTGGGGTTCAAGAGTTCCCCCTTGTCCAGTCAGCTGTCTTTGTGGGTTTCACCAGCACTGTCTTGACCGCCTTGCTCATCACTCCTCCAACTCTGTTACTGGGTTCCAGTGGTTGAGTTCAGTGTTTAGTTGTGAGTGTCTGTCTCTGCTTCCATCAGTCACAGGATGAAGGTTCTAGGATGTCACATAAGGTAGTCACCAACCTTACATCAGGTAGGGGCTATTAATGTAGACTCTCCACTATTGCTTAGTTTTCCAGTTGGTATTATCCTTGTATATCTCTGGGAATCTCACTAGTGTCAGCTCTCTCCTCAAAGCTATAATGACTCCAACTATTATGGTATCTCTCATCCTGGTCTCCTCTATTCTTACCCTGACTCAGCCTTCCTGCTCCCCCATGTCTTCTTCTGCCCTCCTCTTATCCCCCTTCCTTTTTCCTGGTTCCCTCTCTTCTCTCCCATGTTCCCAATCTTCTCAGGAGATCTTGCCTCTTTCCACTTCTCTGGGGTATAATGCATATCTCTTGGGAACCTCTCTGTTTCCCAGACTCACTGGCCCTGGGATTGTAGGCTAACACTCCCCTGATCCATGTCTAAAATCCATATATGAGTGAGTACATACCATGTTTGTCTTTTTGTGAATAGGTTACCTCACTCAGGATGGTTTCTTCTAGTGCCATCCATTTGCCTGCAAATTTCAAGATTCCATGGTGTTTTTCTTCTGAGTAGTACTCCATTGTGTAAATGTACCACATTTTCTCTATCCACTCTTCAGTTGTGGGGCATCTAGGTTGCTTTCAGGATCTAGCTATTACAAATAATGCTGCTATGAACATAGTGGAACAGACATCCTTGTATGAATGGGCATCTTTTGGGTATATGCCTAAGAGTGGAATTGCTGGGTCGTGTGGTAGACTGATTCCCATTTTCCTGAGGAATGTCCATACTGATTTCCAAAGTGACTGTACAAGTTTGCACTCCCACCAGCAATGGATGAGTATTCCCCTTTCTCCACATCCTCTCCAGCATAAGCTGTCATTGGTGTTTTTGATTTTAGACATTCTGACAGGAGTAAGATGATATCTCAGGGTTGTTTTGATTTGCATTTCCCTAATGGCTAAGGATGTTGAGCACTTTCTCAAGTGTCTCTCAGCCATTTTAGTCTCCTCTATTGTGAATTCTCTATTTAGTTCAGTCTCCCACTTTTTAATTGGGTCCTTTGCTGTTTTGGAGACTTGCTTCTTGAGTTCTTTGTAAATTTTGGAGAACAGCCTTCTATCAGATGTGGGTTAGTGAATATCTTTTCCCAGTCTGTGGGTTGCCTTTTTGTCTTGCTGACTGTGTCCTTTCCCTTACAGAAGGTACTCGGTTTCAGGAGGTCCCATTTATTAATTGTCGACCTCAGTGTTTGTGTTACTGGTGTTATGTTCAGGAAGCTGTCTCCTGTACCAATTCCTTCAAAGGTACCTCCCATTTTCTCTTCTAACAGGTTCGGTGTGGCTGTATTTATGTTGAGGTCTTTGATCCATTTGGACTTGAGTTTTGTGTATGGCGATAGACATGGATCTATCTGCAGTCTTCTACATGCCAATATCCAGTTATGACAGCACCATTTGTTGAAGATGCTATCTTTTTTCCATTGTATAATTTTAGTGTCTTTGTCAAAAATCAGCTGTTTATAGGTTTGTTGATTAATCTCAGAGTGTTCAATTCGATTCCACTGGCCTACCTGTCCATTTTTGTGCCAATACTAAGCTGTTTTCAGGACTATAGCTCTATAATAGAGCTTTAAGTCGGAGATGGTGATGCCTCCAGATGTTGCTTTGTTGAGCAGGGTTGTTGTGGCTTTCCTGGGTCTTTTGTATTGCCATTTAATGTTGAGAATTGTTCTTTCAAGGTCTGTGAAGAATTGGGCTGGGATTTTTATGGCGATTGCATTGAGTCTGTAGATTGCTTTTGGCAGAATTGCCATTTTTACTACATTGATCATACCTATCCAAGAGCATGGGAGATCTTTCCATTTTCTTGTGTCTTCTTTAATTTCTTTCTTTAAAGACTCAAAGTTCTTGTGATACAGGTCTTTCACTTGTTTGGTTAGCATTACCCCCAAGGTATTTTATCTTGTGTGTGGCAATTGTAAAGGGTGATGTTTCTCTGATTTCTTTTTCAGCCCTTTTATCATCTGTATATAGTAGGGTTACTGATTTTCTTGAGTTGATCTTGTATCCTGCCACTTTCCTGAAGGTGTTAATCAGCTGTAAGAGTTCCCTGGTAGAGATCTTTGGGTCACTTATGTAAACTATCATATCATCTGCAAATAGTGAAAGTTTTACCTCTCCCTTTCCAATTTGTATCCCCTCGATCTCCTTTTGTTGTCTTATTGCTCTAGCTAGAACTTCAAGTGCAATATTGAAGAGGTATGGGGAGAGGGGGCAGCCTTGTTTTGTTCCTGATTTTAGTGGAATCGCCTTGAGTTTCTGTCCATTTAGTTTGATGTTGGCTGTTGGTTTGCTGTATATAGCTTTTATTATGTTTAGGTATGTTCCTGTTATCCCAGATCTCTCCAAGACCTTTACCATGAAGGGGTGTTGGATTTTGTCAAAGGCTTTTTCAGCATCTAGTGAGATGATCATGTAATTTTTGTTCCTCAGCTTGTTTATATGGTAGATTACATTGATGGATTTTCATATGTTGAACCAACCCTGCATCCCTGGAATGAAGCCTACTTGATCATGGTGGATGAGGTTTCTGATGTGTTCTTGGATCCGATTTGCCAATATTTTATTGAGTATTTTTGCATCAATGTTCATGAGGGAGATTGGTCTGAAGTTCTCTTAATTAGTTATGTCTTTGTGTGGCTTGGGTATCAATGTTACTGAAGCCTCATAAAAAGAGTTTGGCAAAGACCCTTCTGCTTCTATTGCATGGGATACTTTGAGGAGAATTGATATAAACTGTTCTTTGAATTTCTGGTAGAATTCTGCACTGGAGTCATCTGGCCCTGGCCTTTTTTTTGTTTGTTTGTTTTTTGTTTTTTTTGGTTGGGAGACTTTTGATGACTGCTTCTATTTCCTTAGGTGTTATAGGTCTATTTAAATTGCTTATGTTCTTGATTTAATTTTGGCCAGTGATAACTATCCAGGAAGTCGTCCATTTCCTTTACATTTTCGAATTTTGTGGAGTACAGGTTTTCAAAGTATGACCTGATGATTCTCTGGATTTCCTCAGTGTCTGTTGTTATGTCCCCCTTTTCATTTCTGATTTTGTTAATTTGCATGTTCACATTCTGCCGTTTGGTGAGTTTGGATAAAGGTTTGTCTATCTTGTTTATTTTCTCAAAGAACCAACTCTTTGTTACATTGATTCTTTGTATTGTTTTCCTAGTTTCTGCTTTATTGACTTCAGCCCTCAATTTGATTATTTCCTGGCATCTACTTCTCCTGGGTGAGTTTGCTTCTTTGTGTTCTAGAGCCTTCAGTTGTGCTCTTAGTTCTCTAGTGTAACTATTCTCCAGTTTCTTCATGTGGGCACTTAGTGCTATGAACTTTCCTCTTAGCACTGCTTTCAAAGTGTACCATAAGCTGGGGTATGTTGTGTCTTCATTCTCATTGAATTCTAGGAAGTCTTTAATTTCTTTTTTTTATTTCTTCTTTGACCCAGGCAAGGTGCAATAGCACATTATTCAATTTCCATGAGTTTGTAGGGTTCCTGCAGTTTGTGTTGTTGTACTCTAACTTTAAAGCATGGTGGTCTGATAAGATACATTGAGTTATTCCAACTTTTTTGTACCTGTTGAGGTTTGCTATGTTGCCAATTATGTGGTCAATTTTTGAGAAGGTTCCATGTGGCGCTGAGAAGAAGGTATATTCTTTTGTGTTTGGATGGAATGTTCTATACATGTCTGTCAAACCCAATTGGGTTATAACCTCTATTAGTTCCTTTGTTTCATTGTTAAGTTTCTGTCTTGTAGTCCTGTCTAGTGGTGACAGTGGGGTGTTGAAGTCTCCCACTATTAGTGTGTGAGGTTTTATTTGTGGTTTGAGTTTTAGTAATGTTTCTTTTATGAATGTGGATGCCTTTGTATTTGGGGCATAGATGTTTAGAATCGAGACTTCATCTTGGTGGATTTTTCCTGTGATGAATATGAAATGACCTCCTTTATCTCTTTTGATTGATTTCAGTTTAAAGTCTAGTTTGTTAGATATTAGGATTGCTACCCTTGCTTGTTTCTTGGGGCCATTTGATTGGAAAATCTTTTCCCAACCCTTAACTCTGAGGTAATGTCTGTCTTTGAGGCTGAGGTGTGTTTCTTGTATGCAGCAGAAGGATGGGTTCTGTCTTCAAATCCATTCTGTCAGTCTGTGCCTTTTTAGGGGCGAATTAAGACCATTAATATTGAAGGATATTCATGACCTTTGATTGCTGGTTCTCGTTTGTTTTGGAATGGTTGTTCTTGGTGGAATTTCTGCCCCTTTTCTCTTTTGGGTATTGGTAAAGTGGGGTTATCTATTTCCTATGTTTTTCTGGTTGTAGTTAGTGTCTTTGGACTGGAGTTTTCCTTCCAGAACTTTCTGTAGGGCTGTGTTAGTGGATACATATTGTTTAAATCTGGTTTTGTCATGGAATATCTTGCTTTCTCCATCTATAGTGATTGAAAGCTTTGCTGGGTATAGTAGTCTGGGCTGGTATCCATGGTCTCTTAGTGTTGATAGAATATCTATCCAGGACCTTCTGGCTTTCAGAGTTTCCATGGAGAAGTCAGATGTAATTCTTATAGGTTTGCCTTTATATGTTATTTGACCTTTTTCTTTAGCTGCTCTAAGTATTCTTTTATTATTTTGTATTCTTGGGGTCTTGATTATTATGTGGAGAGGGGACTTTTTTGTGATCCACTCTATTTGGTGTTCTGTAAGCTTCTTGTACCTTCATTGGCATGTCTTTCTTTGGGTTGGGAAAGTTTTCTTCTATGATTTTGTTGAATATGTTGTCTGTCCCTTTGAGTTGGGTTTCTTCACCCTCTTCTATACCTATTACTCTTAGGTTTGGCCTTTTCACAGTGTCCCATATTTCCCGGATATTTTATGTTAGGGATTTCTTGGACTTCAGATTTTCTTTGATTGATGAATCTATTTCTCCAAGTGTGTCTTCACCACCTGAGATTCTCTCTCCTGTCTCTTGTATTCTGTTGGTTATGCTTGCATCTGTAGTACCTGTCCATTTCCCCAGTTTTTCGATTTCCAGGATTCCTTCAGACTGTGTTTTTTCATTGTATCCATGTCAGCTTTCAGTCCTTGCATTGAATTGTTTCTTGTAATTTTTGCTTGTTTGCTCCCTTTCTTCAATTTTTTGGAATTTTTGGTTTGGTTTTTCTTCCATTTCTTTAAGGCATTTTCTCACATCCTCTTTGAGGGCCTATATCATTTTCATGAAGGTGTTTTTAAGGTCATTACCTTCTGCTTCATGCACATTGAGGTGTTCAGGTCTTACTGGTGTAGAATCTCTAGACTCTGGTGGTGTCATATTTGTTTTTCTGTTGCTGGGTGTGTTCTTATATTGCCTCTTTCCTATCACTTCTTCCAGTGGGTGTAGAAAGAGTCTCTTCCTCTCCTGGTGGGTAGGCAACCAGGGTTCCCTTTTGATGGGTGCAAGTAAATCCAATACTCTGTGGCCTCTGCTCTCTGCCCTCTGCCCTGGTTTTGGGTGGAAGTGGAGTAGCTCTCTCTGCAGGCTCCTGGTTTCTTGGTCATCCATGGGGTGGGGGGATTGACCTGGCTGCAATACCCAAGCAAGGGGATCTGAGAGAGGGCAAGTGTGCTCACTTCTGTCCTCTGCCCTGGGTTTGGGTGGACGTGGAGCAGCCAATTTTTAAAAATTTAAAGCCCACTAAAGTTACAAAAGTTTTAATAAATTTTGAGGACATTCCATTAATCTCTAAACCTTAGGTTCTTTCTGGATGATTCTGTTTTTAGCTTGGCTTCTTAGGACACGCCCTACAGATACCCAATCATAGCAGCCACAAGAACATTCATCAAACAAACAAGATGAAGATTCTCCTGGGATATATGTATGGCTCAAGAAATGCTCACATGTATGGTATCACTTGACTTAATGGGGAAATTGAGTCAAAAATAGATCTCCCAAAGCTTAAGCATTTGTAATAAAAAAATCAACAAAAAATAAACCTAGCAATATATTATCACAAAAACCAACACCCTGATTAAAAGATATTATAAAAATAATATTTATCTTGAAGAAAAATGAATACATTACCATAGTAAGGAGATAGGTAGGAATAGACTGTTTAAAGGGATAATTTGGGGCTGATTTATAGAAACAAGGGGAAATACCTGAAGGGTACATAAAAGCACAAAACAAGTGCTTCTGAGACTAAGCACATGACTACCTTTCTCTTAGTAGTAGTTTAGACCTGAATTCTGTGTTGTGAAACTTGCTGCATTGCCCTATCTGTGATTTTAGATGAAATAATTGCCGTGTATAACAAACAGATGCCCCCTGAATTGTATTAGGCCCTTTCTCCTATTTGCAGTTGTCTAAAAGCTAATTAGTACCATGGAAACATGGAATATACTGGAAAAGTTGTCCAAATGCAGATAAAGTATTTCTAGAAGACAGAAGGTATCTAAGTGGCCTATGTGCATTCTTTTTTTGACAATCTGAAAATGTAAGACTAAATAAAATAACCTCCAATGTCCAACTAAAATAGCTTTTCTATTATAGAAATGTTTCATTCTAGAGGCTCCAATTCAATTTAATTTTTTACACTTGTTTGTGTGCACACATGCATTCATGTGCACACCACAAGCTGTATGTGGAAGTCGGAGAACAACTTTGGAGAATTACTTCTTCTCTCTTTCTATCATGTGGGTCCCAGGGATCAAACTCAGGTTTTGGGGATTAGCAAACACCTATACCATTCAGGTTGTCAAGCTTGGAGGCAAATGCCACTGAGCCAACATGTCAGCTCTAACTTAATTTTTGGATGACGAGTACATAGCAATAGATATAGCTATTATAGAAGACAATAAAATTGAATACTATTTGGTGACAGAATACTGCATGTTACCTCCATAAAAAGAACCATTCTCCATTTTAAAATTCCAGTATAAACCATGGGAACTTCCAAACAACTCAGACTATTACCAAAGCTATTGGTTTCTCTCCACAAACTAATGATAAGACCCTATTGCTGAAGACAACACCTATGTCTCAGTGAACACAAAGAAGTCAAGCCGGTGCCTTCAACTCTACCATGGTTTATGAAAAGTACTCTGCATGCTAGCAATGCTGTTATAAACTTTCCAGTCTACAATGGTGACCTGCCTGCACAATACACTGTTGTATTGTTGGCACAAAAGCTGTGCAACCAACTACTAATTGGATATGGTCCATTCCATGAGATGGAACCCAGGCCTGACACTACTTGGGTGCCCAAGAATATGAAACTAGATAGGCCATGGACCTAGGGGAAAATCAAATATTATTGTTCTCCTAAAGGAATACAGGAATAATATGGCTCCTAACAATATTCTGCCATACTATACTCACAGATAAATGCCTCGCTCAGTCATCATTAGAGAAGCTTTCTTCTTCAGTACATGGTAATTTTAACACAGGGATTCACAACTAGAAAATGTACACACAGAGAGAAACCCTGCAACATTCAGTCTTGCTTGGAATGTCTTCGTCAAAGCCCTCCTCTAAAGACTCAAGGAACTTTGGGAAGGAGGAAGCAAAAGATTCTAAGAGCTGCAGGGAATGATACCAAGAAAACAAGGCCTCCAGATACAACAGGACTGATGAACATAGGAACATGATGGAAACTGGCAGCATACACATGGCCTGTACAGGTCTAAACCACACAGGGCTCCAGCACTGAGATGGGGAAGTAGACACATGCTCCCAGCCCTAACTCAGCCATCTCCAGCTAACAACTCCAAAAGGAAAACTTAGCTTCTCCAACAAAACCACACTAACCACAAGCCCCATGCCAGAAGTAAATGGACAACACAAAATGAACTCAAAGAATTTTGGGAGATTTTCTGTCTCATATTACTGTGTCTGGACATTTTTTTAACCTTGCGGTCTTTTGCTTATATATTATGGTTTTGAATGTGTGTGTGTGTGTGTGTGTGTGTTTGTGTGTGTGTTTAGGTGCGTGTGTGCATTTCTCAAGGTCTTCCTTTCTTTTTTCCTTTCTTTCCATAGATCGTTCATTGCATTTTATTCTAGTTTGTTTGTCTTTTTTACTTGCCTATTTGTTTTCTTAAAAGAAAAAGGAGGCATAGAGCTGGCAGAATGGAGAGGTGGGAAAGATCTGGAATGAAATGATGGGAGAAAAATTGTAACTGGAATATACTGTATGAAAATACTTGATTTTCAATAAACAATTTAAAAAGAATTAGAAATTCTAGCATAAGAGAAGGCATGGGAAACATTAAAATGGTAATCAAGTCATCTATCGGGGATGCCCACAATTTGGGGAAACATACCTAAGAGGATGTCTTTCTTCACTGCCCTTTAAAGATACACTTGTTAAAATAAGCATTTTCTACCTTTTGGGGATTGTTCAGTTAATTCATGACCAACAGGCTATGTTCTAATCCATTGCTTTGAACAAAAGGATGAATCTGCCCAGGGCCCTTTCTTTGGATCTTCTCGATTTTAAGTAGCAGCCCTGGCAATCTATTTTATTCAACACAAAATAAAAGCAGTGGTTGACTTTCATAACTGCCTTTGTTCTACCTTGTTGGCCTCTTTTTGCCCTATTTGAATAGTACTGTGTCTCCCTCACATTCCATTCTTAATGAGGTTATTTACCTTGCATACCCAATGAGATTGTACCTTATATAATAAATTTTCTACTCTGAGGTATGACTGAGGGGGCAGCCTATTCAGCTATTAAAAGGTATAACCTTTTAACTGAGATTGGTCTTAAGGCTGGACACAGCTTCTATACTGAATTTCCAATTACTTAAAGATGTCACTATAGCATACAGAGGTGTTTACATTTACATACACTAGTGGATGGGCCTTACAAATATGCACTAACTACAAAATGACTTTTAAAAGCTCATTTGCTACCACATGTATAAATGCTCTTGCTTATGTATGTTAATGAAATACACATGTGCTAATAATGCAAGCTGGGCATTAAAAAATAATCATTTTAATGCATTAGCATTGCTATCAATTATGTGTGCTAATGAAATGTGTGCAACTACAATCCATTTGGACTCTAAATTTCCTTCCAGTCAGTAATTGTTTTTTCCCTCCACCCAGCTATTTACCAGAACTTGTAACATTGACTACCTTAATTTCAACTTATTACCACGGTGAGAAATAACAAGCTGAGAATTTTCCAAAAGTCTAGAGGCAAACAAAGGATAAGGAAGCCTGGATAATCCACCATTAGACAATAAATTTAGCCTATCATCACTGATGGGATGGTAGTAGAGCCTGTTAGTAATTGAAGGGAAGTGGGGTGATGGACTCAGTTACTTCTTTGATTCCATATCATTTGAAGATATTTCTATTTAAAAGCACTTTAAATAAATACATTAAATAAAATTGCTTTAATTAAAATCAATAAAACTTTTTCTTGAAATTATTTCTCATCTTTTGTTCTATTTTATTCTTTTTATTGATACAAAGTCTTACTCTATAATCCAAGCTGACCTATAACTCACAATGAAGCCCAGGTTGACCTCAAGGCAATCTTACTTCAGCCTCCAATAATGAGACTACAGGTGTGAGTCACCATGTCCTGGGACTTTTGTACACTTTTTTCCCCAGTGTTCACACTCTCCCCCCACTACCACAAATTATGCACTTGAGTTTCCCACATTTGGAGAAATTGCAGTGGTCAGCACATATAGTGTGTAGTGGATAAGCCTAGCACTGGGAAAGCTACCTTGGTGATCATGGTATCTCCCCTGTCATACAAATATACTTTTATATGTCTTAATTTCAAATTTTCATTAACTTGATCAGTGTGCTTGATGATGCTTCACTAACCTAAAAATCATGTTTTTAGAGCTAATCAAGTATGGTGCTAGTCAAATCAAATAACTACATGGAAAAGAATGAAACTTGATCCTTATCTCTTACACGTCACAAAACTGAACTCCAAATGGATCAAGGACCTCAACATAAGACCTGAGGTCCTGAATCTAACAGAGGAAAAAGTAAGGAATATGCCTGAGTTTATTGGCACAGAAATACTTTCTAGTCAGTACTCCAATAGCACAGGAAGTAAGACCAACAGTTTGGAAGCTGGGGAGGTGGCTCAAAGGTTAATAGCACTGATTGCCCTTCCAAAGGACCGGGATTCATTTCCAGCACACACATAGTAACTCACAACTATCTGTAGCTTCAGTCCTGGAGGATTCAACACCTTCTTCTGGCCTCTTCTAGCACAAGGTACACATACATACACGCAATCAAAACATCCATACACATAAATAATTTTTAAAGACCCGCCAGAAAATAGGACCTCATGAAACTAAAATGTCTTGTACAGCAAAGGACACAATCATTCAAGTGAAGAGGCAGCTTACAGAATGGGGAAAAATCTTTACCATCTATCTAATAGAGACTAGATTATACAAACTCAAAAAATTAAAACATAGAAAACAACCCAACTCAAAAAATGGTTGCATGGAACTAATCAGAGAGTTAGCAAAAGATGAAATACAAATGACTAAGAAACATATTTTAATGTTCAATATCCTAAGCCATCAAGGAAATGCAAAATAAAATTACTTTGAGATTACCCATTCCAGAATAGATAAGATAAAAAGCAAAATTATGACAAATGCTGGTATGGGCCTAAGGCAAGGGGAACATTTATTTATGGCTGGTGGGGGTGCATACTGGGGTAGCCACTATGGAAATCAGTGTGAAGATTCCCAACGAAACTAAAAGTAGATCTACCACATGTTCCAGCTATACCACTCTTGTTCATATACCCCAAAGACTCTATATTCTACTATAATGGTACTTGTTTAATCTATGTTCATTGTTGCTCTAGTCATAATAGACTGGAAATGGAAACAGCCAAGATGTCCATCAACAAATGAATGAATAATGGAATATTATTCAGCTGTTAAGAAAATTAAATTTGCATATAAATTGATGGAGCTTGAAACAATCATCGTGACTTGCTATCAATGATTACTTTTCTCCTCCTACCAGAGCAATGCAAAGTACCTTGCAACACCATAAACACTAATAAGTCAGTAGGAGTGAAGCTACTACTTGGGTGCCAGCTCAGTTTCTCCATGTTTGATGACCTAAGTTTTGTCTTCAGCAATAGGACCTTGCCATCAGTTTGGAGAAATATTGCATGTTTTCTCTGATATATAGATGTTAGTTGGACAGCTAATAAGGGACAAGGGAAGATAAGGGACTCTTACAAGGAAGGAAAAATATAGTATTATAAACATAAAATAGGGAAAGGAGGATTAAATGGAGAAGAGATGGAAGAGAAAGGTAAAGGAAGGAATATGGGTAGAGACAACTGAAAGTCTTTTGAAAAGCCATATGGAAGCCTACTACTGTAGAAGCTTTCTAACGGAATTTACACAGATAGATAGATAGATAGATAGATAGATAGATAGATAGATAGATAGATAGATAGACAGATAAAGTCTACCTTGTAACAGTATGACAATGATTCTACTTGATATGATAGGCTAATATATTTTTTAAAGTGCCAAGAATTGTTGGCCAATGAGGGCCCATGGAGCCCCCCCAAATATTACAGACTATTGTGCTATTGATCAACTTCTGTAACTTGATGGTAAGACTATTGCTAAAGACACCATGTATTTGAGTCACAGAGCATGAAATATCAAGCTGGCACTGAACGTATTCATCCCTATCGGCTAACTTTGCACACTGCCAATGGAGAAGAATAATCATTAACCTTAACTGTGAACCCTGGAAGCTACAATAATGTCTGGTCTGGCAAGACAAGCCTACTAGTGTAATAGTAGCAAGAACATCATGGAGTGACCAACCACTTTCTAATTGGATTTCAGTCCCACTCTACAAGACAAAACCCATACCTTGGCACCATTGTCAGGCCAATAATCTGTGACTAGACAGGTCATAGAGTCAAAGGAAAAACCTACTATTATTGTTCTACTCAATGGGCATAGTACTAAACCAATTCCTAATGACTCATTATTATACCCATAGACTAATGAATATCTCAATTCTTATCAGAGAAACTGATTTGCATCTATTGGCATTAGATGTAAATGAACACAGAGACCCACAACTGATCAAGGTGTATAGAACAAGAGACTGTAGAATGCCCAGCCCTAAATAGGATATTTATATCACACCTCCTCCCCCCAGGGCTCAAGTATCATTGTAAAAGACAGGGTGGAAAGACTATAAGACCAGAGGTGGTGAACAAATGCAAGAAAACAGTGTCCTCTGGATACAACAGGACAGCTGCATGTATGAGCTCAGCAATTGTGATGCCATGCACAAGCCTGGTACAAGCCCAAGCCAGACTAAATCCCTGCATGGAAAGGAAGAGTGGACATGATGTCCCACCTCTGGCAAAGGAGCTATTGGCAATTGACAGCTGTTGGAAGACAAAAGTCAGTTTTCTTTAAGAGTTTTGCCCTTGGTAAATCGATCACACTGCACTGGAAGGCCACACAGCCAAGAATATATGGGCAGCACAAATTGGATTTGATGGGGGAAAGAAAGGTCACAAAGTTGGGTGGGTTGGAAAGGGGGGAGAGCTTAGAGGAGCAGGAGGGTGAATATAATAAAAAAAACATAGTGCAAAATTCTCAAAGAATAAAATAAATGCAACAGCAGCCGAAAAAAGCAATTCTCTTGAGTCAAAATACTTTGGCTATAATTCCCAGGAAATGAGTAATTACAAGGAGAAAAGTCTCCACATAAACCATCTTGTTCCTCTCCCCTTGAAGGAGATCCAGGGAAATCTAGCCTACTTGCTAATGATTGGGATCTCATAGATTGTACCTAGACAATTCAAATATGTATTGACAACCTACCATCTTACAGGTATTGTAAACATAGCAAAGATATTTCTGGCAACAGGCATCTTTTTTCTATTGGATATATATATATATATATATATATATATATATATATTAGACAAGGATAATGTTGCTACTGAATGCTGGTAATAATAGTGAAGTTGTTTTAATTGAATAAAGAAAGCAAGAAAGGGGAGTGAAGGAATATTTTTAAAAGGATAACCAAGTCAGAGACAGCAAATTGCTATCTGAGTATCCAAGATAAATTTAAGGCAGAAAAAAGGATCCAGGAAGAGGACAGCTACACAGGCATACGGATGAGCAATATAAGGCCTGGAAGCCATTGTGATGACAGGCTTCCACTATAAATACAAAAAGCATGATAGGAAAGCAGGTAAGTGCCTATTACAAAAGCCCAGATGAGAAATGAGAGGGCCTTGGATCTGAAAGAAAAGCTGAGTCCACAACTGGAGTCAGCCACCTTCTATCTTGCAAAAACATTATATTATAATTTTTACCTCATAACATTTAAGTATTATAAAATATAATTCATCAGTAAGGATATAAATTAGTGGCTCCTGGGTGTTAAAATTTATCATAAAGTATATTTGTGTGTGCATCACTTAAGGTTGCTGCACACCTACATTAAAGATTGAGTCTATAGTCATGGCAAGCAAAGCCTCAAAGCTAAAAAAGAAAATGATTACAAGTTGACCTATCACATAATTAAATTACACTGACTCATCTTATAGTCTTATGTTTGTGTATTATGAAGTGTGAATATTGTTACAACAAAAAGACATGGTTTCTAAAGACATTTTTATTATTTCATGTGTATGAGTATATATATGTATACATACATACAAACATACATACATACATACATACATACATACATACATACATACATGCATGCATACATACATACCTGTGCACCATGTCTGGCACCCAAGACTCCAGAAGAGAGTGATGGAGCCCCTGCAAAATGTGGATTCTGGGAATGACCCTGGGTTTTCTGCAACGGAGTGCTGTTAACTAAGCCATCTCTCTAACTCCGCATAATTTTTAATAAGATGAATAAACACCCTTAAGTAAAGAGGTAATAACTGTTTTGAATCAGCAAGTACTGAGATCTGAAAGGAGTCATAATCTCATAAAAGTTAAAGTACAAATTTTGTTTTTGTTCACTCACTTTTGTGGTGTTAAGGAAGGAATCCAGGACCTCAGACACGCACAGGCATATATCATTGGAAGAGGTTTTAAGTATTTGCAATTCTAGCTTTCAGTCAGGAGTCTCTTTAGCTTCATTTTACTCAAGTCTCGTGTAATAGCTATCCTTAAGTGATTAAAGATACAATCCTCTTAGGGGGAAAGTTGAATCAAATGATTGAGAAATAACTATGTGGAATCTGCATTCTATGAAGCATGACATAAAAATGAGATCTTTAATAAAGAGTCCCCTGGACCTCTGGAAAGGGTGCCATTCCAGGCAAAGGCTTATTGTCAGGCCCAGGAACTGCCCTTGGGAGTGTCAGCTGAAAGAGGACAAGCCACTTCCCTTCCCAGAGTCTCACAGTTGCCCATCTAAAACATCTGACAATAATCTGCTGCAATATGCATTTGTAGAAAGTACACCTTTTGCAAATATCAGTGTAAGAATTACATATAAATGGGAATTATGAAAAATGTGTAAGTAAGTTCATAAAGAACTAAGGTAAAGATTGATCCTCACCCCAAATAATGGAGATGGAAAGTGCTGGGTGAGCACAGTCTAGAACATAAGGATGATGCCTGAGAATGTAAAGTGAGAGGGGCCAGGCACACAGGCTTTCTGGATCCACAGATTAAATGAAGGAGGGCAACTGTTCAAAACCTATACCTCTAGGTAAAGCTCTAGGGTTGGGAGCTATGGGTAGCAGCCACCCATACCCTTCCTTCCCTAGCTTCTACTATACCAAAAACAAAAGAAAAGACCTGGCAGCAAGAAAATCTAAACCTAGTATTTTTTACCATTCTGGTGAAAATTTTTAAAGCCCAATGAAGATGAACATTGACACTGGGGCCCAGTGCCTCACCCAAAAAAAAATCAGTTCAGCTGTGGAGAACTACTGTTTGCTAAGCACTGTGAAGACAGACAGTTGAATCTACCTAAGGAACACTGGTTTGCCCAGGGAATATCCAGTCTGTGCAAAAATCGGCTTTATTTGTATAAACCAAACCAACAATGTGAACTCTGAACAAACATTCTGAGGAGACAATAACTGCATAGTTCTTTTAATCCTTTAAGGGAATATCCTATTGGAAAGGTGCTTTGTTGTGGTGGGTGGGTGGTTGGTTGGTTGGCTGGTTGGTTGGTTTTCTGAACAGTTTTCTACTATTTAGTCCAGTTAG
This sequence comes from Mesocricetus auratus, assembly GCF_017639785.1. Taxonomy (NCBI): domain Eukaryota; kingdom Metazoa; phylum Chordata; class Mammalia; order Rodentia; family Cricetidae; genus Mesocricetus; species Mesocricetus auratus. The sequence continues at coordinate 43,090,010 of NW_024429189.1, forward strand.
CCTTGGAACTTGAAGGACACATGAGCCAGTTAAAGATGGCGCTGAGGGGGAAGTCAGGAGGGTGAGTCCTGAGATGTTTACAAAAAAGGATGATTGGTTGCCAAGATCAAACCAGATGAAGTCACTGCATGAACAGTTTATGTTCACTAGGTAAAACGTAGGGCACCAAAACCATTGGCTGGCTGTTCCCCCAGTGATGTGGGTGCTGGAGAGATGGCCCCACCCTTTGTTTGAGAGGCATTTTCTGGAGGTCATCCTGGCAGACCAATCCAGCTACCACCAGGCTCACATCTTGGGCTTTGAGTGAGCCCAACACAACATCTATACCATGTATGATCTGCTAGAGCACATGAAGGGACCAGTCCTGCAGATCCACAGCCGCAGATCTCCACGACTGGGACAACAGGAGGAGTCTCAGTGAGGGTCCAGTATTAATGGAGGCCTTGAACCACCACCAATTCATTGCAGTGAATATTGCAAGCAAAGCTGTTGGGGCAAAAGGGTATACTGTGTGACACATTGCAGCTTCCAACACCACTATGAAGAGTGAATATGTGATGGAGAGGAGGGCAAGATGGAGGAACGAAGTGGTTGTTTTAAATCATTTTTATTTATTTTTCATTTTCTTTTGGGAGGAGGCTATAAGGGCGGAGGGCAGACATGGAAGCCCTGGGAAGTGAGTGTCTGTGTGAGTAGGGGGGGGGCGCATGATGTAAACTTACCAAAGAATCAAATTTTAAATTAGGTTTAAAAAGAGTGGAGGATATATGAAATACTTACACAATAGATACCTAAGTTCAAACTTTGCCTCTACCACTTAGTGAATGACCTTATGTGAGTTAGTTAACTTTTAACATCAGTTTCCTTATCTACAAGATGGGAATAAATATTGTCTATTCCAAAGAATCATTCCAAGGCTCAAATACTGTGAATATAAAAGGCAGGATAAATATTAAGTTATCAATAACAGTTCCACCCCATAGGAAACTAATGCATCAAAATGCCTCCAATTACACTGTTATACATACATAGTCAGACATTTAAAACATGTAACTCTTCAGTAATAGCCCTACAAAACTTCACATATACTATAAATCTATCTGTATTTTAATCTCCTAAATAGTGAAATTAATTTTCAAACCTATTGTCATAAATTCTCAATTGGTGATACTTGTACCATATTTTGTAGTAACTGTCCTTTGTTGCATGAGAATTGTAAACCAAGTTATACTAGCATGCATTACTACATAATGTAGCATAATCACTTCTAAATTTATATACAGAGTTGACTGTAGGAAATTATTTGAACACACTTAAGAAATAGTCTCCTCAGTTGTAAGATGTCCAAAGAAATATTTTAAGGGATCAAAGATTATGGCACCATGTTGAATATAATAAGTACTTATTAGAAGACAAAAGCTTTGATTCATTTCTCTTAATTAGAAGAATTAATGAGCTGTGCATATCTATATATATATATGTATATAAAAGGCAGGCAGAGGAAATATGCAAATATGGGGAGGAGGACCTTAAAAGTGCCAGACAAGCTGAGAGTGCTTTAAGCTACTGGAAGCCATCTGAGCTCTGGTTCCTTCCTAATTCTTAACCCTGTATCATTCAGAAAACATTCATTCCTCCTCTCCATTTTCTAGGTAACAGAGGACTTTACATTTTAGTGCTCACATAAACTCTTTTTCTTTCCAGACTCTGATTCTCTCCCACATTTAAAGCTGAATTTAACTCAACTCTTTACCAAAAGACTTATACATATAAATATGTTCTGAATTTGAAACTAAAAGTATTAACTGAGGTCTGGCAATCTTTCTGCAACAGTGATTTGCTATAGGCCATCGTTCTAGATTTTAAATTTATTTAAAAATAGTAAATGTAGATAATAAGAAATTAACTAAGAATAAGTAGTGAAAATTTAATTTAGAAAACTAAGGAGAAAAGAAAAAAAGTAATACATATCCCACAGTTGAAATAGTCAAGTTCTGTTTATGTATGTCCAACATCACACACATCTGAATTCTCATAGTAAGGTCAGACCATATGTACCGTAACTTTGTACCCACTTTTCTCTTAATACCAAACAAGCATTTCTCAGAACATTGTTTTTTAATTTAAAAAATATTTTAAAGGAATTAAAGCCCCTCCCCCTTTCATTCTGATCATCTATTTTTTCACCATACTAAATAATTAAACTAAAAACAAAACAAAAATGCAGGGGAAATTAAGGTAAGAACTGAGACTATGCACCCATGCTTCCATGCCCTCAGCTGTCTACATGGGAGGGGGAAACTCATTACCATTGGCAGCTGCTCCAGGTCTGTAAAATGCATGTTAAAGGCCGGCAGTCTTTTCTTGGTGGCAGATGTCCAGAAGGCTTCAGATGATAACAAGCGGACAGTGATTGATTCTGGAGTTTGGTAACAGCAATTCATGTGAAAATAACTACAAGAAGCAAATTCTGGTCCCACCCAGAGAGTATCTTGCTTAGACCCAGTTTTGCTTTAAGAATATAGCTAATTATATGGCAGTATTATAAAATTTATAAAGTATGCAAACTAAATATTAAAGGACTAAATATTAAAAAGAAAGAACACAAGAGAGAAAACTATGTGTTAAAACAATAGAAAGCTAGCTGGGTGGTGTGGATCACGCCTTTAATCCCAGCACTTGCAAGGCAGAAGCAGGCGGATCTCTGTGAGTTCCAGACCTACAAGAGCTAGTTCCAGGACAGATGCCAAAGCTACACAGAGAAACAGAGAAACCCTGTCTCGGAGAGGGAGAGAGGGACAGGAACAGGGACAGGGACAGAGACAGAGACTAGGCCCTAGGTTGAATCTCTAGAACTAAAAGGACAAGAACAAGATAGAGAAAAGGAGACATGAGTGAGAAAAATTAACTTTATGACATCACTGCAGCAGAAGCTTCTGGGAGGGAAGAACTGGGAACTAGGAATAAAATGGAACAGAATAAGTGGAAATATATTTAAAATATCAAATGTACTATGGTTCCTCACAAAACTCCATCTTATTTTCAAAACTTAAAATTATGACACATTTCAAGCCATTCTTCCATACAAAGTGATCAATAAAGCTATCATGAGTCCAAAAATACACTGAACACATTTTTCCATTAATTTTATCACTTAGTGTGACTTCTGTCCATAAAGAGACAGTTTGAAGAATTCTCTAATGCCTGCAGAAAGATTCAATTTTTTACATCAGTCTAAACACCACTATAATGCTGAGTATTCAGTTGGCAGTTAAGTATTCCCCATGGCACAACTGCCATCCCCTTTGACGCCTGGTCCTCTTAGGAAATGAGATCTGTATTCTCTTTCAGTATCAATGTGTGTACACATACAAACTGTACAAAACCATTCCCAGAGGCCTCTGAACTCCTTTTATCTCTAACAACCTCTGTATCAGAAAAGGAGGGATTTAAAGACAACTAACTAGTAAAGTGCAAACTGAGCCACAGAAAAATGAAGACAGGGCAGAACTACAGAAAGAACTTGACCATTCTGAATCACACTGGTCAATGCACATTTCATTTAGCATTTAGTTAAGTGAAGTCACTGTGTTTTCATCTCAGAGCTTCCTATGGTTGAACCAGGCTATCAGACAAAACAGAGGCACTACCAACTCTTGAGAATAGGCTCCCAATCTCATTTCTGTCTCCCATGCCTGGGTCATAGATAGCATTCATCAGAGAGAGAATGAATGACTAAATGAACACACTAGGACAAAATTCCTACAGATGGAAGAATCTATATGCAGCATTGTGTTCTTACAAGAGTCCTTATTATCATTAACTGTTCTTTTAGTTGACTACTGGCATGTGTATTTTAAAAAATTTGATAAAATTTCCTAGATTTGTGTCTTAAAACTTATTCCTAAAACACAAAACAGCTTTACATTAATCTGTTATAATAGCAGTAACTAACAATGTTTATCAGTGAACAAGTAGATCTTATGAAAACAAGGCTTGTGTGGGAAACAAATGTATAAATTACAACTATTTCCAAAAATGCTAACCTTTACAAATTTCATAACTGAAACTTAAATGCATTTTTAATTTTTTTGCAAAAATTGCATGGAAGATAGAAACTAAAGCACCATTCCAATATACTAAAGGTAATTGCTGCATCTACTGTTCATGTCATGTTGATGTATGACTATGTAGCAAAGGTCAACCTTCTGCACTCATACATTATCAAATTTGAAAGCACAATATTTGATTCTGACCAACCTTTAAACTGCCCACAATATGTGTGAAAAATAGGTGGAGTTTTACCGTGGTTAAAAAAAAAAATGAACCCATGTTTCGGAAGCAGAAAGGTCAAGAAGTCAGTGGTAGGGTTAGATGTCAGTACTATGAATCTCACAGTGTCTTAGCTTATCAGCAAGGTCTAGTACAATGATTACAAGCAAAAATTGCTATACTAATGAAGACGAAGACCTAAAAAATTAAATAGCACAGGCCCTCTGACAGAGGGCAATACTTGGTGGACAATAATGCAAAAATAAGGACATAAATCACTCTCTGGAGATAATAAAAACCCACAGTACACCTATCAGTTGCGCGCCTGTGGAAGGCACTGTTGAGAACACAAGTCTCAGCTGCCATATCCCTCACTACTCATCCAGAGTGCAGCAGCCTAAAACTCAGCTCCTGATCAGAAGACATGCCAGCATTCCTCACACTCTTCTCCCTACTCCACACACACACACAACCCTGCTAACATACAACTCAGTAGTCATGTGGCATCCTGGATTCAAAACTAGTGCTTGCTGGGTAGAAAAATTGGCCTTCAGAATCTACTGAAACCTGAACAGCTGCTAGTCTCTCCATCAGGACTAGGAGACAGTAGGAGCAGAGAATGGAGAATAGCAGAATGAAAATATTTGCTTTCAGTACACTATGACTAATGTAGTATTTACTCTGGTGGGAGCACTGGTTCATGGCCCTTGTATGTGGATGTGAGGACAACTTTCCAAATCAGCTCTTTCCTTCCACCATGCATGTCCTAGGGATTGAACTCAAGTAGTCAGGCTTGGTAGCAAGTGACTTTACCAACTGAGAAATTTTTGCCTGGCTATGGTTACTTTGCAATAAATTGGACTATAAGAGGTTGCTGTATTTTAGAGAAGAAAGGTCTTACAATTGGAAAAAAAATCAAAAAAGGTCCTTGAAACCCAAAAGAAAAATGTGCTCAAAGGGAACAGCAAGAATCCATCACAACATTCAAGCAAAATAGGTCTCAAGAATATCAATTTTATTTCGATCTATATTCAGTTTCAATTACAAGACCCAAAGCATTCTTATCTAAAAATCCATACACTGTAGCTATGTGAACACATAGGTGAGAATAAAAGTTTATTCCAAATTTATTTTTTGAAAGACTGTATAAAGCAAACCACTATTAACTTATAAAATGTATCAACTCCTAGAAAGTAAGAAAAGCTTTGGAATTCTTGCTATACACAATAAGACATGAGTAGCCAGATTCATTTTTAGCAAACAGCTTATAGTTCATAAAACACACAATGGAATGTCTTAATTATACTTGTACAAGTACAGGATTCATTTCCTCTTGCTCTGTTTTTCTTTGAGGCAAGTACCCAACTTTAAAATCTATATACTGGCCTATATACTGAAAAAGGAAATATTCTTAAATTATACTGCATACAAGGAGGCATGTGAATCTAGGCCCCACTAGATTCAGATATCAAAAAACAGCAACTTATGAAAAGCCCTAAGATAACATTAGTCATAGCATCAAACGGGTTAGAAATGGGTAAGTAAAAATCAATACAGAGCCTGGTATGGTGGTGCACAGGTTTAATCACAGCACTGTAGAGGCAGAGACAGGTGGACCTCTGAGTTTAAGGCCAGTATGGTCTACACAGCAAATTCAAGACCAGAGAGAGATTTTGTGTGTGTGTGTGTGTGTGTGTGTGTGTGTGTGTGTGTGTTCTTTAAGTAACTTAAGGAGCAGTGAAAGGGTTGTTGAACCCAAATTAATGTTCAGCAATGTATAAACCCCAGTAGCAGGCTCTTTTGAACCAGGGCCATGCTTTCTCACTTTCCCAGCACAGCACATGTGCTTAGGTCATCACCAGCTTAGCTCATGTGATTGCAGCTCTCCTGTGCCAGGCACCAGAACAAAAGATGCATCCCAGCCTCCAATTAGTGCTTCGGGCAAGCACTCACTTTCTTCTCTTAACTCCATTATTCATAGGAATTTCAGGCAGAAAGCACATCAACCTCTTGTGTTAGCAAAAGCAAGTTCAGTACTTAATAACAGGAATCTACTTTCTGATTTATGTGTAGAACATCTTTGTGCCAAGTTCTGGTTTACTTTGGTTTGAGATCAAGACACGGCAATAACTATGAAACATGGTCTATCTCCAGTATTCAATGAGAACTGAGAAGGAAAAATAACAAGCAACCAGGTGCTTCCTGCACAAATGGCACATGAGATACTACACAGCATGAAAACCTGAAGAGCCTTAGCCTAATTCTTTCATCTGCCAAAGGACTGCTCACAGGTGATGAAAAAAGCAGTTCCAGTCACCATGTTTAAACCCTATTTTCAGCCCCATAAACCAGATAGTTTTAGGAAATGAGTTTAATCTCCATGTGACACTCTTCTCTCCTTGAAGTCATTGAGAGAACCCTAAGAGAATGCATGGGATAGTACCTAGAACATAAGCCTGGCCAACAGGAGGCATTGCAACTATGTACACCAATTGCCCTGCCTGAAACACTCTTCAAAGCAGACTAAGAAATATTTATTTCCATGAAAATACATTTTTCACAATTTTCCTAAATCAAATGCCAGAGATCTGGTAAAACGTCTTGAGTAGCTAAAAATTTGGCCTCTTTCACAGATTCTGGACTGAGGGAGGCTTTAAGAAAACTTTTTAATCTTCTCAAGGTACCTGCAACATATATGAGTTTTGATGCCAAAGGAAAATGGGGGGAGATGGCCAGTGTGATCCTGAATCCACCTGTCACCACCTGTCAGTGATGGGATGACAGTCACAGGCCACCATGCCCAGCTCTTTTACACAGGAGCTACAGACCCACACTCAGGCCCTCATGCTTACAAAAACCGCTCTCTCGGCTCCGACTTCAGCAATTCTTTTGAAGTCTTTTATTTTTACAATGATTTCATTTGTGTCTCTGTGGGCATGCCACAGCAGGCATGCAGAGGTCAGAGGACAACCTGAGAAGTGGGTTCTATCCTTCCACCATGTGGGTACTGGAAATCAAGCAGGCTTGGCAGCAGGTGCCTATCTTTACCTGCTGAGCCATCCCCCAGCCCTAAAAAGGTTAAAAGTAACATCAGTAAAAAGTAAATAAATAAAGTAGAAAATGTCAACTAGTTAAAAGAAAGCTGAGACAAATTGCACACAGGTTGATGCAATTGAATAAAGTTTTAATTCTTCACTCAGTTTTTGTTTCCAAAGACATAAATTTTCCATATTTATATTATTGTCTATATTCAAAATATATTTATCTACTAACCAGCAGTATTAATACACTTAGAAATTTAATAAACTTGAAATATTTCAAATTATAATATTATTATGATCTAACAGGTCTCAATACACAACCATTTCTACCCTGATTTATTATGACCTGGTACTTGAATTATTTTTTGATGGTTCTTTAGTTTGTGAACTATATCTAGTGTGTTCTACATTTTTTATGCTATTGTCCAGAGCAGAAAACAGCTATCCTCCTCAGTCTACCCTTCAACTGATACATACAAAACTCTTAACAGGTTGTATGGTAATTAAGGTAAGTACTGTCAGGTGGAAACAAAAGTTAAGTTGCTAAAGAAATTCTAAACTTACCAAGATTGAAACATTGAAAAATCAATGGTTCAGTAGAAATTGTCCTGCATTAAGTTAGATCTGACTGGGCTCAGATGCCCTCTGTCCCTGACCTAAAACTGACAATCATTCTGTATTGTAGAACTCAGTGTATAGTATTTAATGGCAATCATTACATAATTAAAATCACTCCCCCCCCCCCCACACACACATGAAGCTACAGCAGCTACAGACTTGATTCTGCTGTAAAGATGAGTATGCACAATGAGTTCACGATGAAAAATGCAATAATAAAATGTCCAAACTTGGGTTTCAAGTGGAGTTACTCCAATTCAGTAATTATATATTGAATTCCTTGAGTATCTACATAAATAGGAGGTATTTCAGGAACAAGAGCTTGAGAAACCCAGGAGGCTAAGAGAACTCTGTATATATTCAACACTAAAAAATAATGATGTGTGTATACTGAAAGTATGTAAGTGGGGGAAGGCAGGTAGTAGTAGCAGCAGTTGTAATGCAAAAAAAAAGAGAAAACTGCCCTGGGCTTTGTGGGTCAGTACCATAAATTCAGACTGCCTCCCTCAAACACAGAAATCCTGGAAGACGGAAGCAAAGGTCTGCACTGTGCAGAATGGGTAAGAAAGCAGTCAGACAAAGACAGATGAACCAATTTAAAAGGTATACACCTAGGTGATGCAGGCATGCATTAAAAGGCAATTCCATGGTGATGAAATGTAAGGCTTTTAGGAGCTGGAGTACTTCAGGAGCAGAACTGTGCTTAACATGTATGAGGCCATGGGTTCAATTCCACAGACAGAAAGAAAAAGTCACCATTACTCATTTGTTTACATTCAGCTCTCCGTTTTTCCACACACCGATGTAGAACTCAGAGAAAGCTGCTTATTCTCTCTACATCTTATTTCTTTCCCATAACTCAAGATACAAAAACCTTCACAGAACTGTCTTTCCCCCCTACAAAAATTTTTAAAAAATCCCAAAATTGTATGTAAACACACTTATATACAGCAGGCAGCATGTTGTTTGATGGAACAATGCAAATTTATTATTAATATATCTCAAGTGAGCTAGGCATTGGTGGCATATGCCTTTAATCCCAGCACTTGGGAGGCAAAAGCAAGTGGATCTCTCTGAGTTCAAGGCCAGTCTGATCTACAAAGCGAGTGCCAGGACAGGTTCCAAAGCTACACAGAGAAATCCTGTTCTGAAAAACCAAATTTTATATATATATAGTGTTTAGAGGAGAGCAAGTAATGGTGGCTCACAAAATGATCCCATCACCCAGTAATCTGAGGCCACAAGCCACAAATCCCAGACCAAGCTGGGCTACATTGAAATATTCTGGGGGAAGGGAGGTGTTAACAAGTTGGGATGGACAGCTTGACTACAGAGGGAAAGGAAAAGGGAATACACTCTAAATTCTGGCTTGAATACTGATGCTACTTGGTGAAATGAGAAACACGTGTGAACACGGGTTCTTTTTAAAATAGAATGATTTCACAATAAAATGGCAGTAGATGGTTAAATACGTAGCTATGAAGAACGAGAAACAGAGCAAGCTAGAGATCTGATGTTCATAGACAGACGGTAATTATTAAATTCCTGGGCATTGATGAGTGCTCCTAGTGAATGAATGTGCAGAGTGAAGAACTGACAATAGGTAAAAGCCAGGGAATATCAACATTCAAAGGCCACCGAAAACAAGGAATCAAAGAAGATAATGGTAGTGTATGTCTAGAACCAAAAGGAAAAAATGTGTCTCAAAGGAAAAAGAACACTCAGCCAAATCAAAATGCCAAACAGGAGAACAAGTTAAGAACTGAGAGTACTCACTGAATTTGGCAAGCTGGTTGTGTGATAAATGAGGGGAGCACTGCTAGACCCTCAACACACAGACTGAAGACAAGCAAATGGTGAAGACAGCTGACGGGAAGACAAAACCCCTGCAGGAAGGACTCTGAGCAAGGACAAAGAGACACGGTACAGGAAGAACTACAAGGCAGAGGGTCAAGTTCAGACAAGGAGACGAGGGGGAGTCTCTGTCAGAAAAAACAAAGGAAGCTGACATGTAATGCAGAAAGGACAAAGCATAGCCACAAAACTGAGGGGAGACTCGTGCGGCTACAAGGACTGTGTAGGAAGGATAGAGAGAGAAGCTAAAGACTGTCTGTAGGTCACACTGGACACCACCTGTTGACCGTTTATGGATAGGGGCCAGCACTCTGGCTAACAGCTTTCCCTCTTTCACACTACTCTTAATAATCAGAGACAGGGAGTCTGAGTCTCTTCAGCTGTTATCTTAACATCAGATAAGATTTTCTGTTTTAAAATACACAAATTACTTCTCTGTTGTGTTAGTTTTACAAATCTCATTTTAAGATTTGGATTTTTATTTTTTATTTTATTTTTTTATTTTTTTTGGTTTTACGAGACAGGGTTTCTCTGTTTGGGAGGCTGTCGGTCCAGCCTGGCCACGAACTCACAGAGATCCGCCTGCCTCTGCCTCCCGAGTGCTGGGATTAAAGGCGTGCGCCACCAACGCCCGGCTTGGATTTTTATTTTTAATTATGTGTACCTCTAGGGAAGAGAATGCACATGAGTCTAGTGTCCTAGGAGGCCAGATAGAGGGCATCAAATTCACTAGACCTGGAGCTACAGGTGGAAGCGAGGTACCCAAGGTGGCAGCTGAGAAGCAAGCCCCTGCACTCTGTAAGAACACACTCACTCACCACTGAGTCTCTCTACTATTTCTTTTTGGAGATGTGTCTTATAATACCTGTTACAATACCTGCTTCCTTATTAAATTCCTTTTCTCTGAGGTACTTATTTGTGAGTACTGTACACCAGATGGTAAGAAGATGCAACAAGGTGCCATTAACATATACATAGCTAGTGAAATTTAAAGAAAAAAAAATGTTAAATGAAGCTGCAGAAACAGCTTTAGTGGTTAAGGGCACTTCCTGCTTTTCCAGCCAAGTTTGATCCCTAGCACCCACGTGAACACTCACAACCATCTGTAACTATCATTTCAAGGGATCCAGTACCCTCTTCTGACCTCTGCAGGCACCTGGCACACGTGAGATGCACATACATATATGCAAGTGAAAAATTCACACTCATAAAAATGAACTCATCTTTTATAAAAGCATTATATTCCATAGTTTCAGATCTCCATTGCTTTAATCTATCACTTAGACACGTGTATATGACATTAATGCAGAAAACTTTCTGTCCAGAACAACTGAACTGAATGTTCATGTTTTTCAAATTTCACTATCTGCCATAAAAGAATCTATGGACCTTCCATATTTCACAAGGGTTTCAATAATAATTAATATAATAATAAATTCTACCAAGTAAACTAGTATCTATTAATTATCCAGCAAGAAAGCTAGGCACATCATATAAATTATTTCTATCATTCCAGTACCTATGGAAAACAGATATTATTCTCCCTATTTTATAGGTATGCAGAGAGGTTAGGTAAAATGCCCAAGATTACAAAGCTGACATTCAAGTCTAGTTCCACATGCTTGAATTTATGGGCATGAATAATGCTTTAGACTATTAACAAACTGGGTTCTTCAATATATGTCACATGAGATATTAAATCATAAAAATAAGCTTTCAAATGATAAAAAGAATAGTTTAAATGAACATTTATAACCAAAATATTAGCCAGATACATTATGCTAACATGTCTCCCCTATAGTTGTTTCAATATTGGAAAAGACACATAAAAGGAAGCTAGACCAAATTATGATATTGTATTTAAGAATAACTAGTCTATAGCAAAAATCTTCCCACCTGATCCTTGAAATACACACTCAATCCAGTGAGTTTTATTAGCAATTAACTGCCTACTCCAAAAACACATTTGTCTCTCAGTTAAAAACTACAAGTGGCATGTGTTTCAAAATCAGAAAATGCTAACTTTTGATTAAAAACACTAACTTTCTTATTTCTCTGAATTTGAAAGTTTAAATGAAAAAAAAAAACATCATAATTTACTATGTATTTATCATAGCACATACATACAGTGAACTCTCCTACCAAATTTTTTTTTTTCAGATAGCAAGTCATCCATCAGAACACTATGTGAAGAAGTCTAGATATTTAACAAAGAAAAACCATTGCCAGGTCATCTTTATTTTAACAAAGCACACACACACCAAAAAAAAAAAAAGCATTCATTTATATATCATTATTTTACAAATATAAATAATACCAAGAATTCAAGTACAGTCAAGTGCAGATGCAGTTCCTATTTGTTAATATGTAAACATAAACTAACTATATACATCACATGCCTTTGGCCCAGCTGCAAAACAAAAGACATCAAAAGAAACACTGCACTTGACTGTTCAGTTGCATTCTTATTGAGAATTCGTACCAATACCTATGTAAATAAGGTTACAGCTTTCAGTATCACTTAATGTAAACACCTAAGTAGATATTTCCTTCCCACTGGCAAATATCGCAGGAGTTAAAATTTAGTGATTAAGTACTCAAAATCTTAATTATGTCTCAATCCTTAAACACTATTAAAGAAATTATTTCTAGCCAAAATTGTCCTATGTCAAAATGGGTATTATTTACAAATTATAGATGTAGAAAACAAAAATGCTTCTTCTTTTTTTAAACTTTAGAATGCACAAAGTTTCTAACAGTTATGTGGGTCTCTGCACATTCACTGACACCACGTGCTTTCACTTTCAATGCCTAGGAGACAGGACTTGAATACACTGAAGATGCTAGGCAATCTGAATTTGAATAGCATTAAGTATATATCTAAAAGGCATTTTTTTTGAGTACCACAAAAAAAAGCAATGACTGACATCAACAAGACTACAAATATCCAGTTGAAGGCACATGGGATTATTTACTATTGCGTCACCAAAGATTCTCCACTTGGTTCAAGATTAGAAACAGAATCAGCTCTTAGAACCATTGACTTGGCTTCATTTGTTGACGTTTCCTCTTTCCCAGTCTCTTCTTGTTTCTCTTCTAGTTCCTCTGAACCAGATGGTTTTTCAATCACTTGGCTTGTCTGCTCTGTCACTGGTATTTTGTCATCTCTCTGCTCTGTACTATTATCAAGAACATCTTGTTCTTCTAAAGATTCTGTAAAGAGAAAGACATCAGACTTCAGGAATAGCCAAATGTCAAAACCGCTAAATAAGGCAAAATCAAAGATAAGCATACACACGTACTAAGAAAAAGCACAATGGTCTATTTACCTTTTAAATCTTCTACAATAAATTCTTAACTCTATATCACTTAGGTATGAGTATAACTGACAAATTGGAGGAAATAAACCCATACTTTTATAATTTCATATACATTAAGCTTCTAAAGATACATCTGCAATCTCAAGGCTCCAAGCCGGGTGTTGGTGGCGCACACCTTTAATCCCAGCACTCGGGAGGCAGAGGCAGGCGGATCTCTGTGAGTTCGAGACCAGCCTGGTCTACCGAGCGAGTTCCAGGACATGGTCCAAAAAACAATACAGAGAAACCCTGTCTCGAAAAAAACCAAAAAAAAAAAAAAAACCTCAGGGCTCCAACAGGATGAGAATCTATAGTACATTGATTTTTTTCTTTTTCTTTTGATGACTTGATCCAAACTTGGAAGAACTAGCTCCATCAGATTGGTCTGTGGGCTTGGGCATTTCTTGATTAATGATTGATATGGGAGGGACCCAGCCAACTCTGGACAGTACCACCCTTAGGCAGGTGACCTTGAGTTGAATTTTAAAAAAGCAAGTTGAGCAAGTCATGGGGAGCAAGTCAGTAAGTAACACCCCTCTGCAGTCCACACTTCAGTTCCTGCCTGGAGGCTCTTGGCTTGAGTTCCTGACCCAAATACCTTAGTGATGAACTGTGACCAGGGAGTTGGGAGTTATAAGGTGAAATAAACCATTTCTTTCATGAAATTGGTTTTTTAAGTGTTTTATCACAACAATAGAGGACAATAAGAGTCGAGAAAACAAACCAAAAAAATGTACGCTCTCCTCTGTTATTGAACAGAAAAGTGTTTCCTTACACCTAAGCAAAACTGGAAGCAATGTATAAATGTATGCTTTTGTGTATATACATGTATGTATATGGAGACAGTATTCTCCAGACCTTATATACATCTCTATTATTCAAGGATGAGAGAAGTCAAGATCCACCTTTCCAACTGTCTGTCTTGTCTCTTTATTCCTATCCAAGCCCTCACTATTTAAACTTAGGAAATAGAATATGCTACATACTTTATTGTGCTGGGACAAAGAAGGGGTCTTTTGCCTTCTGTCTATACACAGAAAGTTTGTCCCTACATGAAAAGTTACTCCCTTTAAATTCTAATTATTAATTTAGTTTTAATTTAAATCTTAGTAATAATAAAAAGTTTATTAACTTTCTGAAATTCTTTAAATATTAAAGAATGAGGTGGGGAAAGGAGTGATAGAAGCAGCGAAAGTTTTGAGTCACCAAATCTTCAAGTCAAAGATGAACATCTAGCTTTAAGGCATTTCTCATTTTTTTATAATAAACCTAATATTCTTGCTAGCAGAAAAGTAGTTAAACCACATGAGCTAAGCAAAAGACAAAATTTCCTATACTCATAAATGTTATTTAGGACAAACTACAAGTGTTATTGAAAAAAAAATCTGGGGGAAGGTCAGTCTGCTTATGGAAAGGTTCTACTTAAATTCCTTGTAGCATATAGTCAAAATTTCACAAATTAAATAGTTTTGCAAGAAAAGTATATGTATTATGTACACACAACTGTAGAAGTACTAGAAATCCATGGTTTTAGCATATTAGTTTCAATAAACACAAACAAACCTTTTGTCAGAACTTGGAAAATATTTTTAAAGTATTGCCTCCTAAAACAGATATTCTGGACTCCCATCTACGGGATTAGTTTTACAACTACTTTCTCCTTTTATAGAATAAAAGGTCCAGATTCCATGGTTGGGGGCATCCACATAATGATGTATGACAATCCAAATAGTAGTGATCACAAAAGTAGCGAGGAATGGTCATAAATCATACATGTGACACATGATTATAGAAATCCTGGCTTACTATAATCCAGAACTTAAATGGCATTGCCATACCACTTGAAATCTTAACAGAAACCCAGGGAAGAAAAACACCACTCATTTGTTAACCAAGCAGGGCAAAAAGGAAAAGTGACACTCTTATGTATATATACAAATCATTTCTGGTACAAAAGCAACCAAGGTCTTCTGCAGAACACTTACGGGTTACCAACCATTTGTAATTTAACCCTCACAGAATTTATTCACAGTAGAATTTTAAGAATCACAGTTTTCCACAACTCTCTGGCCATAAACCAATATTTATTCAGCAATAACTTTGTCATTTGTTTAGTAAGCATTCTGCAACCAACCCATCAAGCCATATAAAATGAAAAACAAAAAGCTAATAACATAGAACACAATCCACAAACACCATGTTTAAGTGAACATAGGCACATACAATTGGCTAAATTCTAACACATTAACACAATAGTAGAGGGGTCAACGTTCAAAGTTTATTATATTAAACTTTCATAATATAACTTTTAAAACTTTACCAAGTTAAAGCCAATTTTAAAATTCTAGGTTTGTGCAAAAAGCTAAAACAGAGAATGGAACTGGAAATTTTAAAAATCTATAATACATGAATTCAAAGAAATACAATGTGTCTCAACACTTAGAAAATATGACGCAGTTTCCAGTCAAAATTATATTTCAGAAAATATATGAAAAACTAAAATCTTAATGAAATGAAGTAGGGGTTGAAAATAACTGAAGTGTCTATTTATAAGTATTTTTCTTGGGTTGATCTGTAGAAAAACAATCTTGATGGGAACAACACTATAAAAGAAACTGGCATGTTACACACAATGATGCAAATTAGTTAGCATTTGATGTTGAGAAGCCAATTCCACCTTACAGGAAACCATACAAGATCTAAAAGACCAGGTGCACAGTATTAACAGACATGTAATAACAATTTTACATTTAAACACTAGAGCATTATAATAAGACCATGCACTATCTCCAAAGTACACATTTCTATGGGAGCATCATTTGCCTATTCTAACAAAAACAAAAATTGACTTTTTTCTGCTTTGTTTAATGAAGCTTCAGTTTAAACTAGTTTGGTAATATAAAATACAGTTTAAAAGATGTTAGTATTTGACCATAAGATACCAAAAGAATAAGACTCAAAATAGTGACCTGAATGACCTAATTATATATGCAAGAAAAAAATCATTCAAAGCAATTTTGGCATCTATAATGCAAAACAAACAAAAAACAGTATATCACAATGTGATAAAACAAAAATGATATATCAATCTGTTTTGTTCCCTATTCCTATATACCACCTTTCATTCCAATATTACTAAGAAGGCAGTGTTTTCCTACCAAATAATAACTGACTGACTGTTTAGGCTAAGTCTCAGCTCAACTAGACGACTCAAACTAAAAACAACATAACTGTATAATAAAAATACTATTCCTTCACCTACAAACACACACATGCAAAAAGATATTAAGAGCCTACCTTAGCTTTAGATTCTTATCCTAGCTCTCAAGAAAGGAAACAAATAATGTAGCAAAACAATTTCATTTGTTTTTGCTTTGTAGAGAAAACTTGGTCACTATGTACACTATCCATATTCCTCCCCATCATTAAATTAAAATTGACAATCAGTCTTTAGGTCCATAGGTTATAAAACAGGCAATTTTGCCTTCCTTAGGGTCAGTATATTTAAGGAACAAAAGCATGAATTTCATCCCAACTCATAAGAAAGACTCAATAAATAATCCGATTAAATTATAACCAGTTTTTAAAAAAAATAGCCAAAATTCTAAACATAGAATATTATCTGGTTATTTATATTGGTGAACAATTCAATTAAATTAAGTGTTTCAAATGAAGCAATGACCTAAAACTAATCCATTAGGTGGAAGTGTTTGGAAAAAGTAAACAGAGGCCGGGTGTTGGTAGCACATGCCTTTAATCCCAGCACTCGGGAGGCAGAGGCAGGAGGATCTCTGTGAGTTCGAGACCAACCTGGTCTACCGAGCAAGTTCCAGGACAGTCTCCAAAACAATACAGAGAAACCCTGTCTCAAAAACACAAAAAAAAAAAAAAAAAAGAAAGAAAAGAAAAAGGAAAACAGAAGATCAAATTACATCTAAATTTAAAACAAAATATAGCAATATACTATTTAGAAAGCTCAACTTTGGTGAGGAGTCTGATAGATACGCAAGAGCCAACAAAATTTTCATTATCAAATGGTAAAATTTCCTAGAGCATCATAAGAAAAACAGAATTCGTTTTCATTCAGTGTAACCCAATAGTAACAATATTTTACATATAAGAAAAAAAAAGAACAGATGTCAGATTACCAGATTTTATATTATATAAAGTTTACTTAACTATCAGTATTGGACAGGAGCCATGAATTTTCATATTATCAAGTAAACACAAGGTAACTTTCAACTAAAGCAATTACCTGAGCTCAACACAAACATAACTGAGTAATGGAAACAATATTATTTCAAACACAGTAGCAAAAGAAGGAACCACTTAACTCACACAAGAATGTGGAGCCCTCATTGCTCTGATTAACTACGTCTATGACTAGAATACTAGGTATAAGGTATTTGGATTTTATTTATCATTATTTCACAGCACACATGTGAAAGCCAAAGGACAACACTGTCGAACAGGCTCTCTCTTTCCACCATTATGCAGACTCAAGGTCAAACTTGGCTCATCAAGCTTTCATGGCAAGTGCTTTTGCTCACTGAGTCATCTTACTGACCGAAGTTTTTGAGGGTAGGAAAAAAAACAATCAACCACTTTAATGTCAGTTGGCAGAGGTAATTTTTTATGTATTATGCATTGTGTATTTATACATTATCATTTACTCATAAAAGGAAATAAGGAATCTAAAAGCAAGTCCTTTTTCGGAATGCCACAACTAGTTCAGTTTTAGAAATATAACAATATCCCTAGTTTCTTGTGTTTTTGTTATTGTCTGTTGTCAAAATTTCTGGATGTACAATTCTTAAATGCAAAAATGTGCAGGGATTAGCAGGAATTTCTTCTAGGTCTCTTTGGTGAAAATCTGACAATATTTCAATGCTATTCTAAAAAGTGATACAGAATTTTTAAAAACCTCACCCTAAATGCAAATTCTTCTAATATCTAAAATTGAAAATTTGCAGATAAATCTTAACTGCAAAGACCTGTGGCATAAACTGGGAGGAAAAATTCTTGGTTCTAGATGATTTATATAAATGCTTACTGATATTTGTTGGAAGAAAACTTCAGAAGAAAATTATCTTTTGCAGTGTATTTGTAAATTCAACAACATACTCTGTACAGTTCCTGCTCTTAAGAAGCTATTTCAGTATGCTTTAAAAAAAAAAAAAACGAAAACAAAATTCCTGTCCAGTCCTCAATTTTCTATAACACCGATAAATTTAGAAATCAGAACTTTAGTCTCCCAGCTACATTGGCTGCTGGCATAGAGCAAGTGAAATCATACTGTCCAACATAATTGCTCAATTTAACCACCAGTGTTTAAAATAAATGCAGTTCTTTTTGTTTATCAGAAACACTTGGCATCATTTGCAATAGAATCCAGCTTTGGACTGATAATTTTATTATTATAGTCTTGGAGAAAAGTTTCTATCTCCTGAAGAAACAAAAAGAAAAAAGGTAGTTGGCCACTCTGATGAATTCAAAGAGAAAGGACAAAAAAGTTACTACTCCAAAAACGTCCTTAACAAAATGGAATTACTGCTTCAGCTTTTAGTACTAAGGACTAATCAGACCCTGCCTCAAGTGTAGTCTTCACCTATTAACATTACCTTACTGGGGTTCACTTTGAGCCAGTTAGACTTCATTCCGGAGATTTCAGATAGAAAATGAGACATCTGAGGTATTGTTCCTCCTAGATTAGATGAGAAGGAAAGGTATAGCTGTGTGTTGTTTACTAACTATCCATCTTGACCTTAGTAGAAGAAATAAAGAATAGGACCCATTATCAAGATTTATATTTTGTTGGACTTTTTTTCTTTTCCTCTTTAAAAAAAAAATCAAACAAAAAATACTATTGTCTTTCAAGCATTCACTTTAGCTTTCATAAGCAAGGTTACTCATGGAAGGGACTTCAGTTTTTCCTCAAGGCATCTTCAGTATAAAATCCTTTATTCTCAGTTCCAAGAGGCCGCAATGCCAAGGCAGATGGTTTGCATGTGTCAGCATGCAGCTCCGAGCATGACTTAAGCAAGAGAAAGAGGTTGACACTGTATGGAGTTGATGCTGCAGATTTGGTGATGAAGACGCATTCGTTCAGCGTTGGAAGGACACAGGCTCAGTCACAGCTGTCTGTATTCATGATCACTTTGATACTTGTTAGTAAGCCAAAAGCCAAGCCCAATTCCACATATATTTCTGATTCATTCCTCAAAGTTTTTTAAAAAAGAACCTTAAATCTCATACTAACCTTCTGATATATAAAGTATTCACTGCTTCATATAATCCAGCTAAAGCAATTTTAATACTTTTATGAAAACAAATCAAATGTATATAAATGATAATTGCTACAAAATTTATCAACTTCCATGATGTTTTCACACACTAGGCAATAGTACCAAAATATTATGGTCTGTTTCATAATTTTGGCCATCTTCATAATTTAGAATGAGTAAAAAAAAATGAGTGAATACTAGTAACACGAAATAGTTGGCAGTTTTCAACTGTACCTTTTCCATTTTTTCATGAAACTTCCTTAAGAATTCCTAAGATAGACTAACAAGAATAATTCTAAAACACAAGTTCTGCTAAATCTTACTTCTATACAACAAAGTGACTTTTTTTTAATCAGGCAATGTTAAGTTCGTGGACTTCTAATAAACCGTCCAAATGAAACACAGTGCTATTAATATTAACCAAGTTGTTCAAAACATGCAAAGATATCTTTCCAACTCCTAATTTCCTACTTTCTGGTCATTTCTACCAATCTGAGTGGTAGACACACACCTATTCTATCCACACATACTCTAATATTTTGTCCTGAGAAGAGTTGTTTCATAATTTCAGTGTTTCATTTAGACACATCAAAATGATTCCATGAGATCATCACTAGTCAAGTCTCTTGAACTTCCGATGAGTTCATTCCATAAACAAAGCTTAGTCAACTGGTGCTAAATGCTGTTGATCACAACATGATCTGCATTTAAGAACTGAAACACATCAATCACAGAAGAAGCCATCAGAGCAACAGCTGACATAAACATGCTGAAGAATTTGATAAATCCACTGTCATCATTATAAGTATTATACTCTTATTATTAGGCTACATACATTACCAAGACAAACACTTCAGTTAACGTACTCATACCTTCACTGAAATGGCTCTCTGGTGAGGGTATACTTTCTGATGACATGGGACCAGCTGAACTTGAGCCTTCCACTGCCTGCCTCTTTTCAAAACTAAATTCTGGAAGCCGAGGAGCTTGAGGCCTGGTTTTTCTTGCAGGATTCAAGAAAAAGCAGTAGGCACATCGAAAAGCTGCATAGATTTTTTTTAATAAAGAAAAGAAAAGTCAACCAAATTTCAAGAACTAATCAGATAACTCACAAGATTACTTTTATAAGTCAGACTTGTTATAAATGTATAACTTCTGAATGAGTTGTTATAATAGGTATTCTAATCAACATTAATTTTAAAGCATATTGCATGATTACTGACAATTCAACTATTAATTTTAAAGTAGTAATGCTGTAACAAGTTAAATAGTTTAATAGTAAAACTATGTAAATAATAATTATTTAAATACTTGACTGAACTTGCATTTCTAGTCAATAGAATAATTACATATCTTAAAACCCAGAATCTTGTCCAAGATGTAACATGTTGTATTTCTAAAGCATACTTTATCATTGAATATTTAATAATGGCTGCATGTGAAAATAATTGGTGATCTTAAAAGTAGATGCTAATGCTTAAATTCCCACCTGCAGTAATTAAAACAGACTCCCTGTAGGTGGGTGTGGGTAGCAGAACATCTGAGAACAGCTAACTTAGAAGATGTGCATTATAAAAAGGAATTGATTTAGCTTTTTTCCTTTGTTTTTAGTATTAAATAAGGAGACAATGTACCTGATCGATATGTACAGTCAATACCTAAAATGTTATTACATGGGAGTGGGTGAGAATGTTATATTTACGAGTAAAATATTCAGACCTAACTATCCAAAAATCCTTACCAATGTATTCAAATTCTTCCTTCAAAGCCATCCCATTGTGAGAAAAACACTGCTGGCATATGAGAGCGTACCTACACCACAAAGGAAAATAACACACTGGTTACAACTAAAGATAAAGTTCACCAGAGAGGCCACTTTTCCATTGTGACTTATATCAAACACAGATGACTATGCCATAATAAACAAATGTTAGCAAATCATTAGCAACACTCCTTAAGCAAAAGCTGAAGTTAAACAAACCTAAATTTCAATCAGTTTGAAATATAATTTAAGAGTTGGGAATGTAGCTCAGTGATAGGATGCTTACTTAGCATGTGCGAGATCCTGAGTTCTTTCCCCAGCATCAATAAACACTTTATAATAAACACGGGACATTTAAATAAATGTGTGTGTGTGTGTGTGTGTGTGTGTGTGTGTGTGTGTGTGTGTGTGTGTATGTAAGGGCATCTATACATAGTTTATACATAATATTAAAAATAAACTAGGGAACAGCTGAATATATCCTAAGTTAACAAAAGCAAGTTTAGCAATCAAGGGCTTGAGAAATGGTTCAGAGATTAAGAGCATAACATACACTACTGTTCAGAGTTTGATTCCCAGCCCCTACATTGGCAGCTCACAACCACCTGTAACTCCAGCTCCAGGGATTCATGCCTCTGGCTTCTGTGTGTACTTACGTTAATACATGTAGACACATATACATATATGCAACTTAAAAATAATAAAATATATTTTTTTAAAGTTTAGCAACAAAACACCTAAGTTTCTCAATAATTTATTCCTGGGGATGGTAGCTTCCAAATTTGTGATTTGGTTAAGACTGGAAATGATGGAACCTTCTTAGAGATACAGTATAAATATTATGAAAAATAAAATTAAAGGAAACTCTGAGAAATCTTGTAGAAAATAAATGTATTTAATTCTATATAACTTGGGCCAATAGGAAAAATGTATATGATGTTGTTCTAATACATTTCTCATAAACATCTCATTTTCTGTTCTCTAATCAGAACTCAACATATTCTTGGCTTAATCAAACCATTCTGTTTTGAATAATATACAACTTACATTAGCATTAAATCATGTTTCCTTTATGAAACTGATACCAACTAGTAAAACTGTCAAACATGTTCTCTATTATTCCATGAGGTTTTTGAAAGCCTACACAATAACAAATGCTTTGCACACTTATAACTACCTTCCTAGACATATGGTAAGGACCACGTAATATAATCAGAAAAACAGTAAGAGTTAAATAATGCAATTTTTTTTTCATTACTACTGGAAGTATTTCCATCGCCACCAACAACAGTGATACACATTTAAAAAATCCATTTCTCATTAACCTATCAGGTTTTTGCTATTCTTGCTCTCTTCAAATTTAGTAGTTTGAACAAAATAATTCAATTTCTCTAATATGATAGCAGAACTAAAAAGTACAAATACAATCCACAAAGCATCACAAATATATACTGGCCAATAATGTTTTTTTCATGTCCCTTTATCTACAAGCCTAGCAAACATTACCTGTTCTGTGGACCATCACCAACTAAATATTCAACAATTCTATCCAGAGCACCTCGTTCTCGGGGGAGAATGGGTCTTGCTAAGGGTGGACCTGGAGGATGAAGGCCTAGCAAACAAGTAAAAACACATGAAATTTGTATGTATAAGATACATACACAAGATTTAACTCAACTACCAAAGAGATTTAGGTGTGTTAGAACATTTAAAAGATTTTAACAAAATACTAACTCATAAATCTCTATACAGCATTAAATGTTTAATGAACCATATTATAAAAATCTACTACATATGTACATCAGAACCACCAGCATTATTTGTTAGGATATGAAACTATGTTGGGTTCTGTATGAACTGATTTTTAAAATACCCTACTCCTAAAAGCCTATGGTAATAATTTAGAGACTTCCACTTCGGGCTCAGAGTAACAGATCAGGGTTACCTTTCCCAAAGACTGTGAGAAATATATGAAGTGTATTAAGAATTAACAGCATATTTCTAAGCAATATAGATTCAATTTCCTTAGAAAACTAAAAACCAGGACAAATACTACAACTGCCCCAGCCTTTTGCTTCAAGTTTCTAAGCAGAGGTAGGAGGCTAAACCCAGAGGAAATACAGCTGTCTCCCAGAGTTGAGAAGATAGCACTGGAACTCTGGTGAAACCGAGGTAGCTCAAATTCAAATGACAGTGTCAAAGAAGAGAGATGACATGAAGAAAAAAAATCACGTAAGTGTTGTGGAATATTACTTTATGTAAAGGTGCATTACATTTGTTTATGTTGTGGAATATTAATTTATGTAAAGGTGTGTTGCATTTGTTAATGTTGCATTTGTTTAACTAGGCAAAGATATGTTACATTTGTTTATGCTGTATTTGTTTAATTATCTAAAGATGTGTTGTTGTTTTACCTTGCCTGCCTAAAGCATCTGATTGGTCTAATAAAAAGGTGAATGGCCAATAGATAGGCAGCAGAGGGATAGGAGGGCTAGTGGGCAGAGGCAATATGTAGGAGGAGGAAGCTAGCCTCGGAGGCCGGGAGAGGGAATGAAGGAAATGACCAGGGCCAGCCAGGCAAGCAGTTACCAGACAGACAGACACAGAAGCAGGAAAAGTAAGACATACAGAATGAAAAAAGGTAAAAAGCTCCGAGTCAAAATGTAGATGAAGAGAAACAGGTTAATTTCAGTTTAAAAAAAAAAAAAAAAGCAAACCAGAAACAAGCCTAAGCTCAGGCCAAGCATTCATAACTAGTAAGTCGCCATGATTTGGGAGCTGGTTGGTGACACAAAAGAAAGCCTGCTACACTTAGGCATCTACAGAGGGTCTCTCAAAACACTCAGCTGATGGATCTAAAAAAACTACCTTGAAAGTAGAAATGTCTCCTCCAAAAGATTGAAGGAAACAGTATTCACACAGTCAGAATGACTGCCTGTTTTAAGAGCTAGAGTAGAAAATCTCAAAATAAACAAATAAAAATTTTAATTTTTAAAAAGGAAGAGGAGAGCCAGGCATTGGTGGTGCACACCTTTAATCCCAGCACTCGGGAGGCAGAGGCAGGAGGAACTCTGTGAGTTCAAGGCCAGCCTGGTCTATAGAGAGAGTTGCAGGACAACTTCCAAAACAATACAGAGAAACCCTGTCTCGCAAAAAAAAAAAAAAGGGAGAGGAGGAGGAGGAAGAAACATACCCAGTAAGGTGAAATTTGCACTGTCTGGCATTCAAAACCTACCAGCCATGCAAACAAACAAAAAAACAATGTATAATGAGGAAAAAATATTTCAGATATGACTCAATTGGTAGGTAACTTCCACATGTTTGAGAATATAGTAGATATGAGAAAAAAAAACCAAGTACCAAAACTAAACTTCACAGATGAAGACTACAATGCGTAGGATTAAAAAAAAAACCCATAGATGAGAAAAAGACATTATAAAAAAGATATTGGTGTACTTGAAGACACAGCAATAGAAACCATACAAAATGAAACAAAAAAGACCAAAAATTAAGAGGGGTGGGGGACTCAGTAAGTTGTAGAACAATTTCAAACAGTCAAATGAACAGTCTGTAGGGAAAATAAAAATATACATAATTAAAGAAATAATATATAACTTTTTCTAAATTTGCAAGTTTTAAAACCACAGAATCTTAACAAATCCCAAACACAAGACACACAATTCTGCACACACACACACACACACACACACACACACACACACACACACACACACACACCCTAAAAATGATCAAACTGCTTAACAGTATGCCAACAGAGGTACATCATAGGGAAAAAAATGACAGCAGTCTTCTCATCAGATGCAAGCTAAAATGAAACTTATGTTTACTATTCTGAAAATGAAAATGTAAGACTAGAATCTGCATCCACCATAAACAACTTTGTAAACAAAGACAAGGCAAAATGAGGTCTTTATCCAGATGTTTAAAACAAAAAAATTCATCAATGGCCAAACTACAAGAATAATTTTTACAAGTCCTTGAAGCCAAAGGAAGTGACAATAGATATAAATACAAAAATGGATCTAAGCTTCAGTGGTGATTCAGCTGTTAAAGCACTGGCTGCTCTTGCACAGGAGCTGGATTTGTTTGCCAGCACCCACATGGAGGCTCACAACCACCTGGAACTCCTGTCCCATAATATCTGATGCCCTCTTCTGTCAAACATAGAAGGTTGGGCTTGGTTATGAACACCTTTGACCCCAGCACTTGGCAGGCAAAAGCATGTGGAACACTGTGTACATAGCAGGCTCCAAGCCATCCAAGGCTACATAGTGATACTACATAACTGATTAAATAAAAAATAATTGTGAGATTTATAATATGTATAGAAAGTAAAATGTAAAATAAAAGAGAACTAAAATAAATACTAAATAAATAACACAAGAGCCAAATGAGGGAAAATATTAATTACATTTTTGTCCTATCTTTAAAATTATATATGAGATGGCATCATATCACATGAACAACTGGAATTAGAGATATTTTTTAAATATCAACACAACCATTAAAATCACATATCCAAAAATGTGTTACAAACAATGTGGCAGTGAAAAAAGGTTAAATGTAGTCATAAAATTTTTCAGTTCAAAAGGAGGCAGCAAATGAAGAAAAGGATAGCACAACCCAGACATAATCACTGCAGCATGGGCAGCATCCATGATAAAACAGACTACCAGACTAGATAAAGAAGCAGCTCTTCAATACATGCTGTGTATATGCTTTTAAGAAAAATAGGGAAAATAGATACATTCTAAGTAAAATAGAAAAACACAAAAATATGCTAACACTAAGCATAAGAAACCTTAAATAACTATGAAGTTCACAAGGACAGGGGTATTGACTGATGATCTAGGGACCAGTAAGATGGCTCAGTGGGTAAAGGTGCTTACCACTGATGTGAGTTCAATCTCTGGAACCCACAGGGAAAAGAGAACCTAACCCAACAAGTTCTGACCTCCATACACATGCACACACACCCATAAATGAATAAATGTTATAGTTCTTCCTTAAAGAACAGCCATGCCAAACATTTAAGTCATCATAAGAGAACTTCAAACACATAAAACAAAAGCTAACAGAAATTCAAAAAAAAATAGACATATAAAATTAAGGTTGGAGGTTCTAACCTTTTCCTACTAATAATT
Source organism: Mesocricetus auratus (assembly GCF_017639785.1). Taxonomy (NCBI): domain Eukaryota; kingdom Metazoa; phylum Chordata; class Mammalia; order Rodentia; family Cricetidae; genus Mesocricetus; species Mesocricetus auratus. Next base: position 43,116,365 of record NW_024429189.1, read on the forward strand.
GTTTTTTTAAAATTAAATTTACATAAAATCAGAAAAACAGACATGAACACTCACTACTACCAGTTTTATCCAACAGAAACAGTTACCAAAACAGGGCATAATGGGTCATTAAACAAGTCTCAATATGTTTAATCAGATCCAAACAGCACAAGGTATAATCTGACTACAAAAGAATTTGGATCAGCAACAGAAAACATCTTAAAGCTCACCAAACAAATTAATATATCTCACTAATTCAGGATGCAAAGCAAAATGAAAACAAGTTAGAAAATATTTAACTAGGTTAAAAAGAAAGGCAAACAAAAAAATTCATGTGTAGCAAATACAGTACTTAGACAAACACTCTACCACTGTGCTAAATCCCCAGTTACCAAATTAGATTTTGAAAGCATATATTTTAAAGTGAACAAGTCCACAAAGCAATCTGGATACATAAAAGCTTCCTGCAACTTGGTAATAGCTTGGTTAAATAACTTAGCAACTTTTAAAATAATACATCTTAATACTCACGTTGTCATGAGAAAGAGTAAATAATAAACATCAAAAGCAATTATTGTAGAAATACTGGGCATTTTTACACAGCTTGGCAAATTATCAAGTACCTGCTGGTTATTAATTTTCAAACATATGGGAGCACTGTGGTAATATACATTAAATTGATTCTCTCATAAACATGTTAGAATAGAAAAATGAATTATTAATTTCCTCTATAATAGATTATTTAACTCATTCATGTTTTGGCAATGTACAATATAAACAGTATTTCTACAGAAACTAATTAGAAACTTAGGCAAAACAAGCTTTATTTACATGCACATGAAATTTAAGCTACAGTTGCTTTTATAGCCCTATTGTATACAGTGTAATCCTTACAACTATATAAGTGGCTAAGTTCCTGTGAGTCAAATACTCTCACTGGAAGTCCTTACATTAACAATCGAAACTTGAATTTACAAAATATGGGTATCTCAAATCACCTAGATAACAACTGAAAAATTAGTTGTTTTCAATCCATTAAACTTTCTCAAATTCACAAAATACATGACTATTTTTATCATTACACATAATAAAGGTATTATTAAAATTATTTTAAATACTAAGATTTTAATGCATTCGATTTGTAGTCAGTTGTTTTAATTTGTAAATCAATAGCTTCTTAGTCTTCTAAAATCTTAGCTGCATTTTTACAGCAACACAAGCAAGACATTGGGGCTTTTTTATTTACATAAATGTTCTAATTACCCACCTGATTAAAGTAGTATCTACTCTGAAAATCATTATTTATATAGTAGCAATTAGTCATGAAGTACTAAAGTACCTGAATTAACATTAAATACCATAAATAAAATATAGTTTACTCTTATTTAATAATCTGACATGGAAATCTACATGAAACAAGGTCATATGCTAAAGCAGTGAATAGATTTCCATGCCATAATCACACTTCCAAAAAAATGCAAAGCAGCTGGCTATACGTTACACCTCTCTGAGTAAAATCTACAGATCTATCACACACTTAATAGAAAATATTATAGTTCCATGATTTAGTAGAAAAAAAATATACTGCTCATATTTACAAAAGTAATATCAGGTACTACAGTGCTTGAATGTTTTTCCTGAAATATGGTGATTGTATTGTCTTAGTGTCTATCTGAGGAATCAGCAAAGTATATGAGTACTTGCTAAAGTGCTCTCCTCTTTCCCTACTATATATAAATCTGGAGCCATTCTAAGAATTGAATATAAAAAGATAATGCTACACTGTAGACTACAGAATGCTACAAAGTTTTATTGCCATTTAAACAAAGAAGCCATAACAGTTAAATGAGCTCAAGAAATAGGTTTTGGTATCACAAGGTGCCAGCTGTAAAGAGTTATAGCTAATTGAATATGGAACTCCTGCTTAATCAGATAACTGCTCTGCTATTTCCAAATGAAATGCCATTTCCATACTGTCTGAAAATGGCCCATTTTATTGGTAACCAGAGAAAACAGTATAAACTGTAAATAACATTAAGTGCTCTGTTTACCCATTCCTGGAACTGAAGTAGCAGGGGATCCAAGGCGCCTGGGTAAGGCTGGAGCAATAGTCCTCTCTGGAGGTCCCCCAGGAGCTGAAGCGTCCTTTGATGGCCCAGGAGATGCTGGAACTTGTGGAGGAGGGCCCTGGTTAGAGCTTGCTGGTACTGGCGAAAGGTTTCTTTGCGCTGCAGTTCGCTGACGAATCTCTGAGAATAATAAACATAATCTAGACTTAATGTCTAATATACCATATTAGCTACAACCATAAATGACGTTTGCTAAAATTTTGTAGCACCAAAAGGCACTGTATCTAACCACTTAATAATGTGAATTCTACATAATACCAAAACTAGAGAACTCTTTTTATAAATCCATAATTCATCTGTACATATTTATACAACAAAATTAGCGAGGTGGTGGTAGCGCACACCTTTAGTCCCAAGCACTTGGGAGACAGTGCTGGATCTCTGTGAATTCAAGGTCACTCTGATCTACAGAGTGAGTTCCAGGACAGCCAGGACTGTTATGCAGAGAAACTCTTTCTTGAAAAACCAAAAGCAAAACAAAACAACCAAAAAAAAATTGATTTGTTCATTTATTGGCATTTTAAAAGTAAATTCAATATAATAAAATCGCCATCCAGGTATGGGTCACATCTTTTTATAATAAGCCTCCCTAAATATGACCTAACTATGATACAAAAAAGAAAACATCAGAATTAGTGAAAATTTCAAACAGTAGATTTGCTTTTCAATACTAAAAATAATAATTTTAATCAGGAAATATATACATGTATATTCTGGAATAATAAAATAATTTAAGTAGTCATAAAAATGCTATTTAAAAATTATGCTTTGCTATTTAGGTACCTATTCCTTCATACTATGATTACCTTTTGGGCACATTTATTTGTACCAATACATTCAGAGAAGGAAAACTTCCATTGTGTATACATAGTATTTTGTCATAAATAAACCTTTGCTTTCAGTTTTAGAAATCACAGAATTATAGAGGAGGATTGGGCAAATGCACTAAATTTAAGCTGCTGCCTGGTTTTGTAGTTTTATTGGATGACAGTCTCTCTCTTGTTTACATATTATCTACAGTTGCATTCAAACAGTTGCAAAAGGGACCATATGGTTCTCAATGCTATTTACTAACTGGCTATACAGACTATTTCATGATCCTTACTAAATGACAAATAAAATTCTAACTTCCCCTTTTACACCTTAGCATTAGATGTCAAATAAAAAGACCCTTTGTAACTTTTTTAATTCAATATATCACATTAAACTATAAGTCTAAATTACTGGGCCGAAACTAAAGAAATCATATAGTCATTGGTCTAAACTGTAAAAGTGCATGAAACACTTTGGATATGTATTCCATCTAATAGTGCAAAAAAATGCTAGAATACATATATGAAACTCCCTAGGTAACTGAAGAGGACCTGTAACTCCATCTCCCTGTAATGAATTAGAGGCATGAAGCATCAGGCCCAGGACTTCACATATGCTAAGCAGACACTACAAACTGAGCTATGTACTCCACCCTTAAAGTAAACTCTTGACAGGAGGATAACTTAACATTTTTATTAGTAAGCAATCAACAAAATAATAAAATACAGATATTAATTCATACACTAAACATTTCACAAGTTAGTTCTGAATTTCTTTAGTGAAAATCTATGTAAAATAATTCATATCTGTAACTTTCTGTTAATAATTCTTGAGCTGAATACTCTATAATGAAAATAACTATAACTTAATTTTATTCTTCAAAATTCACCTAGGAATTTCCAATAGTGATTTGAAAATCAACTCCTTGTTCAATAAAGCTATAGACTATCCATCAAAATATCTCCTTAGCAATACTGGAAAGACAGTGCAACCACATAGTTGCTTGCGGATTCTCACATAGAAAGGGCACCATGTCTTAGAAACTATACTACCAGACATTATTCCTATAATGTCTCTCAAGAGTCTTAATAGATAATCTAGATGATTTATTGACTCTTCCTACCACACCCTGCTTTTCAAATATAATCAACATCAAACCTTATCAATCTACTTTCTCTAGCTAATTCAATAGTTCTCAATCTTCCTAATGCTGGACCCTTTAATACAGTGCCTCTTCTTGTGGTGACCCCCCAACCATAAAATTTCCATTGCTACTTCATAACTGTAATTTTGCTATGCTATAAATCATAATGTAAATATCTGATATAAAACCCCGTGAATGGGTCGTTAAACCCTCCCAAAGGGGTCAGGACCCATAGGTTGAGAACCGCTGCTCTAGTTGCTTCTTTTTCATTTATGTTACCATAACTTTGTATGATTTGTGTGCTCCTCTCATATCTATACCAGATTATATTCTAAATTTAGATATCTCAGCTTTGTTCTCTGTTCTATCCAATCTCCAAGCTTAAAAAAAAAAAAAACTCCTAGCGAGGAATAAGGGGAACACTCATCCATGCTGATTAAGACTGCAACCTGGTACAGTCACTATGGAAACCAATGTCGCAAGGTTCCTAAGGAATCAATCTACCTCAAGATCCAGCTATACCACTTTTGGGCACATACCCAAAGGACACATCATCCTACCAAAGAGACAGTTGCTCAACCATGTTCATTGCTATTCTATACATTAATAGTTAAAAATTGGAAACAATATGGAATGCTACTCAGATTTTTTAAAAAGTAAAATGGTAAAATACCCAGGTAAATGGGTGGAACTAGAAAAAAAAAATCATCCTGAGTTAGGTAACCCAAGAAAGACAAAGATGGTATGTATTCTCTTATGTGTGTATATTAGCTGTTAAGTCAATAATAACCAAGATATAATCTGTAGAACCACAGAGGTTAGGTATAGAGTAAGGACTAGGAGGGACTAGATACATCTCCCTAGGAAAGGGAAATAGAAAGTTAATAGGTGCGATGGGGAGGAAGAACAATGGGAACAGGAGGATCAAGTAAGGAGAGGGAAGAAATATATGAAAGTAATCTTAATTAAATCACCAAATAATGGGGGAAATCAAACCCCAACTGGACATCTCTTGTCACCAATGAAGCCTCCAGTACTAGAAATGGATTAGATTTAAGTTGAGTTGTTGGCCATAGGGGTCCTATACGAACCCCCAAACAACCTAGTCTGTTGCCAACACTATAGGTTGCTCTCCACAAACTGATGGCAAGGCCCTATTGTTGAAAACAAGACCTACACAACTCACTGAATATGGAGAAGTCTGGCTGGTGGCTCCATAGGACTTTACCTCTACCTGCTATTTTATTATCTTTGATACAGGAAGGTACTCTGCATTCTACCAAAACAGAAACATAAACACTAGCCCAGCTTACAAACCCTTGGATCTACAACACTGTCCTACAATGCTAATACAATGATGGAACAAAGTTTCTGGGAATAATCAACCAATATCTGATTTGTCTTAAGGCCCATGCCACAAGATGAAACTCATACCCAACACTGCTTGGGTGACCAAGAACCAAGGGGAAAACCAAATACTATTGTTTTACTAAAAGAACATGACAATAAAATTACTCCTAACAAACATTCTGCTATACTCATAGATCAGTGCCTTGATCAGTCATCATCAGAGAGGCTTCGTCCTGTAGTAGATGGAAACAAATACAAAGGCTCACACACAGATAATATACAGTGTAAAAAGGACTGGAAACATCCCTAAATGGGATCTCTCCATCAAATTCCTCCCCTTAGGGATCAGGAAACTCAAAGAAAAGGAGGGGGATACAGTATAAGAGTCAGAGGGATGGAGGATACTAAGAAAATAAGGTCCTCTAAATCAACAAGACCGATGCACATGTGAACTCAGAGAATGAGGCAGCATGTACAGGATCTGCAGAAGTCTATACCAGATGGAGACCTAGAGCTGAAAGAAGTAGACACATGCCACCACCCCTAATCCAGAAGCTATTTCCAAATGACAACCACTTGCATATATCTGTATCTATGCCTGTAACCATGGAGTGAACAAGAAAACACATAACCACAGTTTGAAATTCATGATTATTTTAATTATATGTATCCTTGAGGGTATCTTGCATTTCTACATTTCTCAAACCTATATTCTCTCTTAAAGAATTATTTCATATCTGTTCTTCAAAACCCAACTATATCTCCCCCAGATATAAAAATAAGATATAGAAGCCAAGCATGGCGGTATATGCCTATATTCCCAAAGTATGAATCAAGAAGATTCCCCTGAGTTCAAAACCAGCCTAGGCTACAGTGTGAGACCTTCCTTACCTTAATACAATCAAAAGACAATTCCTACTCCCCATCTGTATCTACCTTTGTCTCTAGAGCAGAACTATCATCAACTCTTATCAAAAGCCAACCTTTCTACTTATAAACTAAGATCACATCTCCTCTTGCCTATCCATGGACAATACTCAACTGTCTTCTTTCTCTATATTGTCATCACTTATTTTAATGTCTCCTCAGCAATTTCTCTTAGCACGCAAACATGTTACTGTTTATTTGATGTAGTATGCTAGGCTGTTTACTCAAAATGCTTCCCTCTCTCCTGCCATACATTTCTATACTATTTTACTCAAAGGAGTTGTCTCTTTCCATTGTCTACAACTTCTCCACTCCGACCCTTTATGATTTTGCTTTTTCCCTATCCCTCTATCAAAATGTTCTTTTCAAAGTTACAAAGAACCTCAACACTGACATCTAATACAAATGGCCAGTTTTCAACCCTAAACTGCAGTATTTATCACAAATGATCACCTGCCTAGAAACATCCTCTTCACTTACAGTCTGGGTTCCAAACTCTCCTGGGTTTTCTGTTTCAACACTAGATTTGGACTTAAAGAAAATCTTAACAAGGAGATCTTCCCTAGCAATTCTGCTTACTAAAAATACACTCTGTCGCCGGGTGTTGGTGGCGCATGCCTTTAATCCCAGCACTCGGGAGGCAGAGACAGGCAGATCTCTGTGAGTTCAAGACCAGCCTGGTCTACAAGAGCTAGTTCCAGGACAGCCTGCAAAACCACAGAGAAACTGTCTCAAAAAACAAAAAACAAACAAACAAACAAAAAAACAACTACAATCTGTCCTCCCTGTAGGCACTTCCTATTCATCATCTTTTATTTTACTCTACCTAATTCTAATTTATTGTCTACTTCTTTACAACTTGGAAAACAAAAAGACTTTGTTATTTTGTTCACTATTGTATACCTAAAACCTCTTGTAGCAAACAGACACTCAGTAAACACTTGTTGAAAGAAAAGAAGGCATTAATACATATGCTGGATAGTTTTGTCAACTTAACACAAGCTAAAGTCATTTTAGAGGAAGAAACCTTAATTGAAAAAATGCCTCCATACAATCAGGTTATAAACAGACCTGTACGGGATTTTCTTAATTGGTGATCAATGGAAGACCCAGCCCATTGTAGGTGGTTCTACCCCTGGGCTGGTGGTCCTGAGTTCTATAAAAAAGCAGTCTGAACAAGCCATGAGGGGCAAGACAGAAACAGCACCCCTCCATGGTCTCTGCATCAACTCCTGACACCAGGTTCTGGCCCTGTTGGAGCTCCTGTCCTAAATTCCTTTGATGATAGAGATGTGGAACTGTAAGCCAAATAAAAACAAACCCTTTCCTCTCCAATGTACTTTTGGTCATGCTATTTCATCTTAGCAATAGTAACCCTAAGATAGTACATTAGAATTAAATATAGTCCTGAATTTCAAGATCTTGAAAATGAAAAAGTTTAGTCCTTGAAAAATTTAGTTCTGTATAATTAAAATCTTCAGCGAAATTTAATTTCCAGCATTCCCAAATATTTAACATTTCTATGTAATATAGAGGGTACTCAGAAGTTTATACTGTGTCAAATTTCATTTTTTTTTATTTCTGTCCAAGTTTTACTGCTTTTTAATATAATGAGACAAAAATATTTCCATCTTCTAGTCCATGATAATACAAGTATCTAAGCAGCAAATGATTCTATTCAATGTATATGCGCACAGATCCCTACTTTATATGCTTATTCCTCCATATCAAATGATAACCAATTATTTTTAAGATTAAATACTCTAAAAATTCCTTACCAAAAGGAATATGTTAGGGAAACATCTTTCAAAGTCATCAAAATTAAAGAAAAATCCAAAAACCATTTCAATTAAAAGCAGTCTAGGAAATAAAGACAACTAAACATAACATAGAACTCAAAGGGTATCATAGAACATATAAGGGTAAAGAATAGCCTTCGGTTAACAATATGTATATATCTCATGGTTACAAACATACCTTCTTGTTATAACAGGAGAAACTTGATACAAAACAAACAGGAACTCTACAATGTTATTTATCTACAAACCAAAGTTGCTTAAAAAAAGAAAAAAACAACTGAAATCTACTTGGAACTGAAAGAGAATGTCAGGGAAGATGGGTTAATCATCCAGTAAGCATGGTATTTCTTTGAACATAAGCCCTAGGCAAATCAAACAATATTATCCTCAAAATTAGTCTAAGCACAGTAAACATTAGACTGATTAGTCTAAGCACAGTAAACATCATTAACAATTCAAGTTACTCAAAATAAAGGTATTTATTATACATGCATCAGTTTTTGCAGTTCACCAATTTGCAAGAGAGCTAGCAAAATAGACACTCCAATTTAAAATCCTTTTGGAGAGCAGATCTTTTCAAGGGCCATATATGAATGCAATATATGTATTTAGTGCTTTACCTCACTTTTTGTTAGCCAAAAATCAAACTAAAAAGTAAGAGAAGGCAAGAAGGAAGAGAGGAAGGAAAAAGAGGATTGAGGGAGAAAAATCTAGTATGCAAGTGCAGCAAAAACTAAAGATTTCAAACTAACAGAGACTGAGAACTAACACTAGCATACAATCCACAGCTCTGTGGCCGTCACCATAAAAACAATAGGAGCTAGAAAGGTGGCATACCCCTGCAGTCCCAGCACTCAGGACTCTGTGGCCGTCACCATAAACACAGGAGCTAGAAAGGTGGCATACCCCTGCAGTCCCAGCACTCAGGACTCTGTGGCCGTCACCATAAAAACAACAGGAGCTAGAAAGGTGGCATACCCCTGTAGTCCCAGCACTCAGGACTCTGTGGCCTTCACCATAAAAACAACAGGAGCTAGAAAGGTGGCATACCCCTGCAGTCCCAGCACTCAGGGCTCTGTGGCCGTCACCATAAAAACAACAGGAGCTAGAAAGGTGGCATACCCCTGTAGTCCCAGCACTCAGGACTCTGTGGCAGTCCTCCCGCCACAGTCCCAGATCAGTCTGGGCTACAGAGTGAATCCCTGTGTCCAGTAAACAAACAAATACATGAATCTAAAAGATTAAGCATAACTAAAATGTAATTCTGAAAGGGTAGAACAAAATTATAACATAATTTAGAATTTTTCTGTTTTTTTATTTATTTTAGAAGCACTCTTATTTACATATCCATCCCCCCCATCCTCCCATGCTTCCCACCGACACCACAACCCACCCCAGACCCACTCCCCAGGGATAGTGAGGCCCTCCATGGGAATTTTTTAAATGTTAAGAAAAAAATCAAGGGTTGGAGAGATGGCTCAGACGTTAAGAGCACTGACTGCTCTTCCAGAGGTCCTGAGTTCAATTCCCAGCAACCACATGGTGGCTCACAACCATCTGTAATGAAATCTGGTGCCCTCTTCTGGTATGTGAAGACATACATGGAGGCAGGATGTTGTATTCATAATAAATAAATAAATCTTTAAGAAAAAAATCAAAACAGCAATTACATGCCAAACAAGTAAGATATCCTAGAAAGAAATTTTTTGTTTACGTTTTAAGCTTTTGAGGGAGATGGCACTGGGGAAATGGCTCAATCATAAAATGTTTGTCATGCAAGTAGCAGGACCTGAGTTCAATCCTCAGAACCCACAAAAATGAAAGCCCAGACATGAATTTTCCCCCTTGTAATTCCAGTGCTGGGGAAGCAGAGACAGGTAGTCTCGAGGTTGCTAGCCTGACAACTTAGTCTACTTAGAGAGCTCCAGGGAAGTGAGAGACCCTGACTCAAAAGAAAAACAAAAGGTAAACAACACCTGTAGTGACAGCTTGAGGGAGTCCCTGGGCCTCCACACATTTGAATACACATGAATGTACACACAAGAGGTCACACAATACACACCAACATACATCTTTTTCAAGTTAAAAATGATAGCCTCATCTCCTTATTCTCCAAGGTATCTGCCTGTAAATATTCATACATTCTAAATGCCTTTACTAACTTGAGAGAGAGGAATGCGTGCCTGTATGCCATGGTGTATACGTGGAGGTCAAATCAAAGGACACCCTGCAGGAGTCAGTTCTCTCTCTCCACATGTGGATCCTGGGGGTAGAACTCAGGTCATCACACTTGGCAGCAAATGTGTACCCACAGAGTCATCTTACCTGCTCCTTAAATGCGTTTTCTAAATGACTGATTACAATATAGCTAAATATTAATTCTCTCTTATAACGATATTCGATACTATATAAGGAAAACAATATATTTATTTACCAGAGAGAGAGAGGGAGAGAGTCGCACAGACCAGGAGTTAGAAACGTGGCTGGCTTCCAGGAGAAAAAGGGAAGCCCCTTTACCTTTCACTTCCTTTTATATCTACCTTGACCACGCCCTGTTGGGCGGATAGCTTTATGGGGTCCACTCCTACATTCTCTAAGACTACCCAAAAGCAGTACAAGTATCTAAAACAAATGAAATCAGCAGTAACTTTTCTAGAATTATTGTATGTTGTCAGAAGAATTTATTTTATTTGGGTCTCAAAAGTTTCTAAGAAATGTTTAAATTCTTAAAATAACTTACTTTAAATACTAAAATACCTAGGAAACTAACAGCCACAGTTTTATGTAAAATACCACACTCACACTAAAAATCATATTGTAATACTGTTATTACTTATCCATAGAATTTCTTACACATTGTTAAATAATTCCTACAGTCAAACCATTAGCCATATCTATCATACCAATTTTCCTGTATGTGGAGAGAACACATAAAATCCACTCTTTGCAAATTTCAAATAACCAATACAGCATTACTAACTATAGTCGGTACTGTACACTAGCAGTCTAGGTGTTATATTCATCTATATAACTGAAACTCTATTCTTTAACCAGTATTTCCCTATTTGTCCCATCACTTCTCTGTATCTGGAAACAAAAATTTTACTTTCTGTTTCTATGAATTCAGTATTTCGTAATTAGTACTTCTCGTATATATACAAAAGTGTTTTACATATAACAAAACTTTTCTATGATTGCTAAACAAATGTTTAAACTATAGAAAAACTTAACACTAATTATGAATATGGAAATTTCACTAGAAACAAATATATGTAATTTATTTTAATATGTGAACTTTTACTTTTACCAAAAAAGCAGTAAAAAGAAATGAACTCCAACCCAAATCCTAGTTATAAAGACTGAATGAATTCTTCCCACACAGCAATACCAATTAGAAGACCTAAAAAACGTGACTCGTTTAATCTTCATGGTCCTTGTAAATATTTATAAGATTTATAAGATTCCTTTCTCAAAGTTATAAATGGTTTTGTAACTTTAAAACCAGCTTTAATCCTGTAAGGACTAGAGTTATAGTTTTCTATGTATTTTATATTCTTCAATGACACAAATCTTAAAAATTTATCAGATTCTAGTGAAAAAATACAAAAATTAAAAACTAATGCAAACTCAAAATATCTTCACATTCCTCTTTAGGAGATATTCCATATAATCATTTAAAACAGCTTCTGGGAGCTGGTGAAGTGGTTCAGTAGGTAAAAGCACTTCCCCCAGAAGCCTGAAATCCTGAGTTCAATCCCTGTAACCCACATAAAAGAGGAAGACTGAGTCCACTCGACAATTACTCTCTGACCTCCACATGTAAGCCCTGACACACATGCCCCCACACACCAACGTCATACACACAATAACAGTAAACTAAATTTAAATAATTCACAATTAAAATAAAATTACTTGCGGTTTGATAAGATAATGGTGATGATGGCATGGTAGGAAGCACAACTCCGAACATGGGTTGTTATAAGAAATGCTTCTTTCTGTATATTCCCATATAAACTATGCAAAGAATTCATAGATACTCAACTGTCTTCCTCATTTTAAATTACTTTACTTTTTATTAAGTAACTGCGTTATTTTAAAACAAACTTTAACCCTCACAAAAATCTTCGTTCTCCAGAAGGAAATCATAAAAATGAAAAGATATTAATAACAGATATTCCAAAGATTATTATCTGTAAGGGAAAAGACTGCTAACATACAGACAAAATTAATTAAATTTCAAGCTTCAATCCAATTATATACTTTAATCTCAATAAACATTCAGTATTCAGACTTATCAACATATTTTCATAAAATACAAACAAAATAAATTTATTGTTATTTACCCTAAGTCATGTGTCAGATTACCAAGTATAAATGAACATAAAAGCATTTAACTTTTTGCACACCACCAACACACACTTGTGAACTCACTTGTATAAATATGGATCTTTCCAACAGCAGCAGCAGTTTCTACAAAGTTATTTACCTTGTCCTGGTTTTGCAGTTACAGCTGCTCCAGCAGATGGCGGCTCAAACTCCTGTCAATTACAATAAAGCTTAAATTATACAGTCCCTAATACAATGTATAAATTGTAATGAAAAAACAGTAGTGTCACAGTTTACCTTTGCTTTCTTTGAGTCTGGATCAAACCTTTCAAGAATTAGCTTAGCTGTCTTATAAGTTTCTTTTTCCATGACTTCTTCAAGCTACAAACAAAAATTTCCATAAATTGTTGTATTTTGAAACATATACTACTTATTTTTATAAATCTTATTCAAAAGTTATTAAACTTTCAATCTTTGAATTAAGAAAAATAAAGCCATCCCTCTCCCTTTGCACTTATATTCATCAAATGAATCTAAGTAGAAAGATTATCTACAATCAAATACTTAAAATCCATGCTTTTAAAATAGTTTCTAACCTCTAATACATTGCTTGTATTTTAGCAGCTTTACTGCAAGGAAATACCAAATATCGCTAATTGTTTACATATAATGAGGAGAATAATTACATGCACCAACTTCAATAATGGAATGTGCAAAAATCTATCAGCCATCATTATTGGAAGTTATTAGACATGACAAGCAAATGACAGGCAATTCCTCAGATTTATTTCCTCATAGCACTTAATGCTATTAATTTAAGAAGGTCGTTAGCCAACAGCTATACAAAATAAAATCTCTGTGCCAATTAACTGCTGTCAGCATCGATTTTAGATTATTTATTAGCAGAAGCAATTAGCTTGCTGCAAATGCAGTGGAAACTCACTAACTGGGAGAACAGCCATGGAATTTGCTCAAGTGACTCAAAAAACTAACACCCTCCCACTCCTGTTTTTTTTACTTAGATTCAAACAGCCTTAGAAGAAAAAACTAAACACAGGATTTAAGTAAAATTTTTACTGAGATTTATGCTCACACTAGCGACTGTAATACTTCATTGCTATAGTGCTTTATTTACAATGCTCTCAAGTCACTTTATAACCTAATACAGGGGTTCGATTTTAAAAGTAATAACTAGTAAAATATTTCAGCAGAAAAAGTTGAAATGTAGTACAAGAAACTCAGTTATGACAAATAACTCATGTTGAACATAAAATGATTTTGGAAAAAATGGAACAGAACCTTTTCCTTCTCAATGGCCAATGACCACTTATACTCATTATATGTCATGTTATTTAAAAAGCTACCCAGACCACATTTACTCAGATAAAAGTAGAAACACACCTCCCCCTCCACCCTTCGCCTGCCCTCTGCTTGAGGTGAGTGTGGGCTCTGCTCGGGGGCCCCAACTACACCACCACCCCCCATTAGCTCTTCCTGGGCCTGCTCCTCTCCTAGAGTGGACCCGCCTAGGCAGGAAAGACAACCCTGAGTCTGGCCACACCTCACTCTTGGTTCCCACTCTGTCCTCTGCTCTCTGCTTGAGTGACGAGAATACCAGGAAAGGAAAGGCCAGATCATTCAGAGTTGCAGACACTTGCAGTCTTGGCCCAAATATGCCACCAGGAGAGGAGAGGAGACGGAGAGGCCCCACCTGTACCCATTCGAGGAAGGGATGGGAAGAAGACAGTATAAGAACACACTCAGCAATAGAAAGACCAATATGACACCACCAGAATCTAGGGACTCCACACCAGCAAGACCTGAAAAGCGCAACACAGATGAAGCAGAAGAGAATGACCTTAAAACCCATTTTATGAATATGATAGAGACCCTTAAAGAGGAAACGAGAAAATCACTTAAAGAAATAGAAGAAAAAAAAGCAAACAAATACATGATATGGAGAAAAAGACAAACCAAAAAATTCAAGATATAGACATATCTCTTAAAGAACCTAAAGAAAGCAAAGAAAAAGCAACAAGTGAAGAAAACAATTCAAACAGTTCAAGGCCTGAAAGCTGACATAGAAACAATAAAGAAAACAAAGAATGAGGGGATGTTGGAAATAAAAAAGATGGGTAAACAATCAGCAACTACAGATGTAAGTATAACCAATGGAATACAAGGAAGAGAGAATCTCAGACACTGAAGACTCACTAGAGGATATACAGTCATCGACCAAAGAAAATCTCAAGTCCATCAAATCCCTAACACAAAATATCCAGGAAATATGGGATAATAGGTATAGAAGACGGTGAAGAAATGCAGCTCAAAGGTACAAAAAACATATTCAACAAAATCATAGAAGAAAACTTCCCCAACCTAAAGAAGCGCATGCCTATGAAAGAAGAAGATATTTACAGAACACCAAATGGACTGGATCACAAAATGAGGGCCCCTCGCCACATAATAATCAAAACACCAAACTCACAGAATAAAGAAAAGATATTAAGAGATCACCAAAAGAAAAAAGGTCAAGTAACATATAAAAGCAGACCTATCTGAATTACACCAAACTTCTAAATGGTAACTTTGAAAGCCAGAAGGTCCTGGGCAGATATTCTACAAACACTAAAGGAACATGGATGCCAGCCCAGACTACTATATCCAGCAAAGCTTTCAATCACTATAGATGGAGAAAACAAGATATTCCATGACAAAACCATATATAAACAATACATATCCACAAATCCAGCCCTACAGAAAGTACTGGAAGAAAAACTCCAACCCAATGAAGACAACTATACTCACAACAACATAGGCAATAGATAATCCCACTTTACCAAACACCAAAAGAAAAAAACAGGGGGGACATACACACACACAATAACATCACCACCAACAAATCCAAAACAAACAAGAATCAGCAATGGTCATTATTATCCCTCAATGTCAATGATCTTAACTTGCCTATAAAAAGACACAGGCTAACAGAATGGATACAAAGACAGATTCCATTCCTTCTGCTACATGAAATGTTATCTCATAGTAAAGGGATGGGAAAAGATTTTCTAATCAAATAGACCCAAGAAACAAGCTGGTATAGCAATCCTAATATCTAACAAATTAGACTTCAAACTGAAATCAATCAAAAGAGATGAAGAAAGAGATTTCCTAGTCATCACAGGAAAAGTCCATCAAGATGAAGTCTCAATTCTGAACATCTATGCCCCAAATACAAAGGCACCC
This sequence comes from Mesocricetus auratus, assembly GCF_017639785.1. Taxonomy (NCBI): domain Eukaryota; kingdom Metazoa; phylum Chordata; class Mammalia; order Rodentia; family Cricetidae; genus Mesocricetus; species Mesocricetus auratus. Next base: position 43,132,078 of record NW_024429189.1, read on the forward strand.
ATATTCATAAAAGAAACATTACTAAAGCTCAAATCACATATAAAACCTCACACATTCGCAGGCAAATGGATGGAACTGGAAGAAAACATCCTGAGTGAGGTAACCCAGTCACAGAAAGACAATCAGGGTATGTATTAACTCATATATGGATATCAGACAGAGCAAAGGACTACCAGCCTACATTCACACCACCAGAGAAACTAGGAAACAGGGAGGACCCCAAGAGAAGAACGCATGATCCCCTGAAGAAGGGGAGGGGGACAAAAACCCCTGAGCAAAATGGGAACATGGGGGAGAGAGGAGGGATGTGGAAGGCGAGAGGATGAGGAAGGAGGGGAGGAGAAGAAGAACAGGAGGACTGAGACGGGAGGAACAGGGGAGGGCAAGATAGGAGATGCCTTGATAATGGGAGCTAGCATAGGTTTGGAGAGATGTCTGGCACAGTGGAAATGTTAGGGGATCTACAGGGATGACCCCAACTAAGAATCTCGGCAGTGATGGAGAGGCTGCCTTTGATGGATGCCCTTTCCCTATAATGAGACTGATGACTACCTTGGTTGCCATTCCTAGAGCCTTTACCTAGTAGCTGATCAAAGCAGAAACAGGCACCCACAGCTAAACACTGAGCCATACTCCTGGAATCCAGTTGCAGAGAGGGAGGAGGGATGAGCTAAGGAGCCAAGATGGTGCTGGAGAAAGCCACAGAAACAGTTGACCTGACCTAATGAGAGCACAGAGACCCTAGTTGTAAAGCTGGGGAACCAGCATTGGACTGAACCAAGACCTCTGAATGTGGGTGCCAGCTAGGAAGTCACGGCAGTCTATGGGACCTCTAACAGTGGAGCCAGTGTTTATCCCTAGAGCACAAATGGACTTTGGGAGCCTGTTCCCTATGGAAGGACACTATTGCAGTCCAGATATGGGAAGGAGGGCCTGGGTCCTCCCCCCAAATGATGTGATGGTCTTTGATGGTCCCCATGGAGTGGGTAGAGGGTGGGGGTTTTGTAGGGGGGTCGGTGAGGAGGATGGGAGGGCTAGAGAATGGGGGGGAATTGGTATGTAAATAAGAGTGCTTCTAAAATTAAAAGATATATGTAAACAATAAATAAAAAGAAATACATCACAATAGAAATTAATAGATTCCCCATTAAACATTTAACAAAGTTCTTAGATGATTTATAATTCTCAATTTAGTAAAACTAAAATATTTTACTAATATTTCAAAATTATAATAAATTCTCAAGCAAGTTCAATTTTTTTGTTTTGTTTTTGTTGTTGTTTTTTGTTTTTTGAGACAGGGTCTTGAAATTTTCTCTGTATTGTTTTGGAGGCTGTCCTGGCACACACTTTGTAGACCTGGCCTTGAACTCACAGAGATCCACCTGCCTCTGCCTCTCAAGTGTTGGGATTAGAGCCATGCACCACGAACACCCGACAGTTTAATTTTATGATGTAAAATTCATTTTGGACAGGGAAAAATTAAGAATAGAGGTAGAGAAAGAGTATCATGGAATACATCCCCAAATCAATGTCATCATGGAGTAAGTAATAACTTTTAACCCTGTTATACAACAGAACTCTCGGTGGTGACCCAGATGCTCTACACTGGCGCCATAGAAGTCACTAAGATGACTATGGTGAGTGAGAACACTTAAAATGTGGCTGTATGACCTACAAATTAAATTTACAGTTTTACTTCAGCATAAATAATGAAAATGGTCAATGTGGCAAGAAACTACCAATTTGATCAGTGTAACTACTGATGCAACCTACTGCTAGGTTTACAAAGATTGGTATATTAAGAAAATTAAGCCAGTCTCAGAAAAACAGGTATCATATGTTGTCTCCTGGATGTGGTTAATACATTTTATACACACACACAAAACCATGTAGACATATGTGACATGAAGAAAAAGGGAAACTATCTATGGGAACAAAGGGTATTAATGGAAGTGAGGAGAGCTGGGAGATATAAGGAGAATTTGCTCAATATATAATACATGCTTGTATGAATATGTCCTTATGTAAGATAATAAATATAATGAATATATGCAGTGAAAGCTTTTAAGATAAAAATGTTTTAAAATTTCAAAAAGATTAGATACAACCATAATCTTTAACAGAGAACTCGAAGTCAAAATGTTATTTCTAGTAGATCACTCAGCCTTTGTGTGTCTGTGTTTCATTTATCTTAAATAAGATAATTTGTAAAGCACTAATAGGTACAAATCTATTCCCCTTTAAGTTTTTTTAATATTTCTTTTTCCGAGACAGTGTTTCTCTGTGTAGCTTTGGAGGCTGTCCAGGAACTCGCTCTGTAGACCAGGTTGGCCTTGAACTCACAGAGATCCACCTGCCTCTGCCTCCTGAGTACTGAGATTAAAAGTGTGCACCACCAACGTCCAACAAGTTTTTTAATTTTTACTTAGAATTATTTTCATACTATATGCACCCATCATGAGGTACTGTGCTCTATCAAGGGTCAAAACCTTTAAAGCCAGGACCAAAGTAAATTGTCATCCAATTAAGTTGAATACCTCAGTTATTTGTCACAGCAACAGAAAACTAAGACAACTTATTACTCTAGACAAAAGTACATTAAACAGACCATATATACTTGAATACTTGATTAAATTTCATTTTATTAGTTTCTACATAACATCATACTGTCAGCAATCACCACTATTTCCACACTTTAATACTAAGAATATGTGAAACCACTAAGACAAACCTGAAGATGCACTCACTTACACAGACTCTCACATGTCCACCACTGAGCACCTCGGCCCTTTTTCTTACACTAGCACTCCTCCCAAAACACCCAAGCAGTCACTAACTGGCCTCACAGCAGGGATCCATGTGCTCACCATTCCTGGGGTAAACTAAAAGACACTGAAAAATCATATTCCCTCGTTTCAGTCTTTTCAATTTGCTTCTACAACTAATCCTAATATTCTCTCCCCAGCCCCCTACCCCTGTCTGTCTCATGGTACTAAGGAAACACAAGAATTAACACAAGTATATAGTTCCTCCGTTTGGGACTCTAGTAAACAATCTGGACTCACCTTCATACCCTCTCTGCCTCATTTAGTTCTTCAATATAAATTATCTGCTTACTTCTCAGCTTCCAGTTAACATAAGTTCTCAGAATCTCAAAACTCCACATACCTAACCAATTTTTTCCAGTGTATTTTCATTAACTAAAAAAAAAAAATTCATAGTAATTTCAACATTAATACTGTCAAAAGTGTTCCTTGGAGAGTAACTAAGATACAACATATAAACATTACTTATCCATTTCTTAACTTATTTATATAAATTAACTTTAAATAAAATTTAACTTACTATCTTTTTCTTCTGGGATTTTAAATCATCCAGTGCTTCATCTGGAAAACAAGATTTAAATCAAAGACAAATCAAGTATTAAGATGCTTAGATATGAGGCTCAATCATCATATATAATATATATGAAGCAAACACAAGACAATGTTCAGGATTTCTCTAAATTTATCACATATTGTAAAGATAAAAATTATCTTAATGTTAACCTATACATTTCATGTTCTGCCTGTATTATACATTTCATGATTTAGGAAAAATTTAAATGGACTTTCTACAGACAAAATTTTTTAATAATTTATTCTTATTTTATGTGCATTGGTGTTTTGGCCTTCATGTATGTCTGTATGAGGGTGTCAGATCCCCTGTAACTGGAGTTATAGACAATTGTGAGCTGTCATGTGGGTGCTGGGAATTGAACCTGGGTCCTCGAGAAGAGTAACCAGTGCTCCTAATTGCTAAGTCATCCATCTCTCCAGCCTCTAGACAAAATTCTTAGTGTTTTCAGAAAAACACTTTTACTTTGTTTCAACATTCCACCCACATTAATTTATAAATACCAAATCTCCTTTTATATACTAATAAAAAATTTTTGTTTATAAGTATGTTAGTTATTTTAAAAAATAATTAACTTTTGAAAAATTTTCCTATACCTGAGAAGAAATTTACAAAGAGGTATCAGTAGCTTATCAAAATTAAAGAGTTCTAAAATTTTCATGCTTATTTAAGTTGGCATAATGAAACATGAAGAATCATATCAAAAGATATCCCTAAGTCAGGTATGGTGCTGCATACTTTTAAGCCCAAGGAGAGGCAGAAGCAGAAAGATTTTTGTGAGTTCAAGGCCAGCCTGGTCTACATAAGATTTCTAGGTACCAGAGCTACAAATTGAAACTCTGTCCCAAAAATAATAATTTTTAAATAAAAAAGATAATTTGGAAATATAAAAGAGAGGTTGGAGAGATGGCTCAGAGATTAAGGGCACTTATTGGTCTTGCAGAGGACACAGGTTCACTTCCCAGCACCCACATGATAGCTCACCACCACCCTTAATTCAAGTTCCAGGGGATCTGACACCCTCGTTCTAATCTCCACAGGCACCAGGCACTCCACATGCATGCAGGCAAAACACACACATACAAAAAGAAATCCCTTTACAAATGTACTGACTTTGTAGTTTTTCTGTAGAAAGTTAGTAAAAATAAGTAACTTCTACAAGTTGTTCTCTGACCTCCGCACATACAATGTGGCACATCTACACATACCAGTAGTTATACACAAACACAATAAATAATATAGTTTTTTATTTAAGAAAAGACTAAATTTGCCAGGGAACAATAATAGTACTATATAACAACTATCAATACACATTTGGTTTGGTAATCAGAGTTAGGTTTAGTGTATTTAAGGACCTGGAGAGATGGCTCAGCAGTTGAAGAACACTTGCTACTTTGGCACAGGAATAGAATTTGGTTCCAAACACCCATTTTGGGCAACTCACAACCACTGTAACTCCAGTTCCAATGATCCAATGCCCTCTTCTAGCCTCTAGTACACCTGTACTACATACATGTAGCATGTAAACACACAGGCAGATACATGTGTGTGTATGTATAATAAAACTTTTTAAGTAAAAATTTGTATATTCAAATAGTGTTTGTCAAAGATTAGACATAAATATATTTAAACAGGATAGGGCATGCCAAATAAAGAGGATAAGGAAAAGTGTAGGGAAAAAAAAAATCACAGGTGACTGAAAATAAGTGGTTATTTGGGCTAGACCACATATCCTAAACCGGACAGAAGTGAGGTCATATGCAAGGAGGCTACTTTAAAGGCCATCTATCTGTACACCTTATTTACACACTGAATTAAGCAAAATATTTTTAAAGCAAGTAGCACTTCTTAAACTACTGGAAGTTTACTATTTTTATATTTTATATTAATATTTCTAAGTATGATAAATGTATTACATTCTTATTACTCTATTAAAAGACATACTTCAAAATAATATAAGCAGTGTAGGTGGGGGCAAAAATGAAATTAAGATAGAGAATGAGTTGATTATAGGTATACAAGAGATCAATATATTAAACTTCGTACAGTGAAAAAGAAACAAAAAACAAGAAAAGAAAAGGAAGTATACCTATGGAAAGTTAGTTAAAGATGAAAGTATTGAGCACAGAGAAGTATTGAACACTAGTGAAGACTAGTGTTCATGGACTAAAAGATACTCCACAAACCCTGTGATCTACATGGTGGCCTGTCTACATGACACGCGGGCACAACAATAGGACAAAGGTTGTGGGAGTGACCACCTGCTCTCTGCTTGGATTTAAGGGCCACTCCAAGGATGGACTCAGGCCAAAGGCCTGAGCCTAGACATGCCATGGACCTAGGAGAAAACCAAATACTATTGTTCTGCTAAAACAGTGCTTTTCAACCTGGGTCCCAACTGTTTTAGCTGTCAGGTGACCCTTTCACAGGGGTCACATATCAGATATCCTGCATATCAGTTATTTACATTACAACTCGTAACAGAAGCAAAATGACAGTTGTGAAGTAGCAATAAAAATAATTTTATGGTTAGGGTTCACCACAACAGTATTAAGGGGCCACAGCATTAGGAAGGTTGAGAACCACTGTGCTAAAGGAACATAATAAAATGGCTCCTCATGACATTCTGCCATACCCATACATAGATCAATGCCTCACTCAAGCATCATGAGAGAAGCTTTCTCTTGTAGTACATGGGAGCTAACACACAGATCCACAACTAGACAATACTCAGAGAGTGAGAGGCTTTGGAACATACAGTCCTAATGGGATGTCTTCCCCAAATTCCTTCCCTCAGGGAATCAGAGAGCTATGAGGAAGAGGCAGTGGAAAGACTGTAAGAGCCAAAGGGGATGAGTGACGCTAAGGAAACTGTCTTCCAGACAAACCAGGACGGATGCATATATGAACTCACAGAGACTTACGGCAGCATGCACAGGGCTTGACAGATTCAAGCCAGACAGGGTTCCAGTGCTGAAAGGTAGAAGTTGATACTATCTCCCATCCCTTAACCAAAAAGTTTCTCCAAAAGACATCATCCTCTTGCAAAGGAAAAATTAGTTTTTTCCAATGATGTCTCATTGGACATGTTAACCACACTTAAGGGTATGTCCCATGCCTAATAGTAGTATATGGCCAACACAAAATAAATTCAAAGGTATTTTTATAGGTTTTTGTCTCATATTTGCTTTGTTTAGACATATTTTTAGTCTTACTGGGTTTTTTGCTTACATATTATATTTTTGATTTTGTGCTTTCATGGGTTTTGTTTTTGCATGTATCTGAGTGTGTGTGTGTGTGTGTGTGTGTGTGTGTGTGTGTGTGTGTGTGTGTGTGTGTTTCTTGTGATTTTTCTTTGTTTTTGCTTTTCCTACTGTGGCTGTTTTTTAATTGTCTAGTTGTTTTCTAAAGAGAGAAAAGGCTTGTAGTATTGGCTTAGTGTGGAAGTGGGGAGGATCTGGGAGAAGTTGAGGGAAGTAAAACAGAGATTAGAATATACTGTATAAAAAAACTTTTCAATAAATAACATATAACTGATTAAGATATTTTGTAAGACTTGAAAATTTTTAAAACTTGCACATATATAAAACATACACAGAAGCTGATTTTTGGATTTTTGGATTTCATTTAAAACAAAGCAAAATGGCTGTGAAGTTGGTGAGAGCAATATAGTTAAAAGAAAAGTCAGAAGGCTAGAGTGGTTAAAAGCACTGATTACTCTTCCAGACAATCCAGGTTCAATTCCTAGCACACACTCATAACCATCTTTAGCCAGGGGTCCTATGACCTCTTCTGAACTCCAGAGGTACCACGTGGCACACACACACATGGAATAGACAAATATGCAGCTAAAATACCCTACACATAAAATAATAAAATGAATAAAAAGAACAAGAATATATATGCTTTATTTTACTCTGCACCAATGTTTCCCACGAAGGCTAATTTAATAAATACAATTTGCCTTTATTTAAAAAAAAAAGTTGTGTAAAAAATTCTAAATAAGAATTGACACATTAAAAGCAGAAATTTCTTACAATATAAACTTTGTTGTATTGTACAGCAAACAATTCTGATACCATACTATGATCTCATAAACCATTTCATAACTGGCTTATAAAATATCACACACTAAGATGAGTTTGCTTATTGAATATATATTTATAAAAAATATTTGGAACTTAAAACTTACTATTTCTCTCTGTTCTCTTGGAAAAGAAGAAAATAAGCACAGTTCTTATGGTCCAGATTCTAGAGAGGAAGGAAAATTCAAAACAAAATCATCATTACAAGAGATGAATCAGAATCCATAGAATCTAATTAGGGTTAGGAATGTCTCTCTACGTATTGAAAATCAAAAAAATATCATATCTGTCAAGGAATATCAGAAGCTTGCCTGAGTTTTCAATAGAGGAGTTCTCAACCAAAACTACATGGGCCTTCTGAGGGTTCCCTTGGAATTATAAAACTGCTTTTATGAGTACATTTCTCTAGAGAAACCGCTACTTTTGTCAACTTCTAAAGGGTCTATGGATCCCCCAAGACATTAAGAACAATACTACAGAATTCTTTCTTTTATTAATATTTATTTTATTTTTATTTATGTGTATATGTCTGTGTGTTTTTCTGTGTATATGTGTGGTAATGCCCATGGAGACCAGAAAAAGGTATAAGATCACCTGTAGTTGGATACAACTGTCCACCAACTGACATAGATGCTGGGAACCAAACTCAAGTACTCTGCAAGAACAGCACAAGCCTTAAGCACTGAGACATCTCTCCAACCTCAACATGCTTTCTAATAAGTGCCAATTCCAAAAACTTTTCTTATATGTTCCCTTGTGTTAACAGGCAACATGTTTTGCTTTTCCAAACATGAGCATTATTATACAATCCACTAGAGAGATCTTCTTATTCTGTAGAAATGAGGGTGGGGGCTTACTTTCAAATAAATACTTGATTTTTAATAATTCCTTTAAAGATTTTCTGGTAGGGCTGGAGAGATGGCGCAGAGGTTAAGAGCACTGACTGCTCTTCCAGAAACCCTGAGTAGTGAAACCACATGGTGGCTCACAACCATCTGTAATGAGATCTGGTTACCTCTTATAACCTGCAGGGATACATGCAGACAGAGCACTGTATATAAAATAAATAAATAAATCTTTTATTTAAAAAAAATCTTACGGTATCTGAGTGGAGGTGGCGCATGTCTTTAATCCCAGCACTCGGAGGCAGAGGCAGGTGGATCTCTGTGAGTTCGAGGCTGGGCTGGACCGATCGCCTCTGAAACAATACAGAGAAACCCTGTCTCGTAAAAACCAAAAAAAAAAAAAAAAAAAAAAAAATTCTCAACAAAATATTTGCAATTCAAGAAAACATCAAAAAGATCATCTACCATGTACACCTGGTTTTGTTCCAGAAATGTAGGGATGGTGCAACATGCACAATCAGTAAATATAATGCATCATATTAATGGACTTCAAGACAGAAATCACATGATCATTTCAATAAATGCAGGAAAAACTTCTGACAAAATCTAATACTCCTTCATGAGAAGGGGGGTTAGGCTCTGAGGAACGTAGGAATAGAAGGAACAATAAAGCTATATAAAGCAAAGCTAGAGCCAACACTATCCTAAATGAGAAAAACTCAAAGCATTACCTAAAATCAAGAGCAGGAAAGGGTGTCTACTATCTCTACTCTGATACAACAGAGTGCTGTTTAAGGTCAGCTACAGGACTAAGGTAAGGAAATAAAAGGGTACAAAAATAGGGAAGGAAAAAGCCAAAGTATCCTTAATTGCAGGTGATAGAACTGTACACATAAGAGATCCTAAAGACCACAAAAAAACTGGCACACATTTTCAACAAAGAACGATACAAAACTAACATGTAATAATCAGTAGCCTCCCTGGGTACAAATAGTAACCATACAGACAAAGAAATCAGGGAAACAATCCCATTCACAATTTCCTCATGAAAAAAAAACAAAATGCTTTGGAATAAACTTAGCCAAGGAAGTGCAAGAAGATCTCTACAACGAAAACTTTGTAAAACTGAAGAAATTTAAGAAAACACTAGAAGTTGGGAAGATATTCCCCAGATACATGCTCATAGACTGGAAGAATAGATTGTGAAAATGATTTGTACTACCAAAAGCAATCTACAGATTCATTCAATGCAACCCCCATCAACATTACCCACAGAAGTGTGTGTGTGTGTGTGTGTGTGTGCATGCATGCACTCACTAGACATATCATAATACCTAATTCCAAGTTATACTACAGAGCTATAGTAATAAAAATACCATCTTTGCAGGATATTTGATCATACTGTGAGCCCTGAGATTGCATTACTTACTGAAACATTCTGTTTGTAGTTGTGGTGTGGTTTTAATCCAAGAGCACCTGTGCCTTACCTACATCTCAATTGTTCTACTCAGTTCTGACTTGGGAGCCAGATGCTAGGGTAAAAGCCTGCTGTCTCAGAAAAGCAGAGAAAGCACTTAGCTGACCTTCCTCCTCCGCCAACATTCCAGAAAAAGATCTTTCTCCAATGTGTTCTCAAACAAGACTCCTTAAACTGAACATCCCTCCCTTCTACTTTCTGCCTGTCTATCCTTCCAGCACCATGTCTGCCTGCACAGTCATGCCCTCCATCATGATAATAGACTGAACCTCTGAAGCTATAAGCAAGCCACCTCAATTTAAATGTTTTCTTTATAAGAGTTGCCATGACCACAGTGTCTCTTCACAATAGAAACCCTAAGACAATGAGCTAGAATGAAATGCGTAATTCTGAAGAGATGAAGTATATAATGACCAGTAAACATATGAAAAATGTTCAGCCTCACTATCTATCAAAGAAAGGCAAATTAAAATTACACTGAGATTCCATTTCTCATGCCAGTTAAGAAAACAACAGACGCTCTGGCAAGCATACAGATAAAAGGGGCCCCTTATATATGCTGCTGGTGGGAATGTGAGCTAATACAGCGATGGAAGGTTCTGAGAAAAAATAAAAATAGATCTACCCTAAGACACAGGTCTATCAATCCAAAGTATTTACTATTAAGGTCTCCAGGTCAACACATCGAGATACTTGCCTATCAGTGCTTACTGTTACACTATTCACAACAACTAAATTGTAGAATCAATACCTAAATGACCATCAATAGAGAAGTTAATAAAGTGTAGCATAAGTATACAATGGAATTTTTCAGTCATAAAGAAGAACAAAGTATATGTAGTTTTCAGGAAAATGAATGCAGGAGGACATAATCATATTAATCAAGTTAAGTAAGTCCAAAAAGGCAAACTCCCTATTCCACTTATTTTATAGACATACATAAAATATACAACAAATATACACTCATGAAAATTAAAGTGCAAAAAATACATTGTATCTGGATATAAATTTAGAATATAAGAAAGATACAGCACTGCTATTTGAAGACTTCATCTCCAAATGAAGGTATCAGCAGGTATCAGCAGCCCTACCTCCTCATACTCAGACCTTAAAACAGTCCTTTCACAGACTTCTGACAGAAGTGACAGCAAAGAGTAAGTTAGACAGAGCTCAGTCCCTCTCTTTGACAGTCTTTTCTTTCTTGGGTTACTTACTCTGAAAGTCAATGAGCCAGTGGTAAACACTTAAAGGACTGAAGCTTGCTAACAACGTATAAGCTTGGAAGTAGATGAGAAAATTACCAAAAATGCCTAAAACCATTGTCAGGTGTCATCATTGTATTTAGATTCAGAACCTACTTTGAAAGTGGAAAAACAATTAGCTCTGATATGATTTTTAACTGTGGCAGGGAAAATGAATCCATGTATAAGCATAGGTTTACAAAGCATGGCCTAGAAAAAAAAAAAAGAGAAAGATCCCAGCCAGGCAGTAGGGGTGCACACCTTTAATCCCACCACTCAGGAGACAGAGGCATGGAGATCTCTGCAAATTCCAGGCCAGGCAGGTGTACACATGTTGGGGAAGTCTTATGCTAATAAAGCAATGTCTGGCCAATAGGAATCTAGATAGGTGGGGCTAGGAATCCAGGAGGATTCTGGGTAGGAGAAACACAGGAGAGTCAACATGTGACGCCATGGGAGTAGGACACCGGGAACTATTCTCCGGTAAGAAACATACTTAGATTAACAATTATGGGGTAATTACTTAAGGCAGAGCTAGCCAGTAAGAGACGAACAAGGCCAACAGCTTCATAATTAATATAGCCTCCTGTGTGTTTATTTGGGACTCATGCGGATCTAGAACCAGGCTGGCGCGGCAGAGCCCAGGCGACTGGCGGGGGATATACCAAAGCAGCTAGCAAAGAAAAAGCTTCTCTTAACATACACAGGGAAATCTTGTTTCAAAAAAAAAAAAGAAAGAAAAAGAAAAGAAAAAGCTGAGATTAAAAATAAATTATCCAGAAATGTTGTATTTACAAAAGCATTGTTTCTATGACAAGGAGGGAGAAAAGAGATTCAGCCCTGTGAGAAAATGCAGTTACCTAACTTCACACAAAAACCTAGATATTAAGAAAAAATTCCAGTCACAGTAGAACACAGTTGAAGACATTCCATTCATTCCAAACAAATCTCCCACAAATAACTGACTCAAAATAAACATAATATACAGAAAATCTTTTTTACAAAACTAAAAAAAGTACATTATATTTCAAATTTTCTTATCAGTAAAGTACACTAAACTTTAAACCAGAAATTCAAAAAGAGATTGACATACTAGATCATAAGATAAAATCTAATTCTTAACATGAACTAATTTTCAAACTGTTTTCTCAGACTGAAAATTATGAACAGAGACATACCAGGGACAAATAAAATAAAAAGTGTATGTTAATACCACAAAACGAAACACTAGAGAAAGTCACTTATCTTTTTAATTTTATTACCACAAATTAGTTGTATAAGATAATGGGTTTCATTATAATGTTTCCTTATATATGTACATATTGTGCATCTTTTAAAAGATCTATTAAAATAGTTTTTAAAGGTATGATTCCTTTCTAAAAATTCATCCACTAGGCAGCGTCTGGGGGTTAGAAAGACTTCAAGCAACTTCTCATTCTTATACAAAAATCAATTAAAAATACGTTACAACCAAGTATAACACATAATTAAGCAAGAAATTCTTAAAATTGACAAGAAAAACAAGATTCATAAAAAGAAAACTGACAAAGAGCATCTCATCAAAAAAAATCTTTTTTAACTTGTTATGGGACCCTTGAGCTGAGGAAGGCATTTGCCATCAAGCCTAAGGACTTAGTATAATCCTCAGGGCCCCACATGGTAAAAGGACAGAATCAATTCTTTCAAGTGGTTCTCTGACCTCCATACCTGTGTGTTTGTAAGGAGAGACAGAAAGGAGGATGGGAGGGAAGGAAAAAGCAGTAGGCTGGCCAACTGACTGAATTTACTTCAAAAGGCTATGATCTGTGTTTACCAGACTTCTAACTAAACACAGAAAATGTCCAGCAGCTAGGAAGCATGAAAGGTGTGTGTGGTGGTTTGAATAAGAATGGTCCCCATAGCTCATATATTTCAATACTTGGTCCCTAGTTGGTGGAACTGTTTGGAAAGGATTAGGAGGTGGGGCCTTGTTGGAAGAGGTGTCAGGGGTGAGCTGTGAGTTGTTCACTTTAAAATGAACCAATGTAGTTCAGTTATAGACTATTTACCTAGCATGTATGAAGTATTGGGTTTGATCCTAAGCACCACATAAAATTAAAGCGGGGGAGACAAGAACACTCATATACAACACACACACACACACACACACACACACACACACACGAGCAGGCCTGATAGTCCAGGTCTTTAATGCAGCCATTCAAGAGACTAAAGAAGGAAAATCAAAAGTTCCAGGCCCTGTTCAATCTATAGAGCTAACATCAAGGCCAGCCTGAACAACTGAGCAAAATCCTGTCACAAAATAAAAGCTAAAAAGGGTTTGAGCATGTAGCTCAGATACAATGATTGATTGCCTAGCACACACAATCCCTAGCACCACTAAAAACAACAAGTGTTAAGTATGCTTGTGCATGTATATCTACGTGTGTCTGTGTGTCTGTACAGCCAACTCACACAGGCATGTAAAACACACCTATTATTTCCAGCACTCAGGAGGATTACCAGTTAGTGGCTACCCTGGACTATGTACTGAGATGCCATTTCAAAGAAAACAAAAAAATCAATTCCAAAAGTAATATATATCTGCAGAAATAAAAATTTCTAAGTATGCCCAAACCTTCCCTCCCTGTGGTAAAGCCTAATGATATCTATGAAACAAATGTTGCATTTTGATTTTAATTTAGCAGGGCTAGAGGGTGGTTCAGTAATAGAATACTTGTGGAGTATGTGTGAAGCCCTGGAGGTTTGAGCCTTAGCACTGGGTGGAGGAAGGGAAGAGGAGTCAAACCTTATGCTGAGAATATACCCAGTCATAGAGCATTTGTTTAGTACTTATACAGCCTTGGATTTGATCCTCAGCACTAAAAAAGCAGTGTTTAAATTTCAAAAAGAATTGAAACAATATGAATATTCACTTAACATCTAAATTCTGGAAAACAATATGGAATCTAAAGTTCATCTGTATTACATAACCCTGTGAGGATGAAGTAAAATCTCAAGGCATCTTAAATGGAGCATTGATATTTTACCACTAAGGGCAATTTTGGAACAGCTAAGACTAGATTGCAAATGCCCTGTATTGATCCTTGACTTCTACAGTATTGTCATCTCCAAATATGTGAATAGAGATAACTGTCACACTTTGGGCATATAAGACAAATTTCTAAATGGTCTAATCGATACAAAATGTGAAGAATAAAGCAATACATTTTATTGCTCCTTCTGCTTCCAATACTTGAAGTAAATCCTAGTCTAGCCCTCAGAACTGTTCCCCAAGAAAAAAGTCCAACTAAGCTTAAGAAATGCCTCACACTACAAATGAAAGACCCTGTGGTGATAAGTCTTTATTTACTACAATGTCCACTTTCACACCTGTATTTTGCTTCCTGCTTATTGTCACTGACTGGAAAGACAATCCATCCTTTGTTAGATAAGTTTGTCTGTGCTTCCCAAAGTAAAGAGTTCACTGAAACAGAAGCCACAACAGTAGAGAATGGAGTGACGAATGTGAATGAGACAAAGTGAGAAATGTTTCTGCAACTTATCAAATCAAAAAGCACTAAGTACAGTGACACACAACAGTCAGAGGACACAATATTCATAGGCAGGCAAAATAGCTCAGTGGGCAAAGGCTCTTACAGCAGAACATTCAATCTCCAGGACCCACATAGGAGAAGAGAACCACCACCCAATAAGTAGTCATTTGACCTAAACTCACATGCACAAACACACATACATGTACACACACACACAAATAATGAATAAACAAATAAATGGGACAATAGATAGGTATATAGACGATAGACAGACAGACAGACAGATGTGGCTGTTCCAGTTTCCTTTCTGTAGCTGATAAAACCCTAACCAAAAGCAACTGGAGACAGGAACTGCTTTATTTGGTTTATACATAACATGTCACAATCCATCATTGGGAAAGTCAGGGCAGGAACCCAAACAAGAACTTGAAGGTAGAAACTGTGGAGGAAAACTGTTTACTGGCTTGCTCCCAGGCTCAGGATTAGCAGCTTTCTTACACAGCTCAGAACCACTGGCCTAAGGATGACACCCCACCATAGTGGGCTGGGCCTTCCTAATCAACTAGTAATCAAGATAATCTCCCACAGATATGTGCGCAGGACAATCTGATCTAGACAACCCTTCAAGTCAGACTTCCTTCTCCGATGACTCTAGGTTAAGTCAATTTGACACTTAAGTACCCTTGAACATTTAATGAAGTTTTCTACCTTTAAAAATGATTCAGATTAAGAATATAGCTCAGTAGAAATTCACTGGTGCACTGGGTTCCACCTCCGGTATCACCAATAATAATTACTATAATTATTATAATAAAGTGATTTATTTGTCTTAAAAGTAATTGTTATGACTTAGTAACAGATCCAGCAAAGCACAATTTGGGGTAGCAATTCAAATTAACAGAATTCTCAATCAGACATTTATAAATTACCTTTTATAATCAGAAAATCAACTACTCTATAGAATTAGATATCAAGTAAAAGTATTTTCTTATTTTATGAAAATATTTAAATCAACTAAGTATCTCATAATGTTAATCTTATTTTTTTCCCTGCTTTTTATGAAAAATAGAAAAGAAACAATGTAAAAGAACTCAGCATCGTAAACTCATCTATTTTGGAATTTTAAAAATCCAACAGATTTCTAAAAAGAAGGAAATAAAGAGGCTAAGAGCAAGGCCAGCAGCACATCTCAGAGGCCGAGCTATCCGTTCACCCGCTATGAAATACTCACCCCAGCTCTGATCTTCCATGGTTTGGACCTTGTCTCGTTCTCTAAGCTCACTTCACAACATCTTTCTCTCCATCACACATTCCAAATATGCCCGTCATCTCTGCCCCTCACATAAGGTATAACAGTCTACATATTCTCCGTTTTCTAATTTAGAAACATCATCCCTCTACTACTGGATTTTGTTTTTACAATGTAAAGTATACACTGATGTAAAAAAATTAAACACTACCAGAAAACATAGAACAAAAGAACTACTTAAAATCCTACCATTAGAAAGAATTAACACTAATATTTTGGGAATAATTCTTTATATGTAACTTTGTAGGTGTATTACCAGTATATGCTACATATAGTCTTCACAAATTTCAACTTTTTCCATACTTGTTCTTCAATTCAAACACTACTTCCTACAAGAAGGCTTCCCAGGACCTTCTTCAAGAAACCTATTTTTAATTACATTA
This sequence comes from Mesocricetus auratus, assembly GCF_017639785.1. Classification (NCBI taxonomy): domain Eukaryota; kingdom Metazoa; phylum Chordata; class Mammalia; order Rodentia; family Cricetidae; genus Mesocricetus; species Mesocricetus auratus. The sequence goes on from NW_024429189.1 coordinate 43,148,350, forward strand.
TTTGACTTCCTTCATTGCACATATTTCTATTCAAATTATGTCTTTGTTAACTTGTCTCTATTTTTCATCTGCCAATCACAGATGAATTCAAGTTCCATGAAAGCAGAATCTTACCACTACTCTTCCCATCACTATGGTCTAGACTACAACCTAACATACTGTAGATGCCTAATACTTATAAAGAGATGATGGCTTGGTCAATTTGTGTGTGTGTGTGTGTGTGTGTGTGTGTGTGTGTGTGTGTGTGTTACTAGGACCTGAACCCAGAGTTTCACATATGCTAGCAAATGATCGTCCAATAAGCTATAGCTCCCCACCCCCTTTTGTACGTTCTATTTCTGAGACAGGGTCTCAGTAGGTTGCACAGCTTGAATCAACTCCCTCTGCCTTCAGTCTAGGCAGTCCTTGACCTTGTGATCCTCCTGCCTCAGTCTCCCAAGTAGCTAGGACTACAGGTCTGACTTCTTAACATTTATAAGCTACAAAATCCTAAATTTTTATCTTCTACTGAATTTTGCTGTAATTTTCATACTCAACCATCCATTTGACAGCTCCAATAGGAAAATACAATGGTTCACCAAACCTGCTTCTACTCATGTTGTTCACTATTTTGATGAATACTCTCAACCAAACACCCCAAATTATAAACCTGAATTTTACCCTTGAAATGATTCCTCCTCTTCACTCCACAATCAACCAATCAAATCTCTCAGTTCTACTTCCTAAAGCTCTAATCCATCAATTTTGTTCAATCCGTCTGCTCTTCTTCCACCCACCCAACACAAACCATTCACCATTTCTCTTTATCAACTGCAATATCCTTCTAGCTTCCTACTCTAGATCCACTCTTACTTTCTTCTAATTCATTAGAGCCACACTCTCAGTGGCTATAATGATGTGGTTGTTAATCTTGTCAATTTGGCTGGATTTAGAATCACTTACGAGAAAGACATCTGGACATGTCTGAGAGACTTATCTAAAATGGGAAAACCTACACTGCATGTTGACAGACCCAAGCTCTGGGCTGGGTCCCAGACTTAATAAAAAGGTAAATGCAAGTATAGCTAGCATGTACCTCACTCTGCCTCTAACTGCTGATGCAATGTGACCACGTTCCTACAGTCACAGCTAGAACTCCTCTTGCTGCCATGACACACCACCTTACACATATCCATTATGCAAGTCTCAAATTCAAGCATCAATTTTACAGGAGTCTGGAGTAAACAATTCCACAGATATCCTTCCTCCCAATGCAGCCTTTGTTTACATAACACAGACAAGTGCTATGAAAGGACTGTGCAGATATAATCAAAGTTATTGATATTAAGTAGGAAATTATCATGGATTACCCAGGTAAATCAGAAATTCAGAAGTTGACCAACATCTAAATCTGTAGTTTCTCCCACCAGAGACTCCAAATAGACTGCTGTCTGACCCCTGGAGACTAAGGGCCATGAGATTCTAAGCAGGACCCATTTAATCTGCCTGAGTTTCTGAACTTCAGAGCTCTGATATAATGAATGAGTATTGTTTTAAGCTGCTTAACTTGAGAACAATGGAAAACATAACCAAGACTCTTTCTAGAACCCTGACCCCACACAAAGCCTGGGTTAGAGCCCCTGTTAAATGTTCCCATAGCATTTTGTATTTTTCTGTCATACATCACATATTTATTACTTAATATATAGCCTAAAATTTATAGCAATGATTTTTCAATTTTGTTCACTATATACTATTATAACCTAATGTCTACACAATTGTTATCCATAAATGTTTGCTAGTTAAATGAAAAGACTTCTTATTGTTTCTCAAAATTCTCAGTGAAGATACACCTATACTTAAAGGAATGATTGTCTTAGAGCAATAATTTAAAAAGGGGAGTTAGAATGAAAGACACATACTTGAAGGCATTTAGACACATTATTTCAGTTTTACAAATCCTCCCCACTCATCACTATACTCCATACACCATACACTATGCCCAATAGCCATAGCAGTGAGCCTCAACTTTCCTAATGCTGTGACCCTTTAACACCATTCCTCATGTTGTGGTAACACCCAAGCCATAACATTATTTTCACTGCTACTTCATAACTGTAATTTTGTTACTGTTAGTGAATCATAATGTAAATATCTGATATACAGGGTATCTGTGAAAGAGTCATTTGATACTACCCATAGGTTGAGAACCACTGGCCTACAAGGAGCCACAGACACCTATCAGAAAACTACAAAATATTATCAGTAACAATGGTGATCTCCCTTTGGGTTACAGAATAAAAATTGCACTACAATTTTAAAAAATAGTTATCAACATGCAAAAATAATCCAAACTTATTCAATCTGAGACATTAATATTTTATAATATAAAGAGAATAAATATATTAAAATTATCTGGTCAGAAAAGGGAAAGATCAACAAAAAGAATACTTACATAAAAGGAAAAGCAAAAAATGGGAGTGTCATGGCAAGTCTTGCTGTAAATTCATCAGGAAGATACCACAAGTACACAATTAAGCATGTAAACAGATAAAGAACTGAAGAATAGATAATTAGTCTTCCAACCCATAATTTTTGCAATCTCTGATTTTTTTCTCTAAATTCTTCCAATGCTTCAATTTCCTGTTAAGAAAGAGGTATTACATAGTAAATCTCACTAATCATTTAAAAATTAAAATGAAAGAACATGACAGAAAGATCATATAAGATTCCTAAAATGCAATGAAATCCAACGCAAACATATTCCAAAGCAAGCATAAAGAAAATGAAAAATGAAGTTAAAAACTAATAAGCCTTTCCCAAAATAATTACTTTTTAAACTGAAATATTACATATTTTCAATCTATCAAATTAGCAAAGACAGGAGAAATAAAACTGATACCAACAAATACTTAGTGAGTTAAACAATAATAATTCTCCATATATGGTCTTTAAAAATCTGGCAAGAAAAAAAAGAATAAAGATTATAACACTGAAGGGCCAGGTACGGTGGCACACGCCTTTAATCCTGGCACACAGTAGGCAGAGGCAGGCAGATTTCTCCAAGTTTGAGGCCAGCCTGGTCTAAATAGACAGTTCTAGGCCAGACAGAATAATACAGTGAGACTGTCTCCAAAAACAGAAACAAAAAAATGTGACTGAAACTACATCATTTCAGTCTATGCACTACTCCCAATAGTACTAGGAAAAAAATCACTATTTAAATAAGAGAAAAATGAAAAAGGTGCAGAACTGTTGCAGACTGGTAAAAGTTGTGCAGTAGCCTGCAACCTTTATTATGCTATCTGTTGCATTGATTTACACCATGCTAGTTTTTTTAGGTTTTTGGGGGGGGGTGGTTTTTTGGTTTTAGAGGCTGTCCTGAAACTCACTCTGTAGACCAGGCTAGCCTCAAACTCAGAGATCTGCCTGCCTCTGCCTCCCGAGTGCTGGGATTAAAGGCGTGCGCCCCCAATGCCTGGCTCACCATGCTAGTTCTAATTGAATTCTATTGGGTTCTATTTTTTGATATTCTATTACTTGATACAAGCTTCTTAAGTCACTACGAAACCAGATTCCTTTTTTCTTTTTTTTTTTTGAGATCATGCTAAAGTTTTCAAGAGTCCTCTATACTCTCTTTAAGTTCCCATATCTCTACTCCAATATAAAATTACTAAAATAAATTAAAATACTTAAGAGTCAATGAACATACCTTATCTATATTTTCTAGAACTTCTACTGTTGAAGGTTTTGCCTGTTTTAGAAACAGAAATGAAACATGCATTAAACTCATTACTGTGCCAGTCGGTGCCAGGATAGGCTTCAAAGCTACACAGAGAAACCCTGTCTTGAAAAAAAAAAAAAAAACTTGCTACTGCAAACTTAGAAACAATTAGGTGTCTCAATGTTATCAAGCTATATGTCTGTTTTAACTATAATTGAAAAATTATAATTGTCAAAATTATATAGTTTTTGTTATTTTGTTTTTTGGTTTTTTTTTGGTTAAGACAGAGTTCCTTTGTATCGGCCCTGGTGAAACTGCCAGTCACCCACCCCCCACCCCCAACAGATCAAATCACATAACTGTTACCCACGTTCACAGGTCACAGGCCTGGCTGTCCTGGAACTAGCTCTGTAGACCAGACTAGCCTTGAACTCAGAGGGATCTGCCTGCCTCTGCTATGATTAAGTGGTTGCCACCACTGCCCAGCTAGAATTCTTAATACTTTTTCTCTAACTTTCAACTGTGATAACTCTACTTTTACCATTCTTAACCTCAACAGACTTTTATAGAAAGAAAGAAATTTTCATATCAAAATATACTGACTAAAGATAGTCTAATTCGCAATGCTAAAGTTCACCTTGGGCTCTGTGTAAGTACCACACTAACTGCAGCACTGAAGCGCAAGGCTCTGGAGGTCAAAACCCATAGCCTTCATTTATTCTGATTCCTAAAGCACACAGTTTTGGGAGGGTTGTTTGCTTGTTTTGTTTTGTTTGAAATGTGTATAGTTGTGTGCCTGAATGTATGTCTGTATGCCGCATGTATCTCTGGATCCCAAAGATGTCAGAAAATGGCACTGCATCTCCTGGAATTGAAGTTATAGACAGTTGTGAGTCACCATATGGGTTCTGGAAATTGAGCCAGAGTCCTCTGGAAGAGCAACTAGTGCTCTTAACCTCTGAGCCATCTCTTCAGCTGCAAGTACACAGCTTTGTAAAGATTTTTAAAGAATATCTAAGAATATTTTACAAAAGCAGAGATTATTTGCCAAAGGTATTTTCTATAAGCCAGAATGCTTCAAATGACAACTGAGAAAATATTTATCAAGACAGTAACAAATGTCAATGCTATAGTACCTACAAGAGTTGTTAACATAAGGTTTAACCATACAAAATTGCCATTTTTTTATGTCAAAGCAAAATACTGGCAACTTCATATAAGTCAACCAAATAAGAAAAACAAAGAAATAAGATTCTCAACCTATCATAAATTTTTAAAGAAAGGTCATTTCATTCATCTATGGAATGAAAAAAAAGAGGTGACCCCACAGAAGTAGAAAATAAAAGGCTACCATCTAGGGAAATTGGAGGTAGAGAATTAAAGAGTTGAAAGATTAGGGGGTCAAAGAATATAAAACTACATATAAAATAAATTCTACAAATCCATACAGCATGGTGATTACAGCTTACAGTGATGTACTATATCTTATACTGAGATTTTTCAGAAAAGTTTATTGCAGTTTTAAATATGCACATATGCATGTGTCTACACATATGCACATGAGTACAGGTGTCACGGGAAGCCAAAAGTGCCACATCACTGAAACGGAATTCCAGGCAGTTTGTGAATGACATGACTGAGGTACTAGGAACTGAACTCAGGGTCTTTGCAAGAGCAACAGGTACTCTTAGCCGTCTCTCTAGTCCTGATATACTATATTCTTGAAAAATGCTAACAGAGGGGATGTTAAGTTTTTCACTACAAAAAGTATAATTATGTGATGTGGTGATATCTTGCTTGTACAAATAAAGCCTGTCTGAAGGTCACAGAATGGAGCTTGCCACTAGCTAAACATAGAGGTATGGAGGTCTGTACAGCCAGGAAGTGAGCTAGCTGGGCGGAAACAGGATATAAGCAGGGAGAAACAGGAACTTGTGTCTTGTCTGCTGAGACACGAAGGAGGTAAGGTGTAGCAGTGGTTTGCTCCTTCTCTCTGATCTCTCAGCATTTTTTTCTACCTGGGGTTTTTATTACTTGGACCAGTTAAGAACTCCATTTACAATGTGAGTTAATGCATATGTTAATTAGCTAGATCTAAACAATGTAATGTACACACTTTAAAACAACATGTTTATAATGAATGCATACAATTTTACCTGTGGATTTTTAAAAAAGAGGAAGTCAATATAACACAAATCTAAAACATGGATTAATCTAGTGAGTCAAAAGCTAAATCATATATCATGATCCATTATTATAAGGAATGAGGAACCTAGTTTGTCCTAGCCTATATTATTTCTTACATTAAGAAGTATTTATCAATATAGTTTAAACTTTATATCTCTAAATTTGAGATACTTTCTATAAAGACTTAAGTAATAAAATCTTCATTTTTAATTTTGTTCAACCTATAACTCTTAAAAGTGTATTTAGTGTGACATCAGTAAATTCATGTGACATGCTAAAAAAAATTCAATTCCTTGAGTCTGCACTAAGGAAGCAGGGGCAGGGCAAATTCCTATGAGTTCAAGGCTGCACAATGAAAAGTCTGTCTCCAAAATAAATAGGCAGATAAATAAATAAATTTAAATAGATTATATAGTCTATAAAAAACATAAATATGGTAAAAAAAACTTTTAAATTCAACTACTGTTAGAATATACATGGAACTTGGGCAATATGAGAAGAAAACTATATGCATAAAATACATAAATTAGATAGCCATAAAATAACAGGACTACCAAAATAATGTCCAAAGAAGTAACTCTAAATGGAGATAAATGAAATAAAATATGTAATACAAAACAAAAACTCACTGAAAAGTAAACCCCAAAGGAGACCTTCACAAAAAACTTTATGTAACATTTTTATGTTAGACTTGAAAACTTGCAATACCGAAATGTTTTCTTACCCTCCATCGAGAAAATAATCCACCCATCTTTTATTTGTAGAAACTTGGCACGATAATAAATATCATGGGTTGTCCAAAAGAAACAGCTAAAAATAAAGCAAATATTTTAAATTTTTCAGTAAACAGCACATTCTGTCAAAAAATTTTATATTGCAATACTACATTAAAATACCATAAAGGATTTTTTTGGCCTCCATTTAAATAAACTTTAATCCAGATAGCCACTGGTATATTCAAAGAGAGGACATATTTAAAGGTAAAAATAGTGCTGGAAATTTTTAATGACAAATTACTTTAGAAGTATACACATATATAGAGGCTTTCTATTTTTAAAGAAGTTTCCCTATGTTATTCGTGTTATACAAGAATGAATCCTTCAATAGTTTGAGCCTTAATTACTTTGTTAATTAAAGTGAATAATGTCAATATTCTGCCACAAAACAGCCTTTAGTGTAATCACCTTGGAGATAAGAAAACTCCATGACAACAGTCAGTGATTTGTCTGATAGCACATAAGAAACATACCATAAAGTTCCTCTATCTTCAGACTTCTGGCTCCTGTTTCTAAAAACACTACTGTTCAATACCCAGTTAAACATGTGCTACTAAAAGCCTAAGACCTCACGCTAGATGACCTTCATTTCAGCTAGCTGTGAATTCCCTTTGTTTATCTAGGATTCTCAAATGTTGTATAAAGACTCATAAATGATAATATCGTAAATCAATTTAACAGATAATCACTATAGAATTTCTTACTCTTTTACGTTGAAATGGTAAAATTATACCTTCAAATTGGCATGTTTTTATCAGGTTATAAGTATATGCTTATCAGTGTGTGAAACTACTTCATTTATACACATGTGCACACACACTTTTTTTCATAGGTATGTCCCCCACATCTTAACCTTAAAAAGTAATTATCAGTACCCAGTAAGAACTTCAATACTATTTATATATCAGAATTGACTCAAGGCATACCTATTTTAAGAGTTTTCTTTTCTTAGAAAGTAATGGATGCCTTATTATAAAGTACTTTCATTTACAAAGTCACTCTTCAGGACAAAAATATTAACTGTTCTATGACATTCTAAAGCATACAAACAATTTTATAAACTACAATTAAGTTGCAAACCAAATAATATTAATCATGCAATATTAGCTCAGTATTCAAAATTATAAAATGTGATTGTGAGGTATTCTGGAGCTCTAATGTATAAAAGAACACATTTCTGAGACATGATATTAAACAAACCTTAAAACCTTCTTAATATAAAAATAGTCACCAAGGCAGAAGGAAACATATTCAGATCAACTACTTAATTTGATATTCTCAAATTACACATCACTCCACTATTTCGAAACTGTATCTAAAGAACTATATCCTTCCAAGTCAAGTTTGTAGCCATAACACCTTGAGACCAAATTTTCTGTTTTGATAAGATATTTTGAGACAGGTCTCCCTATATAGTCTAGACTACCCTCAATTCCTACCTTCCTGCCTCAGCCTCCTGAGTACTGGCATTACAAACTTGCACTATCATGCCCTGCCTGGCTTAGATGTTTACTGTTTGAACAGTACTCTTTACTGTTTGAAATTAGTAACAACATCAGTTACACACACTTACCACTAAGGAGCCCTATGACAGATGGCTGGCAAGAATTTTATTACTTAGATACTATTCCTCCACTTCACAAGTTAAGACCCTGAGACTAGAAAAGTAGTATGTTAAGGTCCAAAGATATTAAGCAGCAAAACAAAACATTGCATTTTAGTTTTGATTTTTTAATGCAACCAGTTATTCCCAACAGCATAAAATCAGAAATGGAGAATACTTATAAGTGTAGGCTAGAATATATCCATATGGACTGGAATATCTGTGTATAAGATACAGATAGCTGAGGATACATATCAGAAGTAGAGCATTTGCCTAGTACATGTGGAGTCCTGGGCTCAATTCTCAGCACCCTTTTAAAAAATAAAAATAAAAACAAAGTGAAATCAAATATATGAAGATACCTCTGACCTTCTTAACTAGTTGATAAGCAGAGCTGCTAAAACTGAAATTGAGTTATAAACACAAGAGACAGTATTTATGGCAATGTATCAGGTAGCCCAATTCCTTAATCTGATTAAATTTGAGAGCTAAAATCTGCATTAGATAGAAGTTAAATGGCTTGTTAAATTTCTAGGACTCCAGTTAGAACTTTTAGAGCAACTGGCCTAAAACAGTTGTTACCGTATATTACCTTTTGAATGAGTATACGAACTATACTCATGATTCACAATAAATATCTTTTTTATAGCAATTATTGGTTTGGAGAATGTTTTGTGTTAAAGAAACAAACTATGGGTTAGTCTCCAGTCTCCCTGAAGCAAGAAGTTGTGCTTTTAAATTTATCCTCTGAAATATTAGTGATAGTCATTAAATCCATGCTTTCATATTCATTAAGCAAAGAATCAATTCTTATTGATTCAGAATTTTTTTCTATCAAATTCTAGTTTTATTAAACTGATTTACTACAAATGATATGCACATATGATAGTAGTTTTAACAGATATTAAACACAAAATGATTACTATTTTCTACAGTTTAAGTTCATTTTTCTATCTCATCCACAGCTTCTGTCCTTTCCACCTGGACATTTTAACTCCAATTCTGATTGCCCATTGTTTACTGTGAAAATATGAGCAAATAACTTAAACATCAACACTTCTCAACTTCCTCATCTGCAAAGGAGGGACACTTAGAATCCTCTTAAAAGGTGAAAGGCTTAAATAACATGCCCTAGACTATTTACTCCTGATAACATGGCAATTACTCAGAAGAAATTGTTTCTCTTGCTGTAGTCATTGCAGTTTTCTAATTCATCTCTACTTTCTTGCCAAGTAACTTTAGCCTTTCTTTGTAAAGCATAAATCACTCACTTGCCATTACATGTGGAGTCCTGGGCTCAATTCTCAGCACCATTTTAAAAAATGGCTTGTCCCCAATCTCTATGTCTCTTTCTAACTCTGATGTCACAATAGGACTTGGTATATACAACTTTAAGGATTGAGGCAACTAAATGTGTTTTATTTTTTTGAACATTTACTTAACTTTATTTGTATGAGTGTTTTTCTTGCATGTATATGTGCACCATATGTGTGCCTTGTGCCCAGAGAAGTCAGAGAAGATGTTAGACACCGCAGAACTAGACTTACAGATGGCTGTGAACCACCATGTGGGTGCTCTGACTGGTCCCATCCTCTAAGCCATCTCTCCAAGTCCCTAAGTGTGCTTTCTCAATAAGCAACAATGCCTACCAAATTACATGATACTTTCTATTGTTAGCCACACTCAGGTTTAAGTGACAGAACTTAAAATCTTAAATGTCTTTCTTGAGTTCTCAATGCATTTGAAATCACATGAAAACCATAGGATAATACCCCAAAACATGGCTCAAACATATACTAGCTATATGATCTTGGGTAAATTACTTAAATTTCTAAGTCTTGGTTTATAAAGCAGCGAAAATATTTACAGTTCATGGAATGATATATTAATCGAAATTATTTATCCCTTAGTGTTTGGCATAGTGTTTAATAAATGGTAGCCATTACTACTGCTATTAGCAAAAAAAAAAAAACTCACGTATAACATTTAAATGAAACACATGCCTAACTTTTCATAAAATGAGCACTTATTCCATAACTTAAAATGTTTAAAAATAAGTTTGTATCTTTACTGAAAATATTTTTCTCATTTACTCTAGCATGGAAATAAAGAATATTCTTCATTATAATAAACTTGTATGCCTTCGTTGCAAACAACAAGAGAGTTTTGAGGTTAAGTTCCAAACTTAAATATAAACTACTCATCTTCAACAGAACTTCCATGTTATACTATACAATTTAGAATTAAATGTAATTTGTTCAAAATTGCTTTCAAATATCCAAACAGGCAATTCTGAAATGTCTTACAACAGGTTTTTTGTCCAAAAATAAATGAAAAGAAGCACACCTCTAAAAAAGTACTTTAGATGTGTGAGATGACTGCCGAGAGAGAGAGAGAGAGAGAGAGAGAGAGAGAGAGAGAGAGAGAGAGAGAGAGAGAGAGAGAGAGAGAAATACAGGGAGATTTCTATATGATAGTCACCTGTCCTTCCTTGCATTCTTCCAACATATAAACACTATACACGTTATTAACAGCACTACTTTGCTGACAACAGATGTCAAGGAACTTTTTTTAAAACTCTACGTTTAAATGAACCACTCTTGTTTAAGAAGATGCACTCAAAATCAACTCCGTTTCCCTAAGACACTAAGGAGACCTTTGGGAACTAGGAATTAGTCCTGTCTGCCAGCTTCAACATATGCCTGAAACTGAATTTACTCACAATCCATTACACCTCTAGACAATTTTGTCAACGCTGACACCGAGGTCACTGAGACAGAAAACAACAGACTCTAACCACAACAAACCAGAAGCCAAAAAGGAAGAGCAGAGCATGGAAAACTCAATGAGTCACAGGTGTTGCTCACAACTGCACACAAAACTTAAATTCACCAATCCAAACTCTGCGTCCAAAAACGCATCAAAGGATTAAACCTACTGATGTCCTTTTGGAGTCACTTTGCCAGACCGCCCCTAACACCACTTATCTTCACCCTCCCTCTCCACCCAGGCCGGCCACTGTCCCTCTTAACAAATAAGGACAATGGTCGTGGAGCTGCTCCTCTAAGTCGCTCACAGCCCACGCCCACACGCGGACTGAGCAGCATGACACTGACAGTTTTCAGTCCTTCCCATCTGGCCAGCTAGAGTTGACGCGGGGGTGATCCGAGCACTCAGGGTGGCTATTTCAGCTAGGGATGTGCTTTCTGGGACCTTCGGGCAGTTCTCAACCCAGGTGGGGCCATGGGTTTGGGCTCCAAACAACCACAGCACGGAATTCCTGAGGACACGGCCGGGAGAACACCGGCCTGGGGGAGGCAGAGCCGGGTCTCGTGCACCCCGGAGCCGCTCGGGCAGCTGTGCTGGGCAATCCACCCGAGAAGGTGGCATCCGAGTGCGGGGGCTCCGCCCGGCCGCGTGTCCCCAGCCGCCGCCGAGCCCTAGGCCACTTGGCATGGGCGGAGGCACTCGGGCCGGCGAGCAGAGGAACCCGGGGACTGGTTCCCGAGGCCCACAGCGCCTCCGTCTACGCGGCCCTCCCCCTCACCGTCCTACCTGAGGAAAGCGGGAGCCGCCCGGCCCCGGCCCCGGCCCCGACCCCGGCCCCGGCGTCAGCTCCGGCAAGCCCGGGTCGCCGCAGCGCAGCCCGCCCCTGGAGCAGGCAGCAGCAGCTACTGATAGAGCGCCGGGCCCGGCCAATGCCTTCCCATCAAACCCCGCGCTCCCGCCGCCAGCCAATGGGCGCCGCGGCCGGCGCGCGCCGCTCCCCCGTCACGTGACCCGGCCCGCCCAGCCGTTGGTGCCTCTGAGCGACGCGTTTGGCCTGAGGATTCAGGCTGCGTATCTTCCGCTGACAGTGTAGGATGACGGCCCTTAGGTCACAGCAAGTTACAGCTGTTCCGATGACTAGCGTTTGATTCTTATTCTTCCTTTGCGTCCTTTTGAACAACGTTCCCCCTCCCCCAGGTCTCGCCGGGGAAAGAAACTGATCCTGAGTGTCCCAGACTTTCTGAGCAAGAGGGAAGAGTGGAGAGGACAAAGAGGAGGGCCACTGACGGTCTAGACTAGGGGTGTCTGAAAAAAGAGCGGGTTACCTGAGGTCCCAGATCAGCTGTCATCCAGGAGACAGCAAAAAAGGTTTAGGCTACATAGCTCAGAAGAGGTCAATCCCAGCCAAGCTAGTGAGACATAGACCCTATGAGGGCTTGAGGCTTTCGTTGCTCTCGGACGTCAAAAAGGGTCCTTTGATGACTGGGCGGTTACCTCATCAGAGTGACATGAGCTACAGATGCGAAGGATGTCCTTTTCAAATCTGTGGGTAGCAACAAAGGTTGACCTTTCCATCTTTATACACTCCTAACCTCAAGAACACTCACCAAAAACTCTGAATAACTGGGCCTGCATAAAGCCATCGTGCTGTATTTCCCTGAGATTTGAAGACTGCCTAAAGACTGTTAAGTTTCCTAGTCAACTACAAGTATCAATAATAAACGACACTTGAATGTGAATGCTTAACAAGAAGGGAAACTTCAACAAATTTTATGTTTTATCCTGTGTGCAATCATTTTTATGGGTTCTACTTTACTAAAGAAAATCTCTCTGATTTTCAAAGCATAATAGATACAGTATGCTATGTTTACAATGATGGGCAAAGAAGGAGAAGACAACGTAGATTTAGTATGTCATTTGTAAAATGATAAAATGCTAAAATCTTCAATTACAGCTCTTTAAAAAGAATTGGAGGAGAGAGATAAGCTTCAATGTGCATTGTGAGTCACCTCACAAATTTAGAAGAAAATGAACACCCATTTCACTGGTTTTGATTTGGAAATTTTACCATTTTACTTCATAGCCTTTGAAGTTTCTATGTATTTAAATCGTGTGCTGCTATGCAACTGCGTCTTATCTCAGACGGATCCTTCCTCAAGTGAACAGGAAAGAACATGTTTGACTAGCTAATATTTTGTCCTCTGGTTTTTCATTGAGCCATCAAGGTCTGTCATAAAGGGAGTTTCAAAATAAAACAGGACAGCGAGACAGAAACAAGCTAGCTGGATACAAGAGAGTCTGAAAGTCTGATCCTGAGAGAAAATTTCCTAGGGGGATTATGTTAGGAAAAGACTTAACCTGGCCACATTTAAAGGAAAGCATAAACTCTAAAAGTATTCCCCAAATCTTTCAAGGTAAGTAGTTTTCAAATAAGGAAACCAAGTAGAAAGCCATGTACACTGTTAAAGATAGCACTGTACCATTTTCTCTTATATATGGAAGATAAGATCTGCACTGAGTGCTCAGTGCTCAGTGACAGTGCACATATCTAGTGTGTACAAAGCCCTGGGTTCAGTCCTCAGTACCATGAGAGAAATGAAAAGGGGAGTGAAAGGAAGTTTGTCAAGGGACAGTGAGGGAAGTCAAGCAAAGAACTCAACATGAGATATATTGCTAAACAACAGACTACAAAAAGACCCTGTGTTAAGTATAAGGAAACATAAAATAGCTGTACTAAAGCAAGTTAAGTGTTGCTGTATAAACCTGTGTTCAACATAGCCCAGGAGCCAGGGATGATATTGGTAAGCCCGTGAAACGGCTGCTTTAGCAAATCCAGGTCTCAAAAGAATGGCTTCCTACTAAGCCTAAACTTCACAGGACTGCATCTAAGGAAGTGAAGTCCAGAGAATACTTTGGGAGAGGAAACAAACTGTTCAAGCTGATGGAATCATAAAGTGAGGTAATTCAGTCAAAAAGTTCAATGTGTTATGAACACAGGAGGCACATTCATCAGTCTGGTCAGAGGTGTTAAAGCTTCCTTAAGGAAGTCACACTCAAATTAGATCCGAAGAATAAGAAGCATAACTGTGGGAAAACACAAGGAATGTCGTATGTAAAGGCCTTTTGTTAGAAGCAGGCATTGCAAGACTAAGAGACTAAAAAGAGGCCATTGTGACTGGATCACAGACTACAAGGAGACAGTGACAGTGTGAAACTGGGCACCACACTAAAAGATCTTTTTTCTGACCTTGTGTTTTAAGTAAGTCAATCCTTTCCTTGAGACGACAGAAGGTTTGGTAGGATGAGAACAAAATCACTCAGCTACAGTGTGGAAGCACAAACATGGTCAACACCGGCCAGCCAGGGTATGCAAGTGATGGGCGAAGTTGGACAAAGTTCAAGTGAATGAGATAAGAAGGAGGAAATGGGAATAAGTAGGGCAAATGGAACCAATGAGAAAGTAAATGAAAGGTCTTGGTGACAGACCAAGATTTAAGGAGAGAGAGATTAAAAATAACTAGAGATTTCTGGTGGCCCCATTAGATCACTTCTAATGCCATTGAGATATGGAGAACCCTGGGAAAGAGCCAGGATTAGAGGAAAGTGGGGTTTTTAACTTGAACAAAGAGTTTAGGATGTTTTTATAACTTCCAGGGGAAGTGTAAACAGTTGGATTTATAGGTTTGAAACACCAAAAAGTCTGCAGGGTAGCCAGTTTCTTTCCAATGAAGCTGCCCTTACTCTAAGTAAGCTATTTTGTCTTTACATTTAGAACAGAAAGTACAAAGTAGAAGTCACCACAGCCATGTGACAGATTTCCCTGAGATTCACCAGGGGCCCTTGTTAAAAATCCAAGTTCTCAGGATCCCCCTTAGAAATACTTGTCTCTTGTGGGGCCTGAAATTTGTAGTTTTAATTAAGTGTCACTGTTGATCCTTTTAATTACTAAGCTTATTCAGGCCATGGTACTATAGTGCCAGAGACTACCTGCATGAGAATCTCTAAGGTACTTCTTAAAGACTTTTCTCACCCAGTAGGGAAATGAACTACACTTAACGGTAGGCCGCATGCCCAACAGTAAATGGCCAACAGAAACAAACCCAGTGATATCTTTCAAGGTTCCTTGCTTCATAATGTCATGTATGGGCTTTTTCTTTTCTTCTTTTTCCCCTTAGAGATTCAAAACTTGTGGTTTTATGGGATTCCTGAGTATTCAAACAAGTATGTTTCTGCATCTATATATTTCTTGTGCCTTTTTTTTTGGACTTTTCTCCTGCTGTTTGTTTTGTTCTGCTCCAATGTGTTTGGTTTTCTTTCATCCTATATTTTTTTTACCACTTAGACGCCTGTTTGTTTTCTCCTTTGAGAAAAGAGAAAAATCACTATTTTAATGTACTTTGGTATTTTGTCTGCATGTGAAGGTGTCAGATCCCTTGGAACTGGAATTACAAGACAGTTGTGAGCATGTGGATGCTGGAAATTGAACCCAGGTTCCCTGGAAGAGCAGCTAGTACTCTTAACCACTGAGCCATCACTCTAGACCCCACCTATTTGTTTTCTAATGAGAGGGAAAAAAGGGGTTGGATCTAGATGGGAAGAAAAGTAGGGAGGTACAGAGAGAAGTGGAGGGAAGGAAAATGGTAATAAAGCTATATTGAATGGAAAAATCTATTTTTCAATAAAAGAAATCAGCTATAGAGATACTGGGAATGTAGCCCATTGGTTCATCACTTGCCTAGCATGCACTAGGACCTAGCTTCCATTCATTATATATTAAAATAAGTAAATAGACAAATAAAATGGAATTAAGAAGTTACAGCCATTTCTCTCTCTCTCTCTTTACACTCTTTTGCTTTTGTTTCTTGGCATGTTTTGCATTGTTGAAGATACAAGTCCTCAAAAATGACAGTATGCAATTTATCTCTGAGTTATAGTACCAATTCCTGTATAATTTTCTCTATGGAATTTAGAAAACTGTTTTGTTGCAAGTGGCTATTCTGTTCTGTCAATATTATCCTATGTGTATTTACCTCATTACATGGTTTTCCTCATTACTGTGTTACTGTGATAGATTACTTAGTTGATTTTTGGAGAATGAAACAGACTTGCACAGTGAGAAGAGATTGGCTTATCTATGTATTTCCTTGTACATAGTTGGTACTATTTGGTAATGATTTGTTTGGAATTTACAAATTTAAATTCATAAAGGATTTGATTTTTATCCTTTCCTTTGTCTTAGTGACTTCCTCTGGCATAAGAACTAGACTGATAAATATTTGTAACATGAAAAATGAATGACCTAGAGACTGATTTGGGGTTCAAGCTTCAAGCTAAATATCAGAAAAGTAAAGCAGCTGGCCTCTAGCTTCTTACCTCTACCTCAGACTGAATAGGATGATCCAGGCTCCATGAGCTATCACCAAGCTTCTGACTGTAACCTTTCCTCAGTGTGATTAAAGGAGTGTGCCTAGCTTCTATGGTTTGTGGCTGACTTTGCTTTCTGAGTCCTCGCGTGAACTTTAATAAAACATAAACAATATATCATCACAAATATTCTTGGCCTCATAGAAATACTAAACATTATCTCTGCTTATATATTTCATAACACACTATAAACAACTAGTATTATATTTACCTCAAGGGTGGTGTTTGTGTCATAAACATTCTACCCTTCAGAATAAATAAATAATTTTTTAAAATACAGATTTTTGGACCCTGCAAACTAAAACGACTAGAAATTAGAAGAACAAGAAAAAAATAGAATTGAGCACAGTATCATCTCAGTTGTATAAGGCTTTACCCATCATCTTTGATGGTGGTGGCCTAGCTCCTCCACGGTAGGCAGTTCTGAGGAAAGTAGACCTTGCAAGCTACATGGATAACTTTCCTGACTCTTAGCCTGAGACTCCTGCCCTGTTCACAGAAATGGCCCTCAGCCCACTTAGATAACTTTTTTATGCTACTTGCATCAAAGCCCACCCTTACCTCCATAACCATAGAATTTTCTTAGATATTGTGCTCCAAAACCTTGTCTTTCACTCCCCTCAAAGTATTGTGCAGTCTTTTTCACTGGCCAGGGGGATAGAAGGGAAATATCAAACAATGTTTTACTCAGCATTATTTTTTTCTTATTCTTAAGAACCTACTTTGGAAATTTAAATTGAGCTACATCCAAAAAAAAGTATTCATCTGCCTCCTTTTTTTATATTCCTGAGTATTAGACTGAAGGATGTATATTGATAAAAGTTTTAAAACTTACATGTGAATATAGAAAAAGGGGGAATTCATAAAGAAGTATGACTCAAAAAGGTGGTTAAAACTTGGGGTTTATATGTCATCTTAAGTGGGGCATCTGTGGAAGAACAGATATATCTTCAGAGAAGGGAAGGTTTAGAAAGATGATCTGGGCGAGGAAAATAACCTTTAAAAAGATGATGGGCACATAAGGTAGATGAGAAATAAGCTATCTAGTAGCAGAGTCTGACTGTGATACCAATATCTCTTGAAAGGGAGTATTATTAGAACAGCTATCTGAGAGGAATGTCAGTTTTTAGGAGGTTTTGTTTTTATGCAGATAAGGGATTTCAGTGGCTAAAACTTCTTAGACACAAAATAAGTTGTAGATCATGGAGACATATTCTTGTAACAGCTCTAACGTCTTTGGACAGGACCGTAGATGCTTCTGACTAGTAATAAAACAAGCAAGTATTAAGACTAAGAAAGATTAGAGTTATGTTTTGTCATG
This sequence comes from Mesocricetus auratus, assembly GCF_017639785.1. Lineage (NCBI taxonomy): Eukaryota > Metazoa > Chordata > Mammalia > Rodentia > Cricetidae > Mesocricetus > Mesocricetus auratus. The sequence goes on from NW_024429189.1 coordinate 43,166,133, forward strand.
GCCCACATACAGAAAATGGCATAAAACAATGTACTGTTGACCTAATAATACAGATGCTCAAACAACAAATCTAAGTCTAGAAATGAATTATCACTACTCCAGAAAGCCTCAGTGTGCCCCTTCTTGGAACCCTAGGATGCCTAGTTTTGCTGCCTAATAACTCAGTCTTAAATTATAGTGCAATCTCTGGTTTTTAGGTAAGTGGCATCAAAATAAGATTGTTTTAGCATGTCTTGAAGGTTTTGCTGAACTTCTGTTGATATTGCTACAGTTTATTGACTTCCATTGATGATTGCTATAGTCCCTAGATGTACTATAACACTTTTTAGCTGTCAATGAACATATAAGCTATTTCTTGCTTTAGGCTATTACCAGCCATTCTGTCATAAAGGATCATGTTCACACATTTAAAAGTACCCTATTTTTCCACTTGTGATCTCTTTGTAACGGAGGAGCTTTTACGCAACCTTGAGTATATAGGTGTGTTGAATAGATATACAAATCATTTACTGATAGTAAGCCTTAAAGAAATTTTATTTTAAAATGATTTCTTAAGATACATATAATTTACCATTCATTAAATATAAAATTGAAGCCAGGCGGTGGTGGTGCATGCCTTTAATCCCAGCACTCCGGAGGCAATCAAGTGGATCTCTGAGTATGAGGCCAGCCTGGTCTACAGAGTGAATTCCAGGACAGCCAGAGCTGTTACACAGAAAAACATTGTCTCAAAAAAAACAAAACAAAAAAGACTATGTACACTAAATGAGATGATTGTGCTTTGTTTATTTTTAAATCTTGGCTAGGTATTTTATACTATAGAATGGTGGTTCTCAGCCTTCTTTAATTCTGTGACCCTTTAACACAGTTTCTCATGTTGTGGTGACCCACAACTGTAGCATGAATTCTAATTGGCCTAACAAAAACTCAGAGTCAGCTCTTAGGGGTGAAAGTTGAAGGATCAGAGAAGCAGAGCAGCCAGCCACTAGAGTTCTTACCTCTACCAATACTCAGACTAAGGGGTGACCCTTTCCTCAGACTGCATCTGTCTCTTGTCTCCTCCCACCCTACATTCTTCTCTCTGCCCAGCCATATCTCCTGTCTCCACCTCCCTAGAGCTGGGATTAAAGGTGTGGATCCCAAGTGCAGAGATCACCTTTGTGTGAGACAGATTCAATCTCATGTAGCTAAGGGTGGCCTTGAACTCATAGAGATCCATCTGCCTCAACAGAGTGCTAGGATTAAAGGTGTGGGCCACCACTCCCTGCATCTATGGCTAACTAGTGTGTCTCTCTTCACTCTGATCCTCAGGCAAGCTTTATTTGTTAGATCATCAACAAAAATCAACAATCCAACCACAAAATTATTTCTGTTGCTACTTCTTATGTAATTTTGCTACTGTTATGAATCATAATGTAAATATCTGTTTTCCAATGGTCTTAAGTGACCCCTATGAAAGGATCATTCAGCACCTGGTAGGTAGTCTTGACCTACAGGTTGAGAAGAGCTTCTGAATAGGCTAGCGAATAGCTTCAACATTTTTCAGTTCATCCAGATTTTCTTTTTTATTATCAGTGCTGTGATAACTATATAGTGAAAAGTGACAGAAGTATATTTAGGACTATTTCCAATATTGTTTGAAATTTTATCCTAATTCCAAGACAAAATTTAACAGTTTTTTGATGCTTAAGCCAGCAATTCAAGCAGCATTTTTTGAAATCAAGCAGTCTAACGTAATACAATCTAAAGGTATGCTAATTTGATGCATGCTGAGCAATGATGGTAAGGAAATATTATTATAAAAGCCCTTGTTTTGTGTATTTAGTCCATTATGTTTCCAAAAGAGTAGAAAATGTGGGTATAGTAAAGGCACTGCAACTCATAATGCAGCCTGCCCTCACCAACACTTGATGTTTTCAGATATTTCAATTTTCACCCTTCTAATGGATATGGTACACCAACCAAAGAAATGTTCTATCTCGAATTTTTTTTCTTTTAATGAAAAGCCTGTCACCTTCACATGGAAGTTTTCTCATTATTCAGTGTTTTCCTATTTGTATGGTGTGTTTTTTGATATTTTTCTTATTGACTTGTACTAGTGCATTATATACTAGGGAAATAAGTGGTTTTTCCCACTTTAAGGTATGTCTTCTCTCTCCTAATATTTTGATGGGGAAAAGTTCCTAGTGAAGTCAATTTATTGGTCTTTTCCTTTATTAGTAATTCCTGTTTCCTACTTCAGAGATCTCTTCTTGCCCTTCTACATTAAGACTTTTAAATTTTTCTAAAATGTTATTTTGCTTTCCTTCACTCTGGAACTTTATTTTTTAATTAGAAAAAAAGGTGAGAACTGTAGTTGTACCCTCCTCTCCATGGGGAAAATTAGCAGCAGTACGAGGTGAACTGCTCACTCTGCGGTACAATTTTGGTGTTTCATTTTGAGCCTATGACAAGAGGGCACATCATAGTAATAATGTTCGGTAGAAGATTCTGCTTACCTTGCCTCGTGGTAGCAAGCAAGCAGAAAAGAGAAGAAGCGACAGTGCCGGCCTCCCAGGATACTCTTGATGCGCATAGCTTAACAGATCTCATTTCCTTCTACTAGGACTCTCTTCAGAAAGGCTCCACTGCCTGCCAACAGCAACTCAGTCTGGTAAGCAAGCTTAAAAACGTGCACCTTTGGGAGACATGTATAACCACAGCATTTGCTTATAAATCAAAAAAGTCATATATGTATGAAATAACTTCTGAATTTGGTTTTCTTTCCTGATGATCTATGCCTTTTTATATATTGCTGAATTTGATATGCTATTTTGCTTCAGATATGGAGAGCTTTCACAAATGGTCTGGACTTGTTTTGTTTTGTTTATTTGGGTTTTTTAATTTTGTGTTTTGTTTTTTGTTTGTTTGTTTTTGGTTACTGTCTTTCTCTGCTTTTAGTATCAACGGCAGCCTAGCTAGCCTCATAAAAAGAGTTAATATGCTTGCCTTTCCATAGTCAATTGTCATTATCGTTACCTTCTATTTGTCTTATCTTTGGAATCAGGTTTTCAAGAACCTCACCACCACCCCAAAAAAATATCCAATTGGACTTTCATCCAACCTTCTCTGTGTATATTCATTTCCTTTCATGTAAGCCTTTCTTTCTGGAACGTTGTTTGACCTAAATTGCTCCGGTATTAGCCTCTTATTCTCCAGATTTGTTCTCATTTACATTATATTCCATACCTTGTAATAGGCAGGATTCTCAAAGTATTCCTGTAAGATTCTCAACTCTGGCTAGTCAAAAATAATAATCCAAGTATTGCTATCAAGGAAATCTGCAGAATAAATTGAAGCTATAGACCTTTTAAAGGGGAAAATTCTCCTGGATAATCTGAGTGGAGCAAATTGAACTACTTCCCTGGCCAGAGAGAGAGAGGTTTAGCTGTAAAAAAAGAGAGATGGAACAAGAGGGGAAAATAGTAAAAATATAAGATAGGAAGTAATCAGAGCTAGTCAAATCATAAGAAAGATTTGGTGCTTCATCTATGACTTTTGATAACAGAGGTGAAAGGCCAGAAGCCAAGGAATGCAGTTATCCTTTAGAAGCTCAGCCTTGCTGATGTGTAGGATTAAACTCAAACTCCCTGAGTAAACCTGGAAACACTTCTCAACAAACAGAAACCATACTGATATTTAAATCTTGTGAAACCTAAAACAGAACCAGCTAAGCTACACTGTCTGGATTTTTGACCTACAGAACAATGTGATAAATGTTACTTCAAGGTATTAAATGTATGGTTAGGATTAGCTAAATGGCTCAGTGAGTGAAGTCACTTTAAATCAAACCTGACTTCCTGAGTTTTAGCCAGGGTTACCACATGGTTGAGGGAAAAAACCAATCCATACAAATTATCTTCTGACATCCACACATGTGCCATGTCATAGAGCTCTCTCTCCTCTCTCTCTCTCTCTCTCTCTCTCTCTCTCTCTCTCTCTCTCTCTCTCTCTCTCTCTCTCTCTCTCTCTATCTCTCTCTATCTCTCTATCTATCTCTCTCTCTCTCGTGTGTGTATGTGTGTGTTTCTCTCCCTCCCTCGCTCTCTCTCTCTCTTCCCCTCCCTCTCTCTCTCCCTCCCTCCCTCCCTCCCTCTCTCTCTCTCTCTTTCTCTCTCTCTCTCTCGTGTGTGTGTGTGTGTGTGTGTGTGTGACTGTATTTTACAAAATTTAAAACATGACAATGCATTAGCTGCAGAAAAAAAAACTTTCTCGTAAGCAAAAATATCTTTGACAGTTCATCAGAGAGGCTTGGATGTAAAGTGATAGTTGGAAGGTCACACTGTGGCACACATTGTTTGCCAATTTGGATTCATCTATCACACTCTACTAAAGTAGACAGTCATTCTAGGTGAATGTAGATTACTGTTCCATGTACTTTTAGAAAGAATGCCTAGACCCTAAAGTTGAATGAAACCTATAATGTCTGAGTGGACCGTGGATATGTGATCAGCAGCCAGATGCACTATAAACAGAAATACAGAGAAGTGTGTCAGGAGCCTGAAGCTGAGGTTCTCCAAGCTCAGCCCAAAGAAGCCACTCACTGCTGCCAGGGAAGCAACAAACAGGAACATAAGTGTGCTGAGCTTATATGGGGATGGGGGGAGCCAAGATCCAGTAAGAAGTAAACACCCAGTAACCAAGATAAACACAAGTGTGGACAAGCCTGCCACACCCCCTCATAGCCTCATCCACAGAAAACCAAGAATGGAGAGTATGATTTCCAGCACACTAGCATGCTGGAGACAAAGCTTAAAGGACAGGCAAGAGTCTCACACTGGAGAATTGCTGTAGAAAGAGGAGCTCCATGTAGTAAACAGGAGAACATTCTAACAGCCCTCTTCTTCCTGCAGATCCTGCTACAATTTTGTTTTAGTTTTAATTTTATTCTAGCTAGCTTACAAAATAACAGGTTTCTTTACGGTATTTTCTTACATGCTTTGTGTTTGGTTCACACACACACACTGCTCACCCCATACACATCTTCTTACCCATTGCACCATCTCTGCTCTAACCTTCCCTCCAGTATCCCTCTTTGTCTTGTTCTGTTACTCCCCTCCACACCTACTGCCTTAAAGCCCATTCAATGGCCACTGTGTCCACTAATCCCATACCTAAATATACAATTTAACACATTTTGATTTCATTTTGTTTTAGTTTGTAACTCATCTGAAAAGACTTTTATGACCTCTCTGTATATTCAATATTTTCCCTTGTAGATCTCTTGCCTCTAACCATCCACTCTCTGTACTGTTTTATGAACTTTTCCCTGTGTCTATATTTTTCTTCATTGTTCTCTTTCCTCTAACCAACCAATTTCCATGTTGTTCATCCTTGTTCCCCCCTTTTTCCATCCTCCCACCCCTCCTCTTTTCTTAGCTATCAATAATGATGGTTTTAAAAACACTGTAAACTGTTTTTCTCAATCCATACACTGGGGCTGTTGTCTCTGAAACTTCTCTGGGATCCAAGTAAAGTAAATGCCTAGTTTTGCAGGTTAACACTGGTGCTGCTGCCAAATCATTGTGTGTGTTACTTCAGTAAGCTTCCTCCCTGAAGCGTGGTGAGGATCATAAATTCAGATGACAACTCACAAGGAAGAACCACAGATACAAAACCAATCAATGAGGAGTGAACAAAAGGGAAAGTGAAAACTGGAGAACACATTCATCCCAACACTGGCAAAATGCAGCAAAGGAACACAGTTGGAGAAAATGTGCCACTGTCACACATCTGCAACTCACAACTCCAGTGCTAGGAACTAAAAATGAGCTGAAATTCCAGAAGAAAAATTTCAAATCCTAGTTTTAAAAAGGATCTGTGACCATAATGAGGACTCAAAAGCAGATGACTGATGAAATCAATTTGGAGCCTAAATAGGAAAGTTAAACACCATGAATGAAGACATTTGAAGTTGAAATTCAAAATCATAAAGGAAATTTTCAGTAAGGAAACAGACTCTGGAAAAGAACAAAACAGACATGCTGGAAATGGAGGAATCAACACCATGGATAGTGTCACAATAGACAAGACCAAGCAAAAGAATAGACGGACATAGAGGACAAGATTGAAACAATAATGCATTCAGACTTATATAAAGGGAAAAAATGAGCATGGCCAAAACTTCCCAGAATTATTCAGGACAAACCTAAGAATCTACAAAATGGGAAAAGGAGCTGAAGTATTAAAGGCTGAGCAATTTAGTTATGAAATTATAGCAGAAAAATTATCATCTGGAGAAATAAATGAACACGCAAACACAAGCATTCAGAATTAAATATTCAGGATCAAATGTACAGTGTGCTAGAGAGATGATTCAGCAGTTAAGAGCACTGGCTGCTCTTCCGGAGGACCAGGGTTGGATTCCTAGCATCCACAGGGTAAAAACAACCATCTGTAACTCCACCCCTCTCTGGCCTCTGTGGATACCAAGCAAGGGACTGTGATGAAATCCATGTAACATGAAAGCAAAGGAGGAGCTACTTGTGGAAAGAATACATGGAACAGGGAAAGAGGTGTGGAGAGAGATGAATAACAAACTATTTGTGAAAATGCTGCAATGAAGCAATTACTTTGTTTGCTAACATGCATATATATATGTATATATAGTATATATATGTACACATTAAGTGTGTGTGTGTATGTGTATTAGCTGAAGATGGAGCTAAATGATAGAGCACTTCCTAAGCATGCTTAAATCTTTAATTTGGTACCAAAAACATAATGATGCTGGTGGTGGTGGTGGTGGTGGTGGTGGGTGGTGGTGATGGTGGTGGTGGTGGTGGTGGTGGTGGTGATGGTGGTGGTGGTGGTGGTGGCAGTGGTGGTGGTGGTGGTGGTGGTGGTGGTGGTGGTGGTGGTGGTGGTTGATGGCAGTAGTTGGTGGTAGTGATGGTTGGTGGTGGTGGGTGGTGATGGTGGTGGTGGTGGTGGTTGGTGGTGGTGGTGGTGGTGGTGGTGGTGGTGGCGGTGGTGGTGGTGGTGGTGGTGGTGGTGGTGGTTGGTGGTGGTAGGTGGTGGTGGTTGTGGTTGGTGGTGGTGATGGTGGTGGGTGGTGTTGTAGTTGTTAGTGGTGATGGCTGTGATTGTTGGTGGTTGTGGTGATTGGTGTGGTGGTGGGCGGTGGTGGTAGTTGTGGTTGGTGGTGGCAGATGACGGCGATTAGGGTTGGTGGTGATAGTGGGTGGCAATGGTTGTGGTTGTTGGTAGTAGTTGGTGTGGTGGTGGTAGTGGTAGTGGTGGTGCTGGTGCTTGGTAGTGTGGTGATGCAGCAGCTAGGTGTGGCAACTGGCACCTATAATCCTAATACTAGAAAGACTGACAGGCAAACTGCAACAAATTAAAGACCAACACAGACTAGAGAGTTAGAGTTTCAAGCCACCCTGGGCTACTGATACCCTGTCTTCAAAAAAAAATTAACAGCAGCTGGAAAGGAGGTTCAGAGGTTCAGAACGCTTGTTCTTGACAAGAACCAGAGTTAAATTTCCAGTATCCAAATGGCAACTCACAACTTAAACCCCAGATCCAGGTGGTTGTATGCCATCTCCTGACTTACAAAGGGACCAGGCACACACATGGTGCAGGGACACATACCTCCAGGCAAAACACCCACACCCATAAAATTTTTAAACTAAAAACTTGGTTATCAGAAAAGAACCTATTGCTCTTACAGTGCAGATTCTGTCAGATGTAAGCAATGTCATTAGTTGGCCTTTATTGTGATTTACTGCTATTATTAAAAAGGTTTTAATTTTGCCACCAATGGAAAACTGGTCTACAGCCTTATTTAAGAATGTGGAGCACAGGCTAGGTCTGGTGGCACATGCATTTAATTCCAGCACTGGGAAGGCAGAGACAGGTGGCTCTCTGTGAGTTCAAGGTCAGCCTGGTCTACAGAGCAAGTTCTAGAACAGCCAGGACTATACACAGAGAAACTCTATGGAAAGAGAGAGAGAGAGAGAGAGAGACAGAGACAGAGACAGAGACAGAGACAGAGACAGAGACAGAGAGGAGACAGAGACAGAGAGAGAAGACACTTTCCAGTGAATTATAAACAAAACATGGTTTGGGGGAGACCCTGACTTGAATATAGTTTCAGAAGTCTGGATGGGGCTGACTCATTGGCATGTATCAGAAGACAGATTTCATCTCTCCCGTAAGAAATCATCCACTGGTGGGGGGTCGGGGATTCTTCTTTGCTGTTTTGTTTTGCCTAGCTAAGCTGTTATGTTTGTCTCATGTACCACCTCTTGTTTAGTCTGCCTTTGGAGATTTATAGTCAGCCGTCAAAGTTGTTGCTGTGTAGCTTTGTGTCTGTTACGCACATGTGCAGCACAGAAGTGAGACCAACTATTATGCTGGTTTACCCACAGAATTGGAGGATCATCTTGAGGCCCTTGTCTCCCAGCGCTTCCCCCACACCTTGGGGCCCATAGGGCTCCTTCTCCTAATCTTCTGGCTATAGTGATAGAGTTCCTCACCAGCTCCTAGCTGCCACAGTTCTCACATCTCGGGCCACCCACAAAGGAAACAGCAAGAGGAAAAAAGACTTTTAGAATTATGAACTCTCTGAGAACCAATGTGCCCTGTTTCTGGACGACTCTAAACACAGACTCATCTCCACTATTCATCTGCCTTTGGTTAGCCAAGAGAACTTATATTACCCATCTGGCCTATAAGCAGTCATTTTCCTGCCCTTCTGGACAGAAATTAGAATCTCAGAATTGAAACTGTCTGCCATTCAGATGTGTGGTGTTATCAGGAGCCCTTGGCTTGAGACCGTGAGTAAAAAGGAGAGAAATGAGAAACTCACTTCTAAGTTGCTCACCTCTCCAACATTTCTCACCTACTGGCTTCACTCTTTAAAGTCTCCAGACAATTGTCCTATGGGCTTTGTTTAGAGTTTTTAGTTGTTAATTATCAAGCATATCAAACATCAGACATCGCGAGTTCTGCCTGCCCCTGTGCTGTGATGGGGCAGGGTATGGAGACTGGACTACAGGCCTCATGTTCTCTGAGCATGTCTCCACTGCTGAACTATGCTGCAGCTCTAGGCTCTGTAGTGTCCCAGTCCCAGGAGACCACAACAGCTGGGTCCCACCCAGCTTATACGTCCCATCCTTTTTTGGAGGAAAGCATGTAGACTGAGAAATGGCAGGTAGAAAATTTATCGATGCTGAAGACAGAGACACAGGATAGAATAGAGAGGGCATTCCAATGAATACTGGGGGAAAAGCCCCAGGTTTATTACACATAGTCTTTATATACCGTTATCAAAAGTGGGGGAAGGCAAAGAGACTTTCTTGGCAAGATACAAAGAAAAAGCAAGCATAATTACATTCTCAATACCCAAAACATCGAGTAACCATACCTTAAACCAATTATCCTGTTGTAAAGGCAAGATAATAGCCACACCTTAGGCTAAATATCTTGTTGTTAAAGTAAGTCATCCATTAGTTACTTCTTAGGCCAAATATCCTGTTGTTTAACCTTAAGAGAGCCATAATGGGTTTGAACTCTCTGACCTTAAGTCAGGAAGAAGCAGAGTCATCTCTATGGGCCTGGACAAAGCTCCAGTACTTTGTTAATATCTTTTTTTCAATACAGGGTTTCTCTGTGTAGCCCTAGCTGTCCTGGCACTCACTCTGTAGACCAGGCCACACCAGAACTCATAGAGATCACCTGCCTCTACATCCCTTGTGCTTGGATTAAAGATGTGTACCACCTTCACCCTGCCAATAATAAAATTCCCCAGCCTTTTTGATAAGCTCTTGATTTGACAATGATTTTTTAATGTCTCCTATAAAGAAGTGAAACATAATTGAGTAATTTGGTTAATTGTAACTGATAGTAATGTTTCAACTTTGCATTGACAGTGGATAAATGTTTAGGAGAAATATCAAATGTGGATAGTGCTTTTGGGGTTTTGTATGTATACTCTAAAAATTCAGGGCTTGGGCTGGCAAGATGGATTAGTGGGTAAAGGCACTTTTGTTTCAATCCTAATACCCTAAGTTTGATCCCTAAACCATATGTAAAGGTTGAAGGAGAGAAGCTAATTCACAAAATTGTCCTCTGAACCTACAAACATGTACACACATAACACACACACACACACACACACACACACACACACGAACACATACACTGGGGTTTTTTTTAATGAGAGCTTTAGAATTTTGTGCAATAAGAAACTATTTTTTAGACAGTGAAAATTGCTATCCTTCCTTGATGTTCTTGTTGCAGTAACATTTTTTATTATTTTTTTCTGTTTTATTGTGTCAAAGAAATTAGAATTTCAATCTTTTTCCAGTGTGTGTTTGTGTGTGTGTGTGTGAGAGAGAGAGACAGAGAGAGAGAGAGAGAGAGAGAGAGAGAGAGAGAGAGAGAAATATCCCCTCTTCTCATTAATTGGATTATCACACAATCAAAGAGCCTCTTCGTCAGTTCTCTGTGAAATGTGTTCCTTCTAGTACAGTCCTGCTTTCATTCTGCTTTTATATCCTTGGTTTTTACAATTTATGCTCAATGTTAGAGTGATTTTTGCCAATGTCATCATTTGCCTTATTTTTGTTCCATATCCCTCTTTTTATAATTTTTTTCTTAGTTCTTTGTAAATACTTTTAAATACATAAAGGAAGGTTTCCTTCATGCAAATAATCAAATTTTGTTTTCCTAAATGACTTGCTAGAATGATCCAAAGTGTCTTTGTCAGTTGCAATCAAAATGACACATTTCTGGTCTTTGTCAACTCTTAGAATAAGTTTTTGTTGTTTTGCTTTTGGGGTTTTTTTGTTGTTGTAGTTTTTGTTTGGTTTGGTTTGTGGATAGTTTTTGTCTTTTTCTTTTGTTTTGATTGTTTTATTTGTACTAGGGTTTTCCTTTCAAGTCTTCAAAAATGAAATTTTGAATCTTAAAATGTACAAATATACTTGACCTTTGTGCTGCAAGACTTGAATGGTTTTCTAATGGGCAGCTCCTGGATTATACTTCAACTTAAAAAAAAATCATGGCGTGTGTATTTAACATACCCCAATTATGAGGGGAACCGGAGAAGAAAAAGAAGCTGTTAAGGGCCATTGTGGTTTAACATTTAACATGAAGGTAACTTCACCCCATCCTCACCCCCAGCTCAGCTGACTGAAGCACTGAGTCACAGTGGTGTGCATCCTGCAGGCTTATTAACGTCTTTAAAGAGTTCAGACACTGCTTTCCCCCACATTTCGTGGTTTCTGTGTTGTCAGGTGACTCTCCATGGATGTTTTCAGCAACAGGTTATGGTTGTCCAAACTTTACTCCACATTCTCTTTCATTGTTGTTTTGTTTGGGAGGTTTTTGTTTGGAGGTTTGTTTGTTTTGAGACACGGTCTCTATATATAGCCCTAGATGTCCAGATACTAGCCATGTAAACCAGGCTAGCCTTTCAAAGAGACTGCTAGCACCACCCGACTCCAAGTGCTGGGATAAAAGGCATGCATCACCAGGCCTGGTCCATGTTCCACATTCTTGAGTAAAGCTGTAGGCCAGTTATCCATTGGTGACAAAATTGAAAACAACTCAAGCTTTTTAGTCATAACAATAAAGAACAATAATGGAGAGGAAAGCTGAGCTTCAGTCCCGAAGCAGCAGCTTCAGAGGGAGGCCGGAGCATCAGGCCTAGAACAACATCAAGGGAGCCATGAGCCTCAGACCCAGGAACAGAGGCAGAGGCAGAGGAAGTTTCCAGCTTCAGGCCCTGAGCACCATCAAGGAAGCAATGAACATGAGACCTGGGAGCAGTGTCAGAGGGATGTCCTAGCCTCAGGCCCAGGAGCAAGGAGTGATTACCAGGTGAAACCACAGCAGCACTTTCCAGCAGTAGCTTCCAGAAACTATCTCAAAAAGTTCCTCTGGGAAAGAGCACCTGTGTCCCAACCAGCATCCTCTGCCATTTCTCAGTTGGATATATCCTGCTACTACATTGACCACTGGACCCTAAGCCCTACCTATATCTCCAATAGGTGGAGCATCCACCGGAACTGTAACCCCACCTGCACCTCAAGGAGTGACCACTTGAGCATGAGGGCCACTTCCACCAGGAGGAGCATTCACCTGAAGCTCTGCTCTACTTGTGCACGAAGGAGTGATCAACAGAGCCACAACCCCCAACTATGCCAACTGGAGAGAGAGAGCACAAGCTCCACCTACACCTATATTAGAGGAAGAGATGCATAGACAACAAGGTAAGAGCACACTCAACAATAAAAAAGCAGTACTGCACCACTAGAAACTAGTGCTGCTACAACAGCAAGACCTGAACATCCCAACACAGATGAGTAGAAGAAAATGTCGTAAAATGTAACTTTATGAGGATGATTGAGGCCCATAAAGAGGAAATGAAAAATTCTCGTAAAGCAATGGAGGAAAAGACAAACAATTGAAAGATACTGGCAAATCCCTTAAAGAAAACCAAGAAAAAGCAATCAAGTGAAGGAAATGATTCAAAATATGAAATCTGGAAGGCAATAAAGAAAAGACAAAGCGAGGTAATCCTGGAAATGGAAAAACTGCGTAAACAATCAGGAACCACAAATACAAGCATAAACAACAGAATAAAAGAGATGGAAGAATTTCAGGCATTGAAGATATGACAGAGAAAATAGATCCATTGGTCAAAAATTTTTATTTTTATTTAAATTAGAAGCAAGCTTGCTTCACATGTCAATCTCAGCTGCCTCTCCCACCCTTCCTCCCCTCTCCTCCTCCTCCCTCTCTTCTGCACCAACCCTCCACCAACCTCCCACCTCATCACCTGCCCCGTTCCCCAGGGAGGATGAGGCACTCCATGGGGGATCTCCAAAGTTTGTCATATCGTCTGGGACAGGGCCTAGGCCTCCCCCATGTGTCCAGGCTAAGAGAGCATCCCTGTGGAATAGGCTCCCAAAGTTTATTCGTATACCAGGGACAAATACTGATCTACTACCTGAGGCCCCATAGATTGCCAACGCCTCCTCACTGACACCCACGTACAGAGGGTCTGGATCAGTCCCATGCTGGCCTCTCAGCCATAAGTCTGGGGTTCATGAGCTCCTCCTTTTTCAGGTCAGCTGTTTCTGTGGGTTTCATCAGCCCAGTCTTGACCTCTTTGCTCATCACTCCTCCCTCTCTGTTACTGGGTTCTAGGAATTCAGTTCAGTGTTTAGCTGTGGTTGTCTGTCTCTGCTTCCCTCTGTCACCAGATGGAGGTTCTCGGATGGCATTTAAGGTAGTCATCAATCTCATCAAGGAAGGGCATTTAAGGTAGCCTCTCCACTATTGCTTAGATTGCCAGTTGGTGTCATCCTTGTAGATCTCTGGAAATCTCACTAGTGCCAGATCTCTCCTCAAACCTATAATGGCTCCATCTATTATGGCATCTTTCATCCTGCTCTCCTCTATTCTTCACCAGACTCAACCTTCCTGCTCCCCCATGTCCTCCTCTCTTCTCCCCCTCTCCTCCCAGCTCCCTCTACTCTCCCCCCATGATCTCAATCTTCTCAGGAGATCTTGCCTCATTCCCCTTCTCTGGGGTACCATACATATCTCTCTTAGGGTCCTTCTTGTTTCCCAGATTCTCTGGCAGTGGGATTGTAGGCTGGCACTCCCTTGTTCCTTGTCTAAAATCCATATATGAGTGAGTACATACCATGTTTGTCTTTTTGTGACTTGGTTACCTCACTCAGGATGGTTTCTTCTAGTGCTATCCATTTGCCTGCGAATTTCAAGATTCCATTGTTTTTTCCACTGAATAGTATTTCATTGTGTAAATGTACCACAAAGAAAAATTTAAACCCAACAAATCCTAACACAAAACATGCAGGAAATCTGGGACATAGTGAAAAGACCAAACCTAAGACTAATAGGGATAGAAGGAGAAGAAGTTGAATATGTTTTCTATGCTCAAAGGCATAGAAAGCATATTCAACAAAAATCATAGAAGAAAACATTCCCAACCTAAAGAAGGACATGCTTATGGAAACACAAGAGGCTTACAGAACACCAAATAGACTCAACCAGAAAAAAAGGTCCCTCATACCACATAATAAAATAATAAACATAGAGAATAAAGAAAGAATATTAAGAGTTGCAAAGGAGAAAGGTCAGGTAACATATAAAGGCAGACCTATCAGAATTTTACTTGACTTCTCAATGGAAACAATGAAAGCCAGAAGGTCTTGATCAGATGTTATGCAGACACTAAGGGACTATGGATGCCAGCCCAGGCTACTTTACCCAGCAAAGCTTTCAATAACAATAGATGGAGAAAAAAGATATTCCATTATAAAACCAAATTTAAACAATATCTATTCACAAACCCAGCCCTACAGAAAGTACAAGCAGGAAAACATCAACCCAAGGATCACCTGCATACACAAGAAAACAGCAAATCCCATAGAAGGGTATTGAACACACAAAACCATCACCAACAAAAACAAAAAAAACAGGAACTAGCAATCACTGGTCATTAATATCCGTTAATATAAATGGTCTCAATTCACCTATAAAAAGACACAGGCTAACAGATTGGGTACAAAAACAGAATCCATCCTTCTGATGCATACAAGAAACACACCTCAACCTCACAAACATTACCTCAGAGTAAAGGGTTGGGAGAAAATTTTCCAATCAAATGGACCTAAGAAACAAGTGATGTAGTTATTCTAATATCTAACAAAATAGACTTCAAGCTAAAATCAATCATAAAAGATAAAGGCATTCCATATTCATCACAGGAAAAATCCATCAAGATGAAATCTATGTCCCCAAATACAAGGGCTCCTGCGTTTGTAAAAGAAACATTACTAAAGCTTAAATCACAAATCATGTCCCACACACTACTAGTGGGAGACTCCAAAGCCCCAATCTCACCACTGGACAGTCTGCCAGACAGAAACTGTAACAGAGAAATAAGGGAACTAACATGTTATGACTCAATTGGACCTAACAGATATCTATAGAATATTCCACCCAAACACAAAATAATATACTTCTTTTTCAGTACCTCATGGAACCTTCTCAAAAATAGACCATATACTCTGTAACAAAGCAAACCTCAACAGATATTTAAAAATTGGAATAAACTCCTGTAGCCTATCAAACAACTACAGCTTAAAGTTAGAATTCAACAGCAACATTAATTTCAGAAAACCCACAAACACATGGAAATTGAACAATAATCAACTGAACTACCACTAGGTCAAGGAAGAAATTAATTTAAAAAAAACTTCCTAAAATGTAATGAAAATGACTGCACAACATATGCAAACTTATGGGGCATGATGTAAGCAGTGCTGAGAGGAAAGTTCATAGCACTAAATGCCTTCATAAAGAAGCTGGAAAATCCCACACTAGTAAATTAACAGAACAACGAAAAGAAATAGAACAAAAAGAAGAAAACTCACCCAGACAGAGTAGACAGCAAGAAATAGTCAAATTGAGGGTTGAAATCAATAAAATAGAAACAAAACAATCCAAAGAATCAGTGAGACAAAGAGTTGGTTCTTTGAGAAATTGAACAAAATAAACAAACCGTTATCCAAACTAACCAAAAGGCAGAGAAGATCCAAATTAGCAAAAACAGAAATGAAAAGAGGGACATAACAGACACTGAGGAAATCCAGAGAATCATCGGTTCATACTTCAAAAACCTGTACTCCACAAAATAGGAAAAATTTAAGGAGATGGACAATTTTCTAGATAAGTACCACATACCAAAGTTAAATCAAGAACAGATAAACAACTTAAACACATCTATAACATCTAAGGAAATATAAAGTTATCAATAATCTCCCAACTAAAAAAAGTCCAGGTCCAAATGGATACATTGCAGAATTCTACCTGTTGTTCAAAGAATATCTAATACCAATACTCCTCAAATTATTCCACACAATAGAAACAGAAGGAACATTGTCAAACTCGTTGTAAGAGGCTACAACTGCCCTGATACCCAAACCACACAAATAAACAACTAAGAAAGAGAATTACAGGCCAATTTCCCTCATAAACATAGATGCGAAAGTACTCAATAAAATACTGGCAAACTGAATTCAAGAACATATCAGAAAAATCATCAACCTTGACCAAGTAGCCTTCATCCCAGAGATGCAAGGGTGGTTCAACATACGAAAATCCATCACTGTTATCCACCATACAAACTCAAAGAAAAAAAAACACATGATTATCTCACTAGATACTGAAAAAAAACCTTCAACAAAATTCAACACCCCTTCATGATAAAGGTCTTGGAGAGAATAGGGATACAAGGAACATATATTAAAGGCAATATACAGTAACCCAACAGCCAACATCAAACTAAATGGAGAGAAGCTCAAAGCAATCATACTGAAATCAGGAACAAGATGAGGCTGCCTACTCTCTCCATATCTATTCAACATAGTACTCAAAGTTCTAACTATAGCAATAAGACAACAAAAAGATAAAAGGGATACAAATTGGAAAGAAGTCAAACTCCTGCTTGGGTTACATAAGTGACCCAAAAAATTCTACCAGAAAACTTCTACAGCTGATAAACACCTTCAGTAAAGGATACAAGATTAACTCAAAAAAAAAAAAGAGAAAGAGAAAGAAGTAACCCTCCTGTATGCAGATGATAAACAAGCTGAGAAGGAAATCAGAGAAACATCATCCTTTACAATAGCCACAATTAACATAAAATATCTCGGGTAGCTCTAAACAAACAAGTAAAAGACCTATATAACAAGAACTTCAAGTCTTTAAAGAAAGAAATTAAAGAAGATATCAGAACATAGAAAGATTTCCCATGCTCTTGGATAGTTAGGATCAACATAATAAAAATGGCAATCCTACCAAAAGTAATCTACAGATTCAGTGCAATGCCCATCCAAATCCTAGCACAATTCTTCACAGACCTTAAAAGAACAATACTCAACTTTATATGGAAAAACAAAACACCCAGGATTGCCAAAACAATCCTGTACAATGAAGGATCATCAGGGGGGCATCATCATCCCTGACTTCAAGCTCTACTGTAGAGCTGTAGTAATGAAAACAGCTTGATATTGGAATAAAAACAGACAGGTATGCTAATGGAATTGAATTGAAGACCCCGAAATCAACCCACACACTTATGAACACCTAATTTTTGACAAGCTAAAAATATAAAATGGAAAAAACAAAAAATATTCAACAAATGGTGCCGGTATAACTGACTGTCAACATGTAGAAGAATGCAAATAGATCCCTATCTATCACCATGCACAAAACTCAAGTCCAAATGCATGAAAGACCTCAATATAAATCTACCCACACTGAACTTCATAGAAGAGAAAGTGGGAAATACATTTGAATGCATAGGCACAGGAAGCCACTTCCTAAATAAAACATCAGTAGCATAGACCCTGAGAATGACAAATAATAGGACCTCCTGAAACTGAGAAACGTCTGTAAAGCAAAGAACACAGTCAACAAGACAAAATGGCTCCCTACAGAATTGGACAAGATCTTCAACAACCCCATGTCTGACAGAGGGTTAATCTCCAAAATATACAAAGAACTCAAGAAACTAGAACTGAAACAACCAAATTACCCAATTAAAAAATGGGGTGCTGCTCTAAGCAGAGAATTCTCAACAAAACAATCTCAAATGGAAGAAAGACACTTAAGGAAATGCTCAGTGTCCTTAGTCATCAGGGAAATGCAAATCAAAACCACTCTGAGATTCCATCTTACACTGATCAGATTGGCTAACATCAAAAACACCAGTGACAGCTTATGCTGGAGAGGATGTGGAAAAAAGGTAATACTCCCCCATTGTTGGTGGGAATGTAAACTTGTACGGCCACTGTAGAAATCAGTATGGTGATTTCTCAGAAATTAGTGATCAACAAACCTCAAGACCCTGCAAAACCACAGGAGGCACAGTCACACCACAAGGACATTTGCTCAATAATATTTATAGCAACATTATTTGTAATAGCCAGATCTTAGAAACAACCTAGATGCACCTCAATGGAAGAATTAATAAAGAAAATGTGATGTATTTACACAATGGAGTACTACTCAGCAGTAAGAAACAATGACATTCTAAAATTTGCAGGCAAATGAAGAGAACTAGAAAAAAAAAACATGCTGAGTGAGGTAACCCAAAACCAGAAAGACAAATACAGTATGTACTCCCTCATAAGTGGATACCAGACATAAAGCAAAAGATACCCAACCTACAATGGACAACCCCAGAGAAGCTAGAACCCTCTTCCAGAAACAGATGGAAGCAGATGCAGAAATCCACAACTAACCATTGGTCAAGCTCCTGGAGTACAATCAAAGTGAGGGAGGAGCAATAATATGAACAAAGGAGTCAAGACCATGATGGGGAAACCCAGAGAATCAGCCGACTGGAGCTAGTGAAAGATCACTGACTCAGATCTGACAAATGGGGAACCTGCATAAAACTGAAGTAAACTCCCTAAACATAGGTGACAATGGTGTGACTGGGACAATATATGAGACCACTGGCAGTGGGTCCAACATCTAACTCTAATGCACAAACTGACTTAATGGAGCCCATTCTATATGGAGAGATACCATGCCCAGCGTAGACACAGGGGTGTGGGGTGGAGAGGTGCCTTGGTCCTGCCTCAACAAGATGATGGGACGGACTTAGTAGACTTTCTAAGAGAGGCCTTACCAAATCCAAGGAGCAGATGGGAGGTGGGGAGGAGTGAGGGGAGAGAGAGGAGAGGAAGGAGGGGGAACTGAGATTGGAACATAAAAATAAATTGATTTAAAAAAATCCTCAACAAAACACACAAACAATAATGGTCAACCAATGACATTCCTTGCATCTGCAGAATCTTCACTGTTAGAGCAATAGTTGGTGTCTGTTTATTTGCTCAGTCTTTCATTGTGCATACATATTTCCCATATTTCAATTAATTCTTCATAAACCACTATTGTTTTCATTTGGAACATCTTTCCTTTAAGTTTCATGCAAAAATTAGCTGAAATCAATGACTAGCTAGGATTTGCATTGAGTTTTAATTATTTGAATCATGTCCATTATTGTCATCAATAACTTCTGATAGTTCCCTGTAAGACATAATAACATCAACTGTTCTTTCAGCACTTCAAAATAAAAGGGAAAATTATTATTACCTGTGCTTCAATTTATATATAAGAAAACATGGCCTTCTGGTGCTACTTGCAGTAGACAAAGACTTTGGGGGTTTTCAGTGTACTCTTTCAGTCTGAAAATCCATCAAAATAATGTATAATAATAAATATATCTATAATAAATAAGTACATAAATATAATGTATAAGCATAAATAATGTCTATCATGAAAATAATCTATAAATTAAACAGGATTAGGCTAGGAGTCATAGATCATACCTGTAACGTCAAAACTTGAGTCTGAGTCAGGAGGATTATCTTGAATGCAAAGATAGCCTGAATATAAAATTATCCTTTGTCACAAAAACAAAACCAATACCAATTCTCCTCAAAGTATTCCACGCAATAGAAGCAGAAGGGTCTTTTCCAAACTCTTTTTATGAAGCCTCAATAACCTTGATCCCCAAGCCACACAAAGACACAACTAAGAAAGAGAACTTCAGACCAACATCCCTCATGAACATTGATGCTAAAATACTAGCAAATCGGATTCAAGAACACATCAAAACAATCATCCACCATGACCAAGTAAGTTTCATCCCAGGGATGCAGGGATGATTCAACATACAAAAATCCATCAATGTAATCCACCAAATAACCAACCTGAGAAACAAAAATCACATGATTATCTCACTAGATGCTAAAAAAGCCTTTGACAAAATCCAGCACACCTTTCACGATAAAGATCTTGGAGAGCTCCGGGATAACAGGAACATAACTAAACATAATAAAAGCTATATTCAGCAAACCAACAGCCAACATCAAAATAAATGGAGAGAAACTCAACTTAATTCCTCTAAAATCAGGAACAAGACAACGCTGTCCACTCTCTCCATACCTCTTCAATATTGAACTTGAAATTCTAGCTAGAGCAATAAGACAACAGAAGGAAATAAAGGGGATACAAATTGAAAAGAGGTCAAATTTTCACTATTTGCAGATTATATAGTAGCTTACATAAGTGACCCGAAAAACTCTACCAGGGAACTCCTACATCTGATAAATACCTTAGACAAGGTGGCAAGATACAAAATCAACTCAAGAAAAAAGGGCTGAGAAAGAAATCAGAGAAACAGCACCCTTTACAATTGTCACAAACAACAATTTGTGGTAACTCTAACCAAACAAGTGAAAGACCTGTATTGCAAGAACTTTGGGTCTTTAAAGAAAGAAATTAAGGAAAATGGAAAGTTCTCCCATGCTCTTGGATAGTAGAATCAACATAGTAAAAATGGAAATCCTGCCAAAAGCAATCTACAGATTCAATGCAATCTCCATTAAAATCCCAACACAATTCTTCACAGACCTTGAAAGAACAATTCTCAACTTTATACAGAAAAACAAAACACCCAGGATAGCCAAAACAACCCTGTACAACAAAGCAACGTCTGGAGACATCACCATCCCTGACTTAAAGCTCTATTATAGAGCTATAGTCCTGAATACAGCTTGATACTGGCACAAAAAAAATAGACAGGTTGACCAACGGAATCAAATAGAAAACTCTGATATTAACCCACACACATATGAACAGTCGGTTTTTTGACAAAGAAGTAAAAATTATACAATGGAAAAAAGCATCTTTAACAAATGGTGCTGGCATAACTGGATGCTGGCAGTTAGACTGCAAATAGATCCATATCAATCGCCATGCACAAAACTTAAGTCCAAATGGATCAAAGACCTCAACATAAATGAAGTCACACTGAACCTCTTAGAAGAGAAAGTGGGGGGTACCCTTGAACAAATTGGTACAGAACAGCACTTCCTGAACATAACACCAGTAGCACAGACACTGAGATCGACAATTAATAAATGGGACTTCCTGAAACTGAGAAGTTTCTGCAGGTAAAGGACACAGTCAACAAGACAAAGTCAGCCAACAGAATGGGAAAAGATATTCATTAACCCCACCTCTGTCAGAGGGCTGATCTCTAAAATTTACAAAGAACTCAAGAAGCAAGTCTCCAAAACACCAAAGGATCCAATTAAAAAGTGGTCTACAGAACTAAGTAGAGAATTCACAATAGAGGAGACTAAAATGGCTGAGAGACACTTGAGAAAGTGCTCAACATCCTTAGCCATTAGGGAAATGCAAACCAAAACAACTCTGAGATACCATCTTACTCCTGTCAGAATGGCTAAAATCAAAAACACCAATGACAGTTTATGCTGGAGAGGATGTGGAGAAAGGAACACTCCTCCACTACTGGTGGGAGTACCAACTCACTATGGAAATCAGCTGCTATGGAAATCAGTATGGAGACTCCTCAGGAAAATAGAAATCAGTCTACCACAAGATCCAGCAATTCCACTCTTAGGCATATATCCAAAAGATGTACATTCATACAACAAGGTCATCCGTTCCACTATGTTTATAGCAGCACTGTTTGTAATAGCCAGAACCTGTAAGCAACCTAGATGCCCCTCAACTGAAGAGTGGATAGAGAAAATGTAGTACATTTATACAATGGAGTACTTACTCAGTGAGGAAAAAAAATATGGAATCTTGAAATCTGCAGCCAAATGGACAGCACTATAAGAAACCATCCTGAATGAGGTAACCCAGTCACAAAAAGACAAACATAGTATGTACTCACTCATATATGGATTTTAGACATGGATCAGGGGAGTGCCAGTCTACAATCCCACTGCCAGAGAGACTGGGAAACAGGAAGGTCCCTAAGAGAGATATGCATGGTAACCCAGAGAAGGTGGAATGAGGCAAGATCTCCTGAGCCTATTGGGAGCATGTGGGGGAGGGGAGAGGGAACCAGGAAAAAAGAGGGGGAGAAGATCAGGGGAGAGGAGGACATGGGGGAGCAAGAAGGTTGAGTCAGGGGAAGAATAGAGGAGAGCAGGAAGAGAGATACCATAATAGAGTGAGTCATTTTAGGTTTGAGGAGAGATCTGGAACTAGTGAGATTTCCAGAGACCTACAAGGATGACACCAACTAACAAACTAAGCAATAGTGAAGAAACTACCTTAAAGGCCCCTCCCTGATAATGAGTTTGACACTACCTTATATGCCATCCAAGAACCTCCATCCAGTAGCAGATGGAAGCAGAGGCAGACACCCACAGCTAAACACTGAACTGAACTCCTGGAACCCAGTTACAGAGAGGGAGAAATGATGAGCAAGGGGGTTAACACTGGACTGGTGAAACCCAGAGAATCAGCTGGGGAGATCTTGAACCCCAGACTGATGGCTGAGAGGCCAGCATGGGACTGATCCAGACCCCCTGAATGTTGATGTCAGTGAGGATGCTTAAGCACCCTAGGCGGCTTTGGGTAGTAGATCAGTATTTATACCTGGCACCCAAATGGACTCTGCATGCCCATCCCACAATGAGGGATGGTCTCTTAGCCTGGACTCTTGAAGGAGAGCCTAGGCCCTGCCCTGAACCAAAAGACTCTGGAGATCCCCCATGGAAAGCCTCATCCTCCCTAGGGAATGGAGTGAGGATTGGGTGAGGAGCTGGGGAGGAGGGGAGGGAGAGGGAGCTGGGATTGACATGTGAAGCAAGCTTGTTTTTAATTTAAATAAAAATATATAAAAAATAAAAAAGATATTCTAAAAGTACTTATGGATATGTCATAGGAATGCTGGTGTTGGGGAAATGTCTCAGTGGGTAAAACACTTGCCTCATGAGCATGAGAACCAGAGTTTGTATCCCCAGCACCCACATGAATGTCAGGTGGACCTGGCAGCCCATCTGTAATCCCAGTGCAGGAGGCAGGTACAGGAAATCCTGGGGATGCACTCACTGGCTAGCTAGACTAGTCAAAGAAGCAAGCTCTGGATTCAATCAAGAGACCCTGTCTCAATATAGAGAAAGGGAATAATCAAGGAGTCACCAGTGTCAGCCTCCAGCCTCCAACCCCATACACACACATACACACACACACACATACACACACACACACCATACACATATACACACACAAAAGTAAAGATAAATCTAAAATAAGCATAAGAAACTCTACTTTGCAGAGTTCCTATCAAAAACAAAACCATGTGAGATGCATATCATTGTGTATCCTGTATGAGCAAGCTTTTTTTAAATAATAAACTTAATTCCACTATATTTACCTTATTCTGGCCCCTCACTACAATGAACACTTCAGTATGTGTTAGCGTCATTTCTTTATGTGTCAACATTCATTATTAACAAAAAAAATCTGGAAGTATAATTGTTGAGTTAAAAGAGATGTGTAATTATAATTTTGACATATATTGACAAATACACCCCTCATGAGTCTCAGGCACTGTGAGCTAAAGTCTTCCCTCCTTCAAGTTGTTCTCTCAAGTGTTTGTTCAGTGATGGAAATCTACTGTGATGATTATTAATGAGGAACATTAAAACAGTATATTTTAAGACAGGGTCTCAGTATGTACTCCTTCTGGCCAATAGGGAAGCAAGATAGGTGGGACTAGGAGTCGAGGAGGATTCTGGGAAAGAGAGACACAGAGAGTCACAATGTAGCCTCCAGAGGAGTAAGAGGGCCGGACCCTTTTCTCTGGTAAGAAAAATACTTAGATTAACAATTATGGGTTAAATACTTAAGTCAGAGCTAGCCAGTAAGAAACAAGCAAACAGCCAACAGCTTCATAACTAATATAGTGTCCTGTGTGTTATTTGGGGACTGCAACTGTGGCAGGGTCCATCCAGGCGGATGGCGGGGAAGGCTTCACTCTACAAACAGCAATGCTAAAGTGTAAGCCTAATAAACCCTTTCCTCTCCAACTCACTTTTTGGTCATGGTGTTTCATCACAGCAATAGAAACCCTAATAAGGATTTCTCTGGTTTATTTTTATTGTGTGGAAATCACTTAATAACTTAGAAGGTTTAGACTCAAGAGACATTTTTTAAGATTGTTATTTGGTCAGTTAATCTTTCATTCCATGTACTCCAACTCAAACCTACGACCTCACTCTCTCCGGTTATAGACAGGAAATGCCAGTTAATCCAGCTGATCACTGCAGTGAACAATGTGCTTACCAGACCCTCCTTCTTGCCCTATACAGTGGCATAGGCATCTAGAACTGAAAAGAAGCTAGCGCACGGCATCATTTAATCTGGATCTCTGTCTTCTCGCAAGGCTCTGCCTAAAATGTCTAAGACGAATGGTTTCTCCTTAAAATTCACCAGAGACAGAGATTCTGTGGCATGCCCCTGGAGGCTTTTCTAATGTTTAATCACTATTACTGTCTGATCAGTTTAAGCTATTTCCTGTTGAGTTTTCCTCTGAAGACACGGGAAACAATTGGTCAGCAACCGCTTTGCAATCTCCTTTCCAATACACCAAGGCACTTACCAAGGTGCCCCGGTACCTTGTTTTTTTCCTACAGGATGCAATTTATCTTCTTTCCATTTTTAATGTGTTACTGCTTCACCTTATTATCTAGGTTATTTTTCACTGAACTTTTTTATTTGTTACACATCACTCGTAACTGACTTTGTGGTTAAGTTTTCCCACTGACATAATTCATGTTCACTACTGCAGAGCACAGGAGAACCAGGCATTTTATGGTTTGGGCTTTCTGTGATGTTTGGGAGTAGAACCCTTGGCTGTGAGTATATGCTCCATCACTGAGCTACAACTTCAGCCCTACACTTTCAGTTATTCACTAAGTAAATAGTTACCTGGTATAGACAAAAACAATGCAAATCTGCTCTCATATAGCATATGTTCTAGTAGAGGAAAACAACAATACACACAATTTTTGGTAAAAAAAAAAAACAAATAAAATCTTGTATCGACTGGAAAAGTGCATGTTTGCTGTGTGAAGATGCAGGAAATGATGCAGTGCCTTTAAAATGGCGTATTTGCTTTACCTTCTTTTCCTAGGTGAATATCCGACATCAAACATCTCTGCTCCGTGGCATCATCCAGAGAACCCACTGTCACTACCACTTTGTATCAGCTTTCATTTTTATCTTTATCTGTTCTTCTCTTATGTATTACATCCCGGCCACAGTTTCCCCTCCTTCGCCTCCTCCCAGTCTCTCCCCCAGATCCACTTCTCTGTTTCCCTCCAGAAAAGGGCAGGCTTCCCAGAAATATCAACCAAACATGGCATATAAAGTTACAATAAGACTAGGCACATCCCCTCATACTAAGACTGGATGATGAAGCAACCCTGTAGGAGGGAAAGGGTCCCAAAAGCAGACGAAATGCATGATCATTCTTAAGGTCTTAAGGTCATGGTTACTATCAAGTTGAGTCTACATGAACTCCAGCCATGAGGGTAGAGAAACACAATTCATATGAGGCTGCCCCAGGAGTGGCACTTACTAACCTTGCTTTGCAATAGCCTTGAATCTTCTTTTATCCTTTTGCCTGCTTCTGCTTCCCACAGCAAATACCCAACTCTTTTTCATGAGATGTCCCTGGGACACTGTATCCCATTTTGTCAACCCTGGAAAGTGACTGGCATTTGCTTTCCCCCATTCCACAATGCCTCTAGGGGGGAGTTCTAGGTGTAGGCACATGAAAGACCAGTCCCTTCTCTCTAACCAGGACAATTGTGGGCCTAACTTACATTCCAGAAATGGGCCCCATGGAGGGAGGCCGAAACCACCTTCTATGATGGAATCAGCCTGGAATCTGTCCTACTTTTCTGTCTTCTCTTCCTGTCTTGTTTTCCACATTCCCTGATTGGTCATCCTCCCACCCCCACCCCAGGAGAATGTTCTTGTTCTTTGCAATGCTGAGAATTGAATCTGAACCCTTGGTCATGAGGAGCAAATACTTTACCACTGAGGGACTTCTAATCCCAGAAGGAGTTTTTAATTTGTATTTTATTTTATGTATATCAGTATTTTGCCTGCATGTATATATGTACATACACACACACACACATATATTTATGCACCATGTGTGCATGTGTGCCTGGTACCTGATGACTGCATAGGCCAGAAGTAGGTATGAAAGCCTCCAGAATGGAGTACAGGCAGTAGTGATGGAGTTACAGGCAGTAGTGATGGAGTACAGGCAGTTGTGAGCTGCCACGTGGGTGCTGGGCAACAAACTCAGGTCCTCCACAAATTCAGCCAGTACTCCTAACTGCTGAGCCATCTCTCAACCTCCCCTTTCTAACACTGTTATTTTACTTTTAATTATGTGTATGTATGTAAATCTATGGGGGGTATTATGTACATGTGAGTTTGGGTGCCAGAAGAGGGTGTCAGATGTCCTGGCATCACAGGCAAGTCTCAACAAGCATCCTTAATTCCAGTTACAGGAACAGTGCTTCCTCTGACCGGCACACATGTGATGTGCCTATGTGCATGCAGGCAAAACATTCATGCACATAAAATAGTCTAAAAAAGATTTGTAAAGAACTTTTTCAGGTTAAGAATACCTTTAAATCGGCTTAAATAATGCTGCTAGGTTTCCATATTTATGTACACAAAAGTATACTAAGAATGAGCCATAAGAAGAACATGATGCTGTGTCTGATGTAATGAACAGCCACGTGCAGGAGGGTAAGATACAAACCTAAGCACAGGCTCGTGTCTTCATCTTCAACAAAGCAGTCATGCTTCCGGGTGGTTAAGAAGAGGATTGTTCATGGATGCTTTGCATTTATCAACATTATCAGTTCATGGAACCACCAAATACCAGCACTACCAAGTACCAGTGTCCGCCCCAGCTTTCTGGGCCTTACATATAAGGAAATATTTTATTCAGTCTGTCATGAGACTATTTCAGGATATTCCAGTGTGCAACTAAATCTATATTTTTATTTTCTGAGGTGGTTTTGTTTGTTTGTTTTTGTTGTAGTTATTTTTGTTCCTTTTTCCCTACCTTATAAGTTAAAAAAAAACTCAAGTATCAAATTTCAACTTCATATTTGTTTCAAGGAATGCAAAAGGCTATATAGTTCAGGGACATACTAAAATTACTTAGGACATTTTCACACAAATGCCAAGAACTGTATCTGTTAATAAGCTTTGCCCAGCTTGGAGACCAAACCCAACCACACAGTACGAGAATGCCAGATATACGACAATAAATATTTTTGGCACAGTTTCAAAGCTACATAATGCCAGACATAGACATGTAAAAGTAATGGCAAGAACTACAAAGATTATAAAAGAAATAAAGTCACAGTTCGTAATTCATACAATTACATATGCAAGCTTAGACAACTATTCACATAATAAGAGCCACATGTAACAGTATCAGAGATCTTACCCCAAGAAAGATAACAAATACTGAAATACTTTTTGAAAGTAAAATTCTGTTTAAAGCTTATAAATGTGTTTTTGCAAGCTGAAGAAAAGTAACCTCAACTGTTTTTATCATTTTTTCTGTTGAGGTACCCAAATTCTGTTTCCTCTTTTGTTACAGCAAATTTAACAAATAAATAGCAATCTCAAAGACTAGAACATCTTTTAAACATTGTCACTGTAACCTGTCTGTTGAAACTGAGTTTAGGGGGGAAAATTATTTGTATAAAACTAAATGGTTCATTGTACTTAGGGAAAGGAGGAAGGTAACACACATATCCAATGCTGAAGCCTTTATTGGTCTACCTGATATAGATTCTGGGTCTCAAAGCCAAAGTGAACAAAATATTCCATAGCCATTCTACTATAGTCTTGACTAGAAGGTGATTATATTGGGCTAGTTTTTAAGGACAAAGATTTTAGCACTGATCTGTACTATTCAGAATATTTCATTTTAAATCCAGGAAAACAAATTAAATCACCTCTGCAATAGGTTTGATTTTGCAGAGATAAAAGACACACGCTTTTTGTGTTTAACTTGTGCTTGGTTTATGGATTAGAAGTGATCAGCCATCAGGGTGGGCTAATAAGAAACAAGGCTAAGGGGGAAAGCTAGTGAAAGAGGTATAAATGAAACTGTAGGAGCCGAGATAAACTGTCAGTCCCTTAGGCAAGATAAGCCAGAACACCACAGTGGCAAGATCAGTGAGCCTGAATTCAGTTCTCAGTCGTGGGCAGGATTGAGAATCCTTCATTTTTTGGAAGGAATTTTAATAGAATAGAAAATAATAGTTCAATAGATGGAGTGGAAATAGTCATGTTTTAAGATTCTCTATTCAATACTCTACAGGTCTAAGTATACAGAATTTTTATTTTGTTATGGAATGTGTAACAAATCTTTCCATTCCTCTTAAGGGCAGTGCTAATTGATGAGGTGTGTAGCAATCCCTATTCCTTACTTCCAACTCTTGCAGGAATGTTTAAGATAACTCTCCAGCCACGCATTGTGTTGAGCACATGGGCAACTCACTGGTAGTAACATATGCTTTTTCTTTAATGCAGCTACAAATGTTTGATGGCAAAAGACACTTTCCCATTGAGTTCAGTTCCCTTTTACACATGGATCCTTTTAATGGATGCTGAGAGTCTTGATTTAGAATTTTTAATAGGCCCGTTTACATTTTGCAAATCTCTACCTTTGAAATAAAATGCAGCGATCCACCCATCTGCAGACAATTAAGACCAGCAGCCAAGTATAAAAGGGTGGACAACTTTTAATGGGTGTTTATAGATTGGAAGCACCGACCCCCTTTTAAATGAAAGAGGCCTAAGAAGAAATGGTGTTAAAAATAATCATGAAATTCATTTAATCCCCAAAGCCAAGATCTGTTATCAAAGAATTGGCTGGATTTGATACTTTCTAATCTGAAATCCTCAACTTCGAAGAAGGCCTTAGAAAGAAAATCCTCATTTTGAAGTGTTTTGATCATAATTCCACAGCTACTTTAATATCGAAACACAAGCCAGCAGGAAGACCAACAGTGAGGTATGTGATATGAAAACAAATATTTTCATAAAATCTTTGCCCTAGCAGAAAGACAAACTCTTAGTAGGCTCAAGGTGGGAATTTGGGGAATAGTATGTTTTTTTTTTTCAGGAAATACTAGTTAGGCTTTTTATATAGGGGGTTCTGCATTTGTGAAAGGATAATTTGCTCTAAAATATGTGGGCAAGCAGCCTAAATTCTCTAATTGAGTAGTTTGCTCATAACCCCAGGCCATTAGGTGAATGTAAACTGTTACAGGCTTAGTAAGAAAATAGTCCCATTAGGATTTTTGTATTTGTACACAGTTGTGAGCTAGGAGTAACTGTTTCCAAAATCCTGGATTAATGAAAACTCCCCTCCCCTTTTTTCTGAGTTGGCAAATACCAGCTTTGAAATGCTCAAACTCAAATTAAGCCAGGGGTCTCCTTTTTTTTCTATTTTTCTCACTAGTAACTTAACTGTTTCCAAGAGCGAGTCTTCACTGTAAGCTCCATGTCAGTTATCCAAGGAAAAGTAGAGGCATTTAATCAACTAGCTGTTGGTAATTAATTGATATGGCATATTTTCTTTGATTCTGCCATTCAAATACATGGTTCCTGTTTAAAAGTCCCTGCGTTGGCATCAGCCAATGACTTTAATGTATAGACAATGAGTACTGGGTTTAGGAAGATTCATGGGGAAACTCAAGAAATATGTATGTGCATTCCGTTTGGCAGAGCTCTCAGAGGGCACACATGGTGTGTGCCTTCTAGAAAGCAGAGAACTTTCTGTGTGGCTATTTTCAGTCAGCCTTGAATGCCTCTCACAATGTGACTATGTGGTTCAACTATCTCCTTCCAAATCCCTGACTCTTGCTAACTTACCCCTCTGGACTTTTCCAGAGCAGGAAAAGATGTCATGTGAAACAGACAACATGATATCCCAAAGCTGTAAATGGAGAAGAAATGCAGTCAAGGGAGGGAGATACCTGACCAAGTATAGCAGGTACATTTAACAGACAGACTCACCTCGAAATAATCCACATCTTTTTTTGTGTTTCTGATTCCTCTATGAAGATGCATCTAGAAAGGTTTTGAATGTTAGTATTCTATCAAGTCTTCTAAAAATTGAAATACATAGAATTTTTCTTGGCAATTAAATTCTAAAAAGAAAAGTCAAAATTTGACTCAATATCAGTCTCTTCCCCCTTGGACATCCTCTTTTTAAGTACTTACTGGACAGTGCTGGGCATGGCATCTGCTGTTTAACTGTTTACTCTGCTACACTTTCTTACTTTGTTTGTGTGTATTGTTTTTTAAAAGGTCTTGTTTCAATGGGCATGGTGGCACATGCCTTTAATCCCAGCACTTGGGAGACAGAGGCAGAAGGATCTCTGTGAGTTTGAGGCCAACCTGGTCTACAGAGTGAGAATCAGGACAGCAAGAGCTACATAGAGAAGCCTTGTCTGGAAAACAACAACAACAAAAGTTTTGTTTTAATACATTACAATGATAGAAATGCTAAGATGTCTTTCTTTTGTGATCGGAAGAGAATTTATTCCTCACACCACAATCTCTTCCATACAACCACATTGGCCAACCCACTGTGTTTCCTTTCATCCATGGCAGAATTTACTGTATGAAGATCTTACTCAACATTTTCTAGTGGCGATGGTGATGATGATGACTGATAAATAAGAAAAGGAACACATGTAGAGAGGAAAGGCAGTCATTCCTTATATTCTTACCATGAACGTAACTATCAATGATATCAAGAGCAAAATAAGAAAGATTGTTTTCAATTAGATGATGGTGGCACACTCCTTTAGTCCCGGCTCTCGGGAGGCAGAGGTAGGTGGATCTCTGTGAGTTCAAGACCAGCCTGGTCTACAAAGCAAGTTCCAAGACAGCCAGGGCAGCTACACAAAGAAAACCCTGCTTCAGAAAAGAAAAAAAAAAGAAGAAGAAAAGATTTTATTCATAAAGAACAATCACACTCCAAGTGAATAAAATCAACGAAATTTTGATGAGGGAAACTTTAAATCCATACACACAAAAAAAAAAAAACACGAAGATAAAAAAAAACCTTCAGAGGGTGTTTTAGATAAACTCTTAGAAGAAATATAAGTGAACTTTTGTAGAAGGAGGCTAACAGCAGGCTCAAGGTCACCCTTTGGGCATTCACAACTTCCTTTTGAGGCAATCTGAAGTCTGCTGGGAAGCCTGGATGACCTGACCAATGAGAGAGGGGGGAGGGAGAGAAGAAGGGAGGGAGGGAGAGAAAGAGAGAGAGAGAGAGAGAGAGAGAGAGAGAGAGAGAGAGAGAGAGAGAGAGAGAGAGAGAGAGAGAGAGAGAGAGAGAGAGAGAGAGAGAGAGTGAGTGAGTATATTCCAGCCTTTCTCAGCTCCTGGTCTCAGGGAGAGGTTTTTTGGTTTGGTTTTTTTTTTATTATTATTACATTTTTTAAATAGAAACAAGCTTGCTTCACATGTCAATCCCAGCTCCCTCTCCCTTCCCTCCTCCCACATCTCCCTACCATCCTCTTCCTCTCTCCCACCCTCTCCCCACTCCCTTCCCCATAGGGGATATCCAGAGTCTGTCTTTTTTTTTTTTTTTTTTTTTTTGGATTTTTTCGAGACAGGGTTTCTCTGTATTGTTTTGGAGGCTGTCCTGGAACTGTAGATCCGCCTGCCTCTGCCTCCCGAGAGCTACAATTAAAGGTGTATGCCACCACTGCCTGGCCAGAGTCTGTCTTTTCATTTATGGCAGGGCCTAGGCCCTCCCACAAGAGTCCAGGCTGAGAGAGCATCCCTCTCTTTGGTATGGACACATAAAGTCCATTTATATATCAGGGATAAATACTGATCTACTGCCCAGGGCCCCATAGATTGTCCAGGCCTCCTCACTGACACCCACATTCAGGGGGTCTGGATCAGTCCCATGCTGGCCTCTCAGTCATCAGTCTGGGGTCCAAGAGCTCCTCCGTGTTCAGGTCAGCTGTTTCTGTGGGTTAAACCAGCCCATTCTTTTACCCCTTTGCTCATCGCTCCTCCCTCTCTGTCACTGGTTTCCAGGGGTTCAGTTCAGTGTTTAGATGTGGATGTTTACCTCTGCTTCCATCACTCACTGGATGAAGGTTCTAGGATGGCCTATAAGGTAGTCTTCAAACTCATTATCAGGGAGGAGGGTTTAAGAGGCCTGCCCATGCATTTTTTTTTTTTGCTTCTCATCTGACTCTCAGAGCTTTGTGTCCTTGATCCCACCTTCTCGCCCCTCCCCCAAGAGGCTACCTGCAACAAACTTGGAAAGACTAAGTGCCCACCATTCTTGCATTCACACCTGCACACCTTTAACGCTTTTTGCCGATGGGAGGGCTCAAAACTAAGGCTTTGTGCACCCTAGGCATATGCCCTACAAACTGAGGTACATCTCAAGCTCAGTAAGTATTTTTAAGTAAAAACAGACAAAAAGAAAAAAGCCAGTGTGTTTCTGATGCAATATCTAACTTGGGAAAACAAGAGTCTCAGAAATCTGAATATTTGTCTACAATTACTGAAATACGTCTTAAAACATGCCTCTGGCGTATGACTGCTGGAATCAGGGGAAAGGATTTCATTACACGATTCTCTCTTATGTAGTTTGAATTTTCTGTAAGAACCCACTTAAAATACATAAACTAAGATTCTTAAGGGTTTGTAAAGTGGCTAGATTGGCACTTGCAGAAATCATACTTAGTACTCAAAAATGGAAGGATTACTGTAGAAGTGTTTCTGTGGGAAGGATCACTGGGTGAAGGGATAATGGTACGGCATCTGCTCTGTCAGGTGAGAATAAAATAAAAAGGGCATGAAGCAGAAAGGGAGGGTGGGCAGCTCTTAAGCACAGTGGCTGTTTTAATGTTACAAGCCTTTGTTTTCCTGACGCTTCGCCACCTCATTAACCTGTGTGTCATTCTGAAGTATTTTGCCATGCTCTGATGATTACAGCCTCACTTGCTAACAACACAATGTTTTAAATGCAAGCTCTTCCCTGGAGTCATGGTGAATTAATTTTCAATTAGTTTTCATTAATGAACTTCATTTTTATGGGCCTAATTGCTGTCCCAGCTTCAGGAAATGGAGCAAGTTCTTTGGTCAGGTGTGGGACAGAGGACTGTTAGAAGACTCAAGAACATCCTGGGCTTTTTTGTTTTGTTTTGTTTTGTTTTTTTAGGAATGATTTCTCTGTGTAGCTTTGGAACCTATCCCGGCACTCGCTCTGTAGACCAGGCTGGTCTGGAACTCACAGAGATCCACCTACCTCTGCCTCCCAAGTGCTGGAATTAAAAGTGTGTGCCACCAACGCCCAGCAAGTTTAAATTTTTATTTAAAATCATTTTCATATTATATGCACCCATAGTGAGATACTGTGCTATCATAGGACAACCTTTTTCTAGAAAAAAGAAAGAAAGCGAGAAGAAACTTGTCTGCGATATCTTACAGGCTTATGTCTACATTTCCAGCAAGCAAATGAGATTCTAGAAATGAGGTCATCTCAGTGTCTTTCCTCAAGGGGAGGGTCAGATACCACTGTACTCAGAAACTCCTTGTTTCTACACCTCCTCCCCCATAAGAATCACTAAGTTTGGGTTAGACAATCTCTATGCCTTCAGAAGTATTGAGCAATAATTACACCTTGTTTGAGACAAATTCCTCCGCTTGTTAACGCTTGTTATCTGTCTGCCACATGCCATTCTGTTTTGAATGGCTTTTATGCAAAAATAATACTACATTCCTTCCTACTTAGATAGTTTTAAATCACTATTAACTACTATCAGACAGAACCTTACGTCGCTGCTTTGCAAGCACCATACATATAAATATTACCAAGGGTAAGCAGTGTGGTTTGAAGCAGAGTCTCCCTGTTTCCACAGCTCAGCAGCCTCACTTGCTCTTCCTACTCCTCAGGTTTTTCCCATGTAGAAGGGTTTAGTACAGATTTTTCTAGATTCAAATAATACTAGTCTAAAATCATTTTCAAATAATCACAAATAAGTAAACACATAAAGACAGTAAAACCATTGTTCTTGAGCTGCCAATAAACAACTCATAGTCTACATAACACACCCACAAACCCATACTGTAACAGCTTCCCAGGAAGCCAGAGCAATGCTCTGGGTCACAAGACATGGCAATAAGGTGTCTGTGTTCTTCCTAGTTCCACTTAAAAATTCTATACCTAAGAACTACCACACAGCCTGAGAACTTCAACTATAAAAAAATTTCATTTATTTTATTTTATTTATTTTTAATCAATACATAAAAATCATATAAACTATAAACATCTATGGAATATCATATGATGAGTCAATACTTGTCTATGGTGTGTAATTGAGAAATCCAAGGGAATATATCTGTATCCTCAAACAATCATTTCTTTTTTAAATAACTTTATTTTTATTTCATGTGCATTAATGTTTTGCCTGCATGTATGTCTGTGTGAAGGTGTTAGATCCCCTGAAAATGGAGCTACAAACAGTTATGAGCTGCCGTGTTGGTGCTGGGAATTGAACCCAGTCCTCTGGAAGAGCAGTCATTGCTCTTAACCTCTAAGTTATCTCTCCATCTCCGAAGCAATCGTTTCTTATGGTAAAAACACTCAAAATCCTTTCCTCTAATTTTTTATAAATTGTATTTATCAGAGTTTACTGTCTAGACAGTGGTATACTAGAAAGAGGGCTAGTTTAGAGCCAGCCAGATCTCACTTAATCCCATTGCTGAGTTTATGAACAGCTCCTTGAGAAGTTTGTTTCCTTGTTGGTACAATGTAGAAATAATAATGTTTATGTTACAGAGACTTCATGTGGATTGAGTGAAGATAACTCATGTAAAATGTTTGTACCCTCAAAGCACTCAATAAAATTGTGGGAGTGTGAAGATTCATAGTCAACTGCCCATTCAGAAACAAGTGAGACTCTCAGAAGATGTCATCTTGCAAGTTTGTGTCATTAGTGTCTGTAATATTTTTTTATTAAAAGTCACTAGTAAATTAAGACATAGAATTAAATGAGAAATGCAAAATTTGCCAAAGCTTGGGATGCCTGGCAACCAATTCAAACAATTGGTGAGCTGTCACCAGTTTCCAAATCTCAACTTCTAATATGAAAATCAGACTCTTAAATCTTTGGTTCTCAGGGGCTGTAGCTCAGTGGTAGAGCATACCTGTCAGATGCAAGGCCTGGGGTTCAATCCCAAATTTAAAAACAAAAGAAAAGAAAAGAAAAACTAAGACAAAATCTTTTGTTCT
Source organism: Mesocricetus auratus (assembly GCF_017639785.1). Lineage (NCBI taxonomy): Eukaryota > Metazoa > Chordata > Mammalia > Rodentia > Cricetidae > Mesocricetus > Mesocricetus auratus. Next base: position 43,201,393 of record NW_024429189.1, read on the forward strand.
CAGAATTCCAATGAGTCACCAGATTATTGGTTCTACATTTTGTTTCAGGGCATTTTAAGTTAAAGTGTAGACAGAAGTTTCTGTACCATATTCATTTAGTCCAAATAAACACACAGAGGCTTATATTAATTATAAACTGTTTTGTTGATGGCTCAGGCTTCTTATTGGCCAGCTCTATCTCAATTATTAACACTTTTCTAATAATCTGGGTTTCTCTGCATGGTGTTGGCTTACCGGTGATGCCCAGGTCTATTGCTTCCTTGGCAGCTACATGGCATCTCTCTGGCAACTCACTCCCCGCCTTCCTCTTCCCCACCTTCTCCTAGTCTGGTAGACCTGCCTATACTTCCTGCCTGGCTACATCCTGCCTATCCATAGGCCGAAACAGTATTCATCAACCAATAGAAGAAACATATATTCACAGCATACAGAAGGACATCTCCATCATTAAAGTCAACAAAATATATATGTCCTGTGTCTTTCTATTCTGAAATATGCATGAATGTATATAAGTAGATTAAGACAGCTGGAAAGGTAAATGCCCCTGCAGCCACACACCTGATTTCTACATATTATGTTGAGGAACTGTCCGTTCCTTACAAAGGGCCACAGAGAAACTGACCTCTTACTATGTTTTTTAAATACAGTATAATATTTTTTCTTATGTTGCTTCCTTTTTCAAACATTAAGGGAGTTATTTAGGATTCTCTAATCTTGGTCATAACATTCTTTTAAGATGGATGCTTCTTACATTAACTTTTTTAAAGCACAAATAATAACTGAAGGTCAAACAGTACTGTCAGAATAAAGCAATGACACTTGCCTAAATTATAATTTGGGATCTGCAAGACAGTTTTCTAATAAACCATCTTGACTGAAGTAAAATTAACACAATGCTACTGTCTCCATTCTAGTCTGGTAAAACCCTAATTATTTGTCCTTACTTTTTGAAACTGTAATACATATATGTATTTTTAAAAATTGAGTTCAAAAGAATATTTCCCCCTCATGTAATTTTACCTTAATTTATCTGACATCAAGCCAGATAGACAAACAGAAAAAAAACAAACATACATATGTATATCAGATATCATATGCACATTAGACAGAGAAGTTTTACTTGACTTGAGTTAATACATATAGCACTAAAGTATTTAATGTTATAATGTTAGGTAATAATACAGCATACTAAATCAGATGTAAAATAAATAGGGGAAATTTTATTGCAGCTATGTATCCTTGACTAACCTGGAACTTACTATGTAGACCAGGTTGACCTCAAGCTCAAAGAGATTTGCCTGCCTTGCCTCCATAGTACTGGGACTTAAGGTGAGCACCCCCATGCCCAGAGATTGAATTTTTTAATTTATTTTTATTAAGTTTTTTCATTTTTTATATACCAAACAGTTTCCTCTCCCTCCTCTCCTCCCATTCCCTCCCTCCACCTCACTTCTACACCCCCCATCCACTCCTCCTCCGTCTCCATGCAGAAAGGGGCAGGTCTCTCATGGGAATCATCAAAGCATTGCACATCAAGTTGAGGCAGTACCAAGCTCACCCCACTCCCCTGCATCAAGGTTGGGCAAGGCAACCCAGCATGGGGAATGGGTTCCCAAAATCTAGCTCAAGTGACAGGGACAAGTCCTGATCCCACTGCTAGGAGCCCCACAGACAAAACTACAACAGGTCAATCCCATGCAGGCTCCCTAACTGTCCATCCAGAGTTGTGAGCTCCCACGAGCTCAGGTCAGCTGTCTCTGTGGGCTCTCCTGTCATAGACTTGACCACCCTGGATCATAGAATTCTTCCTCTCTCTCTTCAATAGGACTCCCGGAGCTCCTCCCAGTGCTTGGCTATGGATCTCTGCATCTGCTTCCATCAGTTACTGGACGAAGGCTCTATGATGGCAATTAGGGGAGTCACCAATCTGGTTACAAGAGAAAGCTAGTTCAGGCACTCTCTCAACTATTGCTAAGAGTACTAGCTGAGGTCATCCTTGTGGATTCCTGGGAGTTTCCCTGGCCCCAGGTTTCTCCCTAACTGTGAGGTAACCCAGACCCAAAAAGACAAACTTGGTATGTACTCATTCAAGTGGGTATTGCTAATAACCAGGTTACAATTCACAGCCCCAGAGAAGCTAGGTAACAAGGAGGGCCCAAAGAGAGACATGTGGATATTCCTGGTAAGGGGAAGTAAAGAGATCTCCTGGGTAAAATGAGGGCAGGGGTGGAGGTAAGGGAACGTGAGAGATCAGGTTGGGCATGTGGGTGAAATGGACAGAGAGACTAATGAAACAGATGTTGAAATTTTTAATTTGAGATTGAGAGCAACCAAGCCAGACCACTAAGAGGAGGTCTAGGACTCGCTTCAGCTGCACATATGCTGAGACTGGAATGATACAGAGAAGATTAACATGGCCCCTGTGCAAAAACGACATGCAAATTTGTGAACCATTCCATATTTAACAAGTAAAAAAGACGGGTTTAAATAATTTCACCAAAATTACCGTAAATATATGAAATCCAAAGCAGAACTGAGGCAAATGCCATAAGCTTCATCCTAACGAGAACCAAATAACCAGAATTCTTTTTATTTTTGAGATCCTAATGTAATTATACTTTCTCCATTCCCTCTCCTAGTCCCAAGCCCTTCCATATACCCACCCCTGCTCTCCTCCAAATTCCCTGCATCTTTTTGATTAATTATTATACGCATGTACGCATGTACACATATATTCCAGCTATAACCTGCTCAGTCTATGTAACGTTACTTATGTGTGTGTTTTCAGGGCTGACCATCTGGCACTGCACAGCCAGCTGGTGAGCCCTTCCCTGGAGAAGACCACGTCTCCTGCTCTCCGCTTTCCGGTTGCCTTCAGTTCTTTGTGTACGGTTGAGACTTCGTGGGTTTCCCCCCAATGGAGTTTGACAATAACCAGAATTCTTTATAACCATAAACAATGATAATTTATGTTCCTAAGGAGGACCCCTCAGATTATAGGCCTCTGGGGGCTCAGGCCTTTAATCCCAGAACTTGGGAGGCTGAGGCAAGAGAAGGATTGTGGAAAATTACAGGTCAGCCTTGGGTTACAGAGTACAGAGTGAGACACTGTCTCCAAAGGAAAGAAGGAATAATAACAATTATTATTGTTATTGTTATTATTCTTTAACAAAAGGGAAGGAAAATGAGGAAGAAGGGAGGGAGAGGGAAAACTTCTGAATCATAGAGCAGGACAGTTAAATTTGATTTATTCTTAAGATTAAAGTCATCTTGTCCATGTTCTATTATTTTGACAAGTATGAAGCTAAAAGTTACATATATGTAGAAATTTTTGTCACTCCAAATATTAAATTAATAATACGTTGTCCCCAAATTCTTAAATACTTTTCATTGTGTTGCACATAGAAGCAAGACCACACATGAAGGAAGCTAGTCTTTGTCTATCAGGGTTTAGAAGGACAAATGTTTGCTTTGTCCACATTGTCAAGTGTACCAATACTAACACTGACTTAAAGGACGAGCAATTTTGTTAGTTTTTTTCAGGTTTTCCTAATAAAAACTTTGCATATAATTAAACATTTAGACATCTTCTCAAAAGATTATGATTCCATAAACATGATACCTTAAACAATTTCAGGTTATTAAAGTGCAGTTACTTAGGTGTTTTACCCAAGGAAAGCTGCGCAGGAGTCAATGCAGGCTGTTTTGCTGAGCTATCAAATAAGCACTGCTTTCCTAGTTTGCTGTGTGGCGAGCAAATGATACACTTTATTGTTCTCAGTGCCACTTTACTAACTTCTTCCAAGTTAATTCCCTCTATTTTTACATCCATTTCAATAAATGACACATTGCATGGCTTGAATGCCCATATTAAAACCTTTTTACTATGACTCTAATTTGCAAACTAAAATTATTGCCCAAAACAGTAAAGGCTCCCACTGATCATTTTAAGAGCATATATGTGTACTTTGTTTGGGTTTTTTTAAAGTATTTCAGATCTACTGGTGTAGCTCAATGGCAGAAAATTTGCCTAGTGTATACAAGGCCCTGGTGTGATTCCTAGAATTGCAAACCTTAAAAACAAAAAATTTCCTGCCTATGAAATTTTTCCATCATTAACTATTTTTATATTTGTATGCACAAGCATAAAAATGTTTTTATTTTGACAGACAGAACCAAAAGGAATCAAGGAAATGCACAATTAAGCCAGAAAGGTACTATGACATCCAGTGTTCAGCCAACAGAGGCTGTGACAAGAGAGCCATTAACACGCATTCGTTTCTGTTATGATGACATATGGAAGGCTTCCAAAATTAGCACAGTATTTTGCTGCCTACTGGCTTGTATCACAGACTTAATACATTTTGGGTTTTGTTTTGTTTTGTTCTTTGAAAGACGGGGGAGAGGATGTTTTTAATGGTTTATTGTTTTGATAAGTACTCTTGGGTCTTTATGAGGCATTAAATATATTAAATGGATGATTTTGGATAAGAAAACCATGAGAAATCAGCACCACCACCCATCTCCCTTGCTGTCGACTACTCTGCAGTTACCCCTTGGTCACTGATGACGCTTCTCTTTTCTCGTTCTCTTGGGCAGTCTGCACTTTTTAAGAAGACACTTAAAGCCTAGTCTGGGAGATAGAGAGATGGCTCATCAGTTAAGAGACTTGTTGCTGGCAATGACCCAATTGCCAGCACCCACATGTCAGCTCACAACCAGGTATAACTCCAATTCCTTGTGCTCTGTTGCCTCTTCTGACTTCCTCAGGTTCCAGAATCCTTGTAGCACACATATGTACTGTCAGAGGGTGATAGACTCACCTACTGAAACTGACAGGAAGCCCCCAATTTCATAATTTCTTCTACAAACTGCTTTGGTCATGACACTCTTCACAGCAATAGAAAAGTAACTAAGATAGGTCACAGAATTTCTGTATGGATAATGAACAAGCTTTTAAATAGATGTTTGAATAACTGTCAGTGTAATTAATGCCACTGAACTGAAACCTAAAAGTGGCTAAAATGGCAAAGTGTATGTAAAGTATGCTTTGTCACACAATAAAAGAAATACAAGAAGGAATCAGCATGTTATACCACATATTTTTAAAAAGAAATCTTAATACCCTAGACCAGCATGCTGGAGAGGCCACATGTCAGTGCCTTGTCTGGTGGGCAGTCTTAACAGGGTCTTGCCTTCCATGTCTCCACCAACACTATCCAGACATGGGAGAACTTGTATTCAATTCTCCAGAGCAGCCCAGACTCTGTAGGAAGGCCCTAAGAAGACTTGCGTGATGTCACTTAGACTGTGGATTCAGCAAAGCAAGCTCAGCTTGCCCCTCAAAATCATGAGATATCATAAAGTACTTCCTGGTTTGGAGATAATCTGCCACACTGCAATAGACAACCTTGTTCTTCTACTCTCCATCAATCAGTTGACTTGGTAATTCCTGAATGCCTGGAGAATGGCATGGGTCATGAATGCTCAGCCATCCCCCATGGAAGGCCTCACGGACCTTGGGGAGTGGGTTGGGAGGGCTGGTAGGGGGAATGGAAGAATGGGAGGGAGAGGGAACGGGGTATTGATATGTAAAATGATCATAAATTATTAAATTTTTAAAAAGTAGATTAAAAAAAAGAGTGTTCAGCCAAACCAAGCAATGGTGGCGCATGCCTTTAATCCCAGCACTTGAGAGGCAGCTGATCTCTGTTAGTTCGAGGCCAGCCTGGTCTACCAAATGAGTTCCAGGACAGCCAGTGCTGTTACACAGAGAAACCCTGTCTCAAAAAAAAATAGTGCTCAGTCAAAATTTTGGGGATTCAGAGAAATAATTGGATAATATACTGGTTTCCCTCACCTACACAGTAGCAGGTTAGTACTGTGACACATGAAGGCCAATCAATCGGATATCAGTCGTTGAAAAAATGGCACTTCGTCTTCATTCAAGATTAAATTACTTTCATTAAGTTCAAAAGGAAGAATGAAATGTCATAAAAGGTAAAATTACTCTCTTTAACAAAATGGCAAACAAGGACATGGTTCTGATTTCACATAGATACAAAAATACTCTTGGATGATATTTTACACACAAAATGACGCACTTCTCAAGTTATTTTATCCTAGCATTGGAAACTGAGGAGGCTTCCCATTGTTTGGTTCTACACACATGCATAGCAGGGCTCTCTGTAAGTCAGCTCTGTCTTCCAAAGGAAGGGAATAAAGCAATTTTCTACTTTGACTGCACACTGGAATCTCAGACACAATCAGCCAGGCTGTATTCCAAACCAATTACATCAGAATCGTTGTGGGTAGGACACAGGCCTTAGGCTTTCAAAATATTTTCCCAGTAGTAGCCGGTGGTTCCACATGGTAGAACACAGGCTAAGTATGTGTGGAACCTTAGCTTTGGTCCCAGTACCAGAAGAAAGAACCACCCCAATGCTACCAAATGAGAGTGTGATAGGGGCCTGGGGAAGCAAAGGAAAGCAAGGAAGTGTGAGATCATGAAATGAATGCTTAGAGATCAGAGGTTTAAATAAAGGAATAGATTAAAACCTAGAGAGTGCTGGGGAAATGACTCAGTGCATACACTGCTTGCTGCTCATGCTTTCTAACATTCCAAACTCCATAGACTTCCCTTGGATGATGTTTTAGTTAGGGTTTCCATTGCTGTGCTGAAACACTAGGGTTTGTTTGGCTTATACTTCCACACTTAGTCCATCATTGAAGGAAGCCAGGGCAGGAACCTGGAGGCAGGAGCCGTTGCAGAGGCCAGGAAGGAATGCTACTTACTGGCTTGTTACCAATGGCTTGCTCATCCTGCTTTCTTATAGAACTCAGGATCACCTGCCCAGGAATGGCCTCACCCACAATGGACTGGGCCCTCCTACATGGATGGCTAAATAAGTAAGTGCCCTGCAGGGTTGCCTATAGACTAATCTTATGGAGGCATTTTTCTTAATTGAGGCTCCCTCCTCTCTAGTGACGCTAGCTTGTGTCAGGTTGATAACTCGCCATCACAGATAAATACTGATTTAAACTACTTTGAATGAACTAAATGAAACCTATCGTTGCCTTTATTTTTGTCACAGAGAAAAGCATTATGAATGTGTAGGTGGGGCTGCAAAGAAATCTCACAATTAAAGAGCGTGTGCTGCTCTTGCAAAGAACCCAAGTTCAGTTCCAAACACCCACATTGGATGGCCTACAACCCTACAACTCTAGCTCTAGAAATGTAGGACACCTTTGACCTCCACAGAAATCTGTACTTGTGTTCCCAGGTACTAAGCACACACACATATACACTTAATTTAAAGTATTTTTTTCTTCCAGACAGGGTTTCTCTGTATAGCTTTGGAGCCTGTCCTGAAACTCACTCTGTAGACCCGGCTGGCTTCACGCTCACAGAGACCCACCTGCCTCTGCCTCTGCCTCCCGAGTGCTGGGATTAAAGGCATGAGCCACCACAGCCTGGCTTTTCATTTTTTTTCTTTTTCAAAAGTAATTTTAAAGATAATTTTAAAAGAGTGTATAGGTTATTGCCAGGCAAAGTGCACCCATATATAATAGTGGCACACTAATGGGAATGACCTTATTGGATTTGAGACCTACTGCACAGAAGCATTCCATATCTGGAACTGTAAACCTACTAAAATCCCATCGTAGGGAATGTCAGGATTGAAGGGAAAACCTAATTCTGCTGTTGAACTAAACTGACATGCATCAAAACTTGTTCTATGTGACTCAGGGCTAAAGCTAGAATCAACAACCTCCAGAATGATTAGTTTCAACTCAACTTTGGGGAAAGCAACTAAAATAGCTTTACAATAATGCATCAAAGTGCCTCTGGGCAAAGTAAGTTTTCCACTTTTTAACATGGAAGTCCTTTACTTTATAATAAACATATCTGACCCCAGGAGCTCCCAAAACTCTGAGACCAATATGGTACTTGAAGTCACTACAGTGGAGTAAAACTGACTCAAGGATAATAGTCTGCTTTTTCTGTTCAGAGCAAGATGGTGCCTGGATTGCTGGTTCTAGCTGGCAGTCACTTGTAGGGTGGGTCTTGGTCCTTGTCTTCATCTATGGAGTTCACCAATTTCTTTCCTTTTGCTCTGAGCCCCTTCTTTAACAGATGGTTTTAACTTCAAATTACAGATAATTTTCTCTCTGGGTACTGTCTCAGTCCCCAACTTGCACTTAACATTTTAGATAATTGCCTACCATTCATCATCTTAAGCCACTTGTAAATTTAGGCATACAGCATGTGGTTGGTCATATGTGCATCTGTATGTGAGCATGTGTGTTCTGATTCAGATCATTCTGCTGCATTATTTTCACACACAACATCCTGAACCAGAAGAAAGTAGAAATGACAGATTCTCTAGACAGCTAAGGAGTTCCCCTTTCCTATCACCATTACTGTATATTGTTCTGAGATTCTCAACTTAGAGAAGCGTTGAAAGGGCTCCAACTGTCATGTGGGTAGTTAAATCAGATTACCTATAATTGTTTTCCCAAGTCTGCGAGTTTTAGACTGATAATTAACTTGAATGGAAATCAGCCTTCAAATGGGACTGTTTCTCATATTTGTCTTTCAGCCACACATTATAAATCATCCTGCCTGGTCCTCTGAGCTCATTGATGAGGAAAAGAATGAAAAAATCCAAATACAAATGAATTTGTTGGCCGTTGGGTTGCAGCCAAGATATGAAAATGAGTAAGACTTAATCCTAAGCTCAGAAACCGCATTGTCTTGTGGAGGAGTGGGGCCATTTCAGATCATTTCACAACATTATGAAGAAGCAATGGAAGAATGGATATCCAGGGTGTCATAAGGCCACAGAGGAGAAACACTCAGCCTATTTGAGGTGGACAGAAGAGGGAAATTCTTCTTGGAAAAAAATTGGGACCAGGACGGCTACAAACTTTCTCGTTAAAATCTGTTTTTCGCTGGGTGGTGGTGACGCACGCCTTTAATAGAGGCAGAGGCAGGTGGATCTCTGTGAGGTCGAGGCCGGGCTGGACCGACAGCCTCCAAAACAATACAGAGAAACCAAAAAAAAAGTTTTTTTTCAGGACAAGACTGAATATATAACTACATGGTTGAATATGCCTGGCATGTACACTCAGTTCACATCATAGTACAACAAAGAAAAATTGTCTGAATGATAGGATAGATATATGTCCAACATTGTAAAGGGTTTCCAAAATGATGCATGGCTTTATATGGCCATCAGCAGTGAACAAGATTTATAATGGCTTCAAACCTCATCAACGTAAATGTTGCCAGTCCTTTTCATTTTAGCTTAATGAGAAGTCATATAAAAAAAACATGTTTAGTACCTTCTAACATTTTGAAACATTCATTACTGGGGAGAATTTCAGAAATTTAGGTAATGCATTAGGTGGGCACATCATCTGCTTTGATGATTACCATACCAATTTGTACCAGTCATCTCCATACTCACCTACCCTTTCTCCTTATGGTGATTTGAATAAAAATGGCTTCCACTGGCTCATATATTTGAATACTTAGATGCCAGGGAGTGACACTTTTTGAAAGGGTTAGAAGAAGGACTAGAGGTGTAGCCTTGCTGAGAGAAGTGTGCCACTGGTCAAAAGCCTACGCCAGGCCCAGTGTTTCTCTCTCTTCCTCTCTGTCTGCCAGTCAGGATGTTGCTCTCAGCAACCCTCCAGCACCATGACGATAATGGACTACTCCTCTGAAACATAAGTTAACCCCGGTAAGATGCTTTCTTTTGTAAGCGTTGCCTTGTTGTAGTGGCTCTTCACAGCAAAAGAACAATGACTAGGACACTCCTATATTACTCTGAAGAAAATCTTAGTAATCCCACCATTTTATTGATGAAACTCCAGCATATGTCTCTAACATACATGAAATCAAGCTGGGTGTGATGTGGTTCCTATGTAAACATTAGTATTCCATATGTCAGGAGGGCTGCAAGTGTGAGGGTAGCCTGGGCCATATAGCACAGCCCTGTCTCATTCTTTCTAAGAAGAGCTCCTTTAAAATCTAACTAAAACATCATTACATTTGTATAAAAATAGTAATATCTTGCCATGAAATATCCAGTGTGCAAATTTCCACTAATATCAACAATATCATAAATTATTGTGCAAGTTCCCAAAATTAGTTCATGTACTGCAGTCGTTGGTTTAGTTCTATCACTATATTTCCACCTCTCTCTCTCGTTTTTATTTTTTAATTTTAAAGATGTGGTCTCAGTAAATTGCTCAGGGCAGCCTTGAACTCCATAGCCTAGGCAGGCTTTAAACTAGCAATCCTCCTGCCTCATTCTCCCACACTGGGATCACAGGCTTGAGCCACCAAGCTGGGATTTATCTTTCATCTTTTTTCTTTTGTAAATTGTGCATGTATATTTTTTCCTGCCTGTATGTCTGCACAGCACATGCCTACTGTGCTGGAAGAGACCAGAAGAGGTGTCATCCCTCTGGGGTTGGAGTGACAGCTCTGAGCTTCCGTGTGGGCACTGGGAATTGGAACTCTGGAAAGACACCCGGTGCTCTTGACCACTGAGCCATCTCTCCAGCACCAGCATGTTGTCTTTTTATTCAGAGATCCTCCCTTTTCTTTCATTCTTTGCAATATTTTTGATAAAGCAACTAGATTGTAGTAAGTGAGATGGCTCAGCTGGCAAAGGTGACTCCTGCCAAGCCTGACCATGTGAGTTCAATCCCCAGGACCCACAGCATGGAAGGAGAGAACAGACTCCTGAAAGTTGTTCTCTGACCTTGACACATATGCTGAGGTATGTGCACACCCACATGTATATATACACATACATACACTCACAAATAAATGTAAGTTTTTTTTATTTTCCAGTTTATATTTAGATAAGAAACGAGGTTGCTTCACAAGTCAATTCCAGGTCCCTCTCCCATTCCCTCCCCTCCTCCCGTGCCCTCCCCCCAATCCCCCAGGGAGGGTGAGGCCCTCCATAGGGGTGTCCATAGTCTGTCATTTCATATAGGGAAGGGCCTAGACCCTTCCCCAATAAATGTAAGTTTTAAGAAAAAATTTAATTGGATTGGTTTCAAAGTCTCCCATTTACTAGATTTTTGCTAATGAATTTCCTTAAATGAATAGTGCTCTGTGTTTTATGTAAATTATACTACTTTGAATTTTTTATCTTTACTACACTCAATATCAGTATTTTTGTCAACACAGCAGGACAGTGTGGAATACTCCTTTACACTGTGTGAATATAGGTTGCTGTGATTGGTTGAATAAAGAAGCTGACAGACCAATAGCAGGGCAGGATAAGGTTAGGTGGAAGAGACAAACAGAATGCTGGAAAGGAGAGGGCAGACTCAGAGGAGTCACTAGCGGATGCAGAGAGAAAAAAGATGGGTATGCCATACTGAGGAAAGGTACCAAGACATGTGGCAAAGTGTAGATAAGAAATATGGGTTAATTTAAATGTAACATTTAGCTAGTAGCAAGACTGAGCCGCTGGCCGGGCATTTATAATTAATGTTAAGTCCCCATGCCGGTTATTTGGGAACTGGTGGGTGGCAAAGAAAAGTCTGCCTACAGGACGCTGTGTTGTTGTCTCTACCAGGAAGTGCCCTGCCTGTTGCTTCCCTTTCCTATGTCAGCATTATTGATGCCCAATCATCAATATTATTTTCCATTCATTTCCATGTTGAGATATGTTGATAAGGAGACACTATCAATTTTTTTATGTTCATAGTACCACTTCCATAAAGAAGGACAGAGAAAGACATAATGAACAGAAAAAGAGACAACCTATAAAAATGGCATAAAATATTTGTAAACTGAATACCTCATAAGTGATTAATTTCCAAAATACGAATAAAATTTCTGCAACTCAGACACAACAATAAAAATAGCATAATAATAATAGCAACTCATTTTAAAAATCAAGCAGGTGGCTGGTCAGTGGTGGTACCTACCTTTAATCCAAGCACTTGGGAACTGGACAAATCTCTGTGAGTTCAAAGCCAACCTGGTCTACATAGTGTGTTCCAGGACAGTCAGGGCTGTGTAAAGAGAGCCTGTCTCAAAAATTAAAAAAAAAGAAAAGCAAAAGAACAGTGACTAGGACACTCTTATATTACTCTGAAGAAAATCTTAGTAATCCCACCATTTTATTGAAGCGCTGGTTTTAGCTAAAGGCCAACTGTTGTGGAATAGTAATTTAAAATATGTTACATTTGTTTATGCTATGGAATATTTGTTTAATGATGCAAAGATGTGTTGCATGTGTTACTTTGCCTGTCTAAAACACCTGCTTGGTCTAATAAAAAGCTGAATGGCCAATAGTGAGGCAGGAGAAAGGATAGGTGGGTCTGGAAGGCAGAGAGAATAAATAGGAGGAGAAATCTGGGGAAAAAAAGATCAGGTAACAAAAGAAGGAGAAGAGGACATGAGGGGCCAGCCACCCAGCTACACAGCAAGCTATGGAGAAAGAAGTAAAGACATACAGAAATAGAGAAAGGTAAAATCCCAGAGGCAAAAGGTAGACTGGATAATTTAAGTTAAGAAAAGCTGCCAAGTCTTCCAGCAGCATCAGGTAAACAGGCCGGCTTCCCAGCCTGTGCTCCAGTGCCTGCAGATCCCCTGGGAACTGCACAGAGCTCCCAATCCCGGCGGGAGCCAAGCACCCAGACCCCAGGTCTTCTCTCCCACCAACGAGACCAGGAAACCAGAGGACCCAGGGAGACCAGGGGAGTAGCTGTTCTGGATCAAGTACAACAGGACCCAGCATAGGGTCTAGGGGACCAGGTAAGAGGATAAGCGCCCCAGATTCCTGTTCTTCTCCACCCACAGGACCAGCATTCGGACAAGGAATAGAAGAACCACCAGATTATTGGACTTGCTAGCACCCACCAAAAGGGAACGCTGGTCCCCAGACCAGTAAGGGGCTCTTTCTGTACCCACTAGAAGAAGAGATGGGAAAGAGACAATACAAAAACACAGTCAGCAACAGAAAAACAAATATGACACCGCCAGATTCTAGAGACTCCACACCAGCAAGACCCCAACATTCCAATGCGGACGAAGCAGAAGAGAACGACCTTAAAAGCACTTTCATGAAAATGATAGAGGCCCTAAAAGAGGATATTGGAAAATCCCTCAAAGAAATGGAAGAAAAAACAAACCAAAAAATGCAAGAATTGGAAGAAAAAACAAACCAAAAAAGGCAGAAAATGGAAGAAGAAATGAAGCAAAAAATGCAAGAAATGAAAGAAAAAACAAAGCAAAAAATGCAAGAATTGGAAGAAGAATCATACCAAAAAAGGCAGGAAATGGAAGAAGAAACAAAGCAAAAAATGCAAGAAATGGTAGAAAAAACAAAGCAAAAAATGAAAAAAATGGAGGAAGAAACAAACCAAAAAAGGCAGGAAATGGAAGAAGAAACAAAGCACAAAATGCGAGAAATGGAACAAAAAACAAATCAAAAAATGCAAGAAATGGAAGAAAGAACAAACCAAAAAATTCATAAAAGGCAACAAACGGATGAACAGATAAACAGAAAATTGCAAGAAGCAATGCAAACACTGCAAGGGTTGAAAACTGAAATAGAGTCATTAAAAAAAACACAATCTGAAGAAAGGCAGAAAATAGAAAAGCTGGACAAACAGACAGGCACTACCAATACAAGCATTACCAAAAGAATAGAAGAGATGGAAGAGAGAATCTCAAGTGTTGAAGATACGCTAGGAGAAATGGATTTATCAACCAAAGAAAACCTTAAATCCAACAAATCCTTAACACAAAACATCCAGGAAATATGGGACACCATGAAAAGACCAAACCTAAGAATAATAGGTATAGAAGAAGGAGAAGAAATCCAGCTCAAAGGGGCAGAAGGCATATTCAACAAAATCATAGAAGAAAACTTTCCCAACCTTAAGAAAGACATGCCAATGAAGGTACAAGAAGCCTACAGAACACCAAATAGAGTGGACCACAAAAAAAATCCCCTCGCCACATAATAATCAAGACCCCAAACATACAGAATAAAGAAAGAATATTAAGAGCAGCTAAGGAAAAAGGTCAAGTAACATATAAAGGCAGACCTATCAGAATTACACCTGATTTCTCCATGGAAACGCTGAAAGCCAGAAGGTCCTGGATAGATATTCTACCTACACTAAGAGACCACGGATGCCAGCCCAGACTACTATACCCGGCAAAGCTCTCAATCACTATAGACGGAGAAAACAAGATATTCCATGACAAAACTAGATTCAAGCAATATGTGTCCACTAACCCAGCCCTACAGAAAATTTTGGAAGGAAAACTCCAACCCAAGGAAGCTAACTACAACCAGAAAAACATAAGCATTAGAGAATCTCTCTCTACCAACAGCCAAAAGAACAAAGGGGTGAAATTCCACACATAATTCCACCAACAACAACCATCGCAAATCGAAGAAGGATGAGCAATCATTGGTCATTAATATCCCTCAATATTAATGGCCTTAACTCACCCATAAAAAGACACAGACTAGCAGATTGGATTCGAAGACAGAACCCTTCCTTCTGCTGCATACAGGAAACACACCTCACCCTTAAAGACAGACATTACCTGAGAATTAAAGGTTGGGAAAAAAATTTTCAATCGAATGGACCCAAGAAACAAGCTGGGGTAGCAATCCTAATATCTAACAAACTAGACTTTAAAATAAAATCAATCAAAAGAGATGAAGGAGGTCATTACATACACATCACAGGTGAAACCCACCAAGAGGAAGTGTCTATTCTGAACATCTATGCCCCAAATACAAAGGCATCCACATTCGTTAAAAAAACATTATTAGAACTTAAATCTCATCTAAAGCCCCACACAGTTATAGTGGGAGATTTCAACACACCATTCTCACCACTAGACAGGAATACCAAACAGAAACTCAACAAAGAAGCAAAAGGGCTAATAGAAGTAATGACCCATCTGGGATTAACAGATATCTATAGAACATTTCATCCACATAAAAAAGAATATACCTTCTTCTCACCACCACATGGAACCTTCTCAAAAATCGACCACATACTTGGCAACATATCAAACCTCAGCAGCTACAAAAAAATTGGAATAACTCCATGCATCTTATCAGACCACCATGCTTTAAAATTAGAATTCAACAACAACACAAATTGCAGAAAACCTACAAACTCATGGAAATTGAATAATGCTCAACTGCACCATCCCTGGGTCAAAGAGGAAATAAAAAAAGAAATTAAAGACTTCCTCGAATTCAATGAGAATGAAGACACAACATACCCAAACCTATGGGACACTTTGAAAGCAGTGCTACGGGGAAGTTCATAGCGCTAAATGCTCACATGAAGAAACAGGAGAACAGTTATACCAGAGAATTAACATCACAGCTGAAAGCTCTAGAACACAAAGAAGCACACTCCCCCAGGAGGAGTAGACGCCAGGAAATAATCAAATTGAGGGCTGAAATCAATAAAGTAGAAACCAGGAAAACAATACAAAGAATCAACGCAACGAAGAGTTGGTTCTTTGAGAAAATCAACAAGATAGATAAACCTTTGTCCAAACTTACCAAACAGCAGAGAGTGAACACGCAAATTAACAAAATTAGAAATGAAAAGGGGGACATAACAACAGACTCTGAGGAAATCCAGAGAATCATTAGGTCATACTTTGAAAACCTGTACTCCACAAAATTCGAAAATTTAAAGGAAATGGATGACTTCCTGGACAGCTATCAATTGCCAAAACTAAATCAAGAACAGATAAGCAATTTAAATAGACCTATAACCCCTATGGAAATAGAAGCTGTCATCAAAAGTCTCCCAACCAAAAAAAGCCCAGGTCCAGATGGCCTCAGTGCAGAATTCTACCAGAAATTCAAAGAACAGCTTATACCAATTCTTCTCAAAGTGTTCCACACAATAGAAGCAGAAGGGTCTTTGCCAAACTCTTTCTATGAGGCTTCAATAACCTTGATCCCCAAGCCACACAAAGATACAACTAAGAAAGAGAACTTCAGACCAATATCCCTCATGAACATTGATGCAAAAATACTCAATAAAATACTGGCAAATCGGATCCAAGAACACATCAAAACAATCATTCACCACGATCAAGTAGGTTTCATCCCAGGAATGCAGGGATGGTTCAACATACGAAAATCCATCAACGTAATCCACCACATAAACAAGCTGAAAAACAAAAATCACATGATCATCTCACTAGATGCTGAAAAAGCCTTTGACAAAATCCAACACCCCTTCATGATAAAGGTCTTGGAGAGATCTGGGATAACAGGGACATACTTAAACATAATAAAAGCTATATACAGTAAACCAACAGCCAACATCAAACTAAATGGACAGAAACTCAATGCAATTCCTCTAAAATCAGGAACAAAACAAGGCTGTCCACTCTCTCCATACCTTTTCAACATGGTACTTGAAGTCCTAGCTATTGCCATACGACAACAAAGGGGGATCAAGGGGATACAAATTGGGAAGGAAGAGGTCAAACTTTCACTGTTTGCAGACGATATGATAGTTTACATCAATGACCCAAAGAACTCTACCAGGGAACTCTTACAGCTGATTAACACCTTCAGCAAAGTGGCAGGCTACAAGATCAACTCAAGAAAATCAGTAGCCCTACTATATACAGATGATAAAAGGGCTGAAAGAGAAATCAGAGAAACATCACCCTTTACAATTGCCACAAACAACATAAAATACCTTGGGGTAACGCTAACCAAACAAGTGAAAGGCCTGTATCGTAAGAACTTTGAATCTTTAAAGAAAGAAATTAAAGAAGCCCTCAGAAAATGGAAAGATCTCCCATGCTCTTGGATAGGTAGGATCAATGTAGCAAAAATGGCAATCCTGCCAAAAGCAATCTACAGATTCAATGCAATCCCCATTAAAATCCCAGCACAGTTCTTCACAGACCTTGAAAGAACAATAATCAATTTTGTATGGAAAAACAAAAGACCCAGGATAGCCAAAACAACCCTGTTCAACAAGGCAACGTCCGGAGGCATCACCATCCCTGACCTCAAGCTCTATTATAGAGCTATAGTCCTGAAAACAGCTTGGTATTGGCACAAAAATAGACAGGTAGACCAATGGAATCGAATTGAAAACCCGGGTATTAACCCACACACGTACGAACATCTGATCTTTGACAAAGAAGCTAAAAATATACAATGGAATAAAGAAAGCATCTTCAACAAATGGTGCTGGCATAATTGGAGACTGGCATGTAGAAGAATGCAGATCGATCCATGTCTATCGCCATGCACAAAACTTAAGTCCAAATGGATCAAAGACCTCAACATAAATCCAGCCACACTGAACCTCTTAGAAGAGAAAGTGGGTGGTACCCTTGAACGAATTGGTACAGGAGACAGCTTCCTGAACATAACACCAGTAGCACAGACAGTAAGATCAACAATTAATAAATGGGACCTACTGAAACTGAGAAGCTTCTGTAAGGCAAAGGACACAGTCAGCAAGACAAAAAGGCAGCCCACAGAATGGGAAAAAATATTCACTAATCCCACATCTGACAGAGGGTTGATCTCCAAAATTTACAAAGAACTCAAGAAGCAAGTCTCCAAAACACCAAAGGACCCTATTAAAAAGTGGGCTGCAGAACTAAATAGAGAGTTTTCAATAGAGGAGTCTAAAATGGCTGAGAGGCACTTGAGAAAGTGCTCAACATCCTTAGCCATCCGGGAAATGCAAATCAAAACAACTCTCAGATACCATCTCACCCCTGTCAGAATGGCTAAAATCAAAAACACCAATGACAATTTATGCTGGAGAGGATGTGGTGAAAGGGGGACACTCCTCCATTGCTGGTGGGAGTGCCAACTGGTTCAGCCACTTTGGAAATCAGTGTGGAGATTCCTCAGAAAAATGGGAATAAACCTACCACAAGACCCAGCAACTCCACTCTTAGGCATATATCCAAAAGATGCCCATTCATACAACAAAGATGTCTGTTCCACTATGTTCATAGCAGCTTTATTTGTAATTGCCAGAACGTGGAAGCAACCTAGATGTCCCTCACCTGAAGAGTGGATAGAGAAAATGTGGTACATCTACACAATGGAGTACTATTCAGCAGAAAAAAATAATGGAATCATGAGATTCGCAGGCAAATGGATGACACTAGAAGAAACCATCCTGAGTGAGGTAACCCAGTCACAAAAAGAGAAACATGGCATGTACTCTCTCATATATGGATTTTAGACATAGATCTGGGGAGTGCCAGCCTACAATCCTATGGCCAGAGAGTCTGGGAAACAGAAACTTTATTTAGTGGCTGATCGAAGAAGAGGCAGACTCCCTTGGTTAAGTACTGAGCTGAACTCAAGAAAGCCAGTAACAGAGAGGGAGGACTGATGATCAAAGGGATTAAGACTGGGCTGGTTTAACCCCCAGAAACAGCTGACCAGACAAAGGTTAACTCTTGAATCCCAGGCATTAGGCTGGGAAGCCAGCATGGGACTGATCAAGACCCCCTGAATCTGGGTGTCAGTGAAGAGGCCTAGGGAATCTATTGAGCCTTGGGCAGCAGATCAGTACCCATCCCAAGTATACACACGGACTTTGGACTCCAATAGAACAATGTGAGGTGCACTCTCACCCAGAACTCTTGGGAAAGGGTCTAGGCCCTGCCCTATATGAAATGACACACTATGGACACCCCCATGGAGGGCCTCACCCTCCCTGGAGAAATGAGAGGATAACGGGGGGGGGAGGGCACGGGAGGAAGGGAGGGAATGGGAGAGGGACCTGGAACTGACTTGTGAAGCAACCTTGATTCTTATCTAAATTTAAACTGGAAAATAAAATTAAAAAAAAAAAAAGAAAAGCTGCCAAGAAATAAGCCAAGCTTCAGCCAGGCATTTGTAACAAAGAATAAGACTCCATGTATATTTATTTGGGAGCTGGGTGGTGGGCCCCTAAATGAGTAAAGAGAAAGGAGTAAGAAAAAAAGAGCAACGATAGTATCCAAACTTGGACCAAGGATGGCTTGTCATTCCTCGGACCCTGACCCAGGGAAGGCCTTGACATTGGCGTGGGTCTGAGGCATTGGGGTCCGTGGCATGGCTGTGCTCACATCAGTTATACACAGTCACTCATCTTCTGCTCTCCTCAATACCACAGTAAGGTTGTTCTTGAAAAGGCAACATAGGGCAGGCAAGTTGGCTCAGCTGGAAAAGCACTTGCCACATGAGCCTAAGGAGTTGAGCTCTACTCTCATCCCATGCCAGGAGCCCACAGTGGAAAGACAACCATCTCTCAGAATCTGTCCTCTGACCACACACACACACACACACACACACACACACACACACACACACACACACACTAACAATTCTCTCTCTCTCTCTAACACATGCGCACAAGCGCATGCACACACACACACACACACACTAACAATAATAATAATAAATTAATGTTTTAGAAGGTAATATAAGTTTTTAATATTTAATTTGTGTGTGTGTGCCTAACTATATGTGTGTACCTACAGAAGTCAAAAGAGACATCAGATCCCCTGGAACTGGAACTGGAGTTATACATGGTTGTGAGCTGCCATGTAGGGACTGGGAAACAAGCCTAAGTCCTCTGGAAAAGCAGCTAGTACTCTTAAATGCTGAGCCATCTCTCCAGACCTAAATCTTAACTTTCTCCTTTTACTTACTAATTTTTTTAAAATTTGAGTTTGCTAATAGTTTTCAATGGTGATCAGCCAATGTGGGACAATGGTACTGTTAGAAAAAAACTCACATAGTTGATGTATCTCAATCCAGTGCAAGTTATTATCATTTTCATTACAGTCTTTTTCTGGAGACCTGGGCACAGGTGCCACAGACTACAGGGAGATGCCAGAGGACAGTTTATGGGAGTCTGTTTTCTCCTTCCACCACGTGGGTCCCAAGACTCAAACTTACATCGTTTTGTTTGTTTGTTTGTTTTTCGAGACAGGGTTTCTCTGTATTGTTTTGTAGCCTGTCCTGGCACTGGTTCTGTAGACTAGGCTGGCTTAGAACTCACAGAGATCTGCCTGCCTCTGCCTCCTGAGTTCTGGGATTAAAGGCATGTGCCACCAACACCCGGCTCAAGATTGTATCTTAAGGTTTGGTGACAAGTGCCTTTGGTCACTGAGTCATCTTCCTGGCCCCTTTATTATTTGTCTGTTTGGTCGGCTGGTTGGTTTGGTTTTTTGTTTTTTGTTTTTGTTTTTTTTAAACGTGATTTCTCTGTGTAGCCCTGGATGTCCTGGAACTCACTGTGTGGATCAGATTTGGCCTCAAATTCACAGAGATCTGCCTTCCTCTGCCTCCCAAGGACTAACCACCACCTCCTAGCCCCTTAATAATATTCAGTGATACTTTTCTTCTACTGATCAACAAGTCTTAAGTCCATTGGCAGACAGGTTTGAAATATTGATAGGGCTTAGAATTTTTTTTAATTTTCAGCCTCATATGTGACTGCATATGTAATTCACATAATTGTGTAGTATAAACCAGTGCCTAACAGTTCCCAGAAGCACCAGAGTACACATGCTTGTCCAGCCTCTTGTTTCTGTTCGCCAAGAAGACCCATATGGCTGTGGATTTCGCCTGTGGTTTTCTGTAGTGCAGCAAGGATTCATTGAAAGCCACTATGCCCTGGGCAGCACAGCAGAGCAGTTACTTTATCAGATTCCTAAAATGATAACTTGAGTTCAAATCCTGACCCTACCAGTCAAACTAGGTAAAGGTTCTTACCTCTTTCTGCCTCATTTTCCCCACCAGTAAAATATGCACAAAGATGTTATGGAGTTTATGATGATAAATGAACTACTCCAAGCAAGCACCATGTGCCTGGCATATGGTGAGTGCTCAGTAAGTGTAAGCAGTTATTACTGTTCTCATCATTCAAGCTAATCCTGTGTTTCCTTTATGGCTCCCAGCCTTACCAATGAGTGAAGGCGTGAGACTTCAGATGCATGTAGGAGGCCCTGACCTCCAGCCTCAGCTGAGAAGGAAAACACATCCATTAGGTGCATGAGCGAGAGGCAGTTGAACCACGACTTGCACTCACTTTCATGATTTACAGGAGGTGAGAAGAGTTCTGGCTCCTGTAGCTCACACCTGATTAGTTTTACTCTCCCTGACTCATTCTTCTTAAGGGCTTCTTTGGTGCCGTGGAAACAGTGCTTTAACTCTAGAGAGAATCTTACCTCTGTTACCTTGGTTGATCCCTTCTTGGTCCTGGATGGAAGCATATTCTACTATCCTCATTAGGCAAACACTGGAGTTGGTGGCAACCTGCCCAAAGTCATAGGGCCTTCTGACTTCGATAACAGTTTTCTCCTATCAGAGTATGGTCTCCTTTCCTAGCCAATTAATGAGTTCATCAATAGCTACTTATTGAGCATGTGTTCACCTGTTAGACCTGTTCTATGACTAGCAAACTGGTGTATGGCAGTGGATTTAGTAGTGAGGCAAAGAAATTGACCCTGACTGACAAATAATGGACAATAGCATGTCTGATACCCAACAGCGCTATGGAAAAGCAAGGAAGGAAGTAGGTTGTACAAGCTAGTAAAAGGGAGGAGCCATGGCTTTTGACTGGTCAGTGAAGAACTTACTGAGGATGTACAGGAACTAAAATAAGTAAGAATATAAAAATGATAACTCTAGGATAACACAGAAATTTTTATTGTTCCATGGGCGGGTCTCATTATGTATCTCTGGGTTTCCTGGAACTCACTATGTAGACCAGAGGCTGGCCTCAAATTCACAGAGATCTGCCCGCATCTGCCTTCTGAGTGCTGGGATTAAAGATGTGAGCCACCACATCCAACTAACCTAGCAATGGGTATGGAAAACATCAAACTAAACATCTCTTCTTAAGTGCTATAATGATGTGTCAAACTTAATCAATGTAGTGTACCATTACAATCAATGCAGAGTGTATCATTATCAAAAAATATAATCAAGAAAAATATGACATAAATAAATATATGCTCCCAACCTCAAGAATTTTCAGTTCTGCTAGGCAATGGTGGCACATGCCTTTAATGCCAGCACTCAGGAGGCAAATGCAGGTGGATCTCTGAGTTCAAAGCTAACCTGGTCTACAGAGTGAGTTCCAGGACAGCCAGGGCTACACAGAGAGACCCTGTCTCAAAACAAACAAACAAAAAACAACAACAAAAATAATTTCCAGTTCTACTTAATTGGGAATGGGCTATTTTAACAAAAGACTTCACATCTCTTCAGTTGTGTAATCTAAAGTCACATAGTTGTGCCCTTTAAAATACTAGCTACTGCCAGTGGTGATGACACATGCCTTTAATCCCAGCACTTGGGAGACAGAGACAGGCAGATCTCTGTAAGTCTGAGGCCAGTCTGGCCTTCAGAAGCAAACTCCAGGACAACCAGGGTCTACACACAGAGAAACCCTGTCGCATTAAACAAAAACAACAACATTAACAAAAAGACTAGCCATTCCATCTGATGTTTAAACCCATGTTATGAAAAAGGCAAACTGACACAATGGGTGTCTTGTATTCTAAGCCAAAAAGCTACAGAGCAATTCACTAAAGCCATGCCCGTTAAAGCCAGAGTGCATTAAAGCCAGCTTACCTTAGATACTGTGTTCGACTGTTGGTTCAGCACCTCTTTTATGTGGATATTTGCAGAACTCCAAGTGGTATGTATTGTAATATCCAGAACATTTACTCCTGAATCCGAAGAGAGTCCCAAGGCCAAAATGGAACCAACATTCAAGTGAGTGGGAGAGAAAACCATAAATGATTCTACAGAATACTTGAGGAAATAAGACACCCAGAGCTAAAAGGAAACCATAAGTCACAGCTTTCTGACTCTGAGATGATAGTAGGAAACATCTGCTTGCTGCCATTTACATGAGGGACTACATTTAATGGTCAAAAGCATTAAGCTCACTGAATGGTGACATGTTTTGTTCGCAGTAATGTGTGACTGCACAGCCTTTCCATCCAGTGCTCATGTCCAACACAAGGGAATAACCTTGTGAGCCTCTTCCAATTAAATCAAATTCACATTGCTGAAGCCTATGCCTGGCAAGTGAAGCTAAGGTGCTCTGTGTCCAGCATTCACCAGTGTGAGTTCCGGGAAAGCAGGGCAAGAAGAATGTCGGTACAGAAAGTCAACACAGATGACCAGGGCCTATAGCTACAGAAACTCATAGTCTAATAATGTTGGGGTTTTATTTTATTTCAGTCATCCTGTAGAAGAAACAGAGTAAGAAAGAAGGCTTCTAAACAGCCTACCTAATAAACTGTCAGTTTTTAAACTATTACGTTGTGAAATGGAAATTAGCTGTTATGATCAAACCATGTGGCTAATATAATTGATTGCTTTGTACTTTTGAGAAGATAATCACAATTCAAAGACTAACTGAATATATTTTTTAAATTAGCTATAGTGATAAGGTATTTTTATTGCAATTGAGGGGTTTATTTTTAATGTGAGAAAGAAGAATCTTTTTTCCAAATTTGAATAGAAACTGAATAAAAAGTGTTTTGATTGACATTTAAAACATCTCATACTGAACAGTAATTCTGCCAGAGAGGAAACCGGCACATGTATATCTGAGTATACATGCATATATGCAGGTAAAGAGACCTGACATGAGAGGCTAAGCAAATACTGCTTCCATAGGAGGAAGGTAGTCGTCCTAGGTTTCCCTTCCATTTCAGAAGCAACTTCAGCGTATTTGGTATAACTTTGCAGCTGGAGAGTGGTTCAGCTATATTTTTTCTGGAGTTCTCTAGTATCTGATAGCCTTCTTTTTTGTTTTTGTTTTGTTTTCTTTTTTTAATTTATTTAAGTTAGAAACAAGCTTGCTTCACAGGTCAATCCCAGCTCCCTCTCCCTCCCCTCCTCTCCTGCCACCTACCAACGCCCAATCCTCCACTCAATCCCCACTCCACTCTCCAGGGACAGTGAGGCCCTCCATGGGGGATCCCCAAAGTTTGTCATATTATCCGGGGCAGGGCCTAGGCCTCCCCCATGTGTCCAGGTTGAGAGAGCATCCCTCTGTGTGGAATGAGCTCCCAAAATCCATTCGTATGCCAGAGATAAATACTGATCTACTACCCGAGGCCCCATAGATTACCAAGGCCTCCTCACTGACACCCAAATTTAGGGGGTCTGAATAAGTCCTATGCTGGCCTCTCAGCCATCAGTCTGCCATCAATGAGCTCCCCCTTGTTCAGGTCAGCTGTTTCTGTGGATTTCACCAGCCTGGTCTTGACCCCTTTGCTCATCATTCCTCCGTTTCTGCAACTGGGTTCCAGGAGTTCAGTTCAGTGTTTAGCTGTGGGTGTCTGCTTCTGCTTCCATCAGTCACTGCATGATGGCTCTAGGATGGCACATAAGGTAGTCATCAATCTCATTATCAGGGAAGGGCATTTAAGGTAGCCTCTCCATTATTGCTTAGATTGCCAGTTGGTGTCATCCTTGTAGATCTCTGAAAATCTCACTAGTGCCAGATCTCTCCTCAAACCTATAAAGACTCGCTCTATTATGGTATCTCTCATCCTGCTCTCTATTCTTCCCCCAACTCAACCTTCCTGCTCCTGCATGTCCTCCTCTCCTCTCCTTTTCTCTCTCTCTTTCTTTCTCTCAGCTCCCTCTCCCCTCCGCCCATGCTCCCAATCCTCTCAGGAGATCCTGTCCCACTCCCCTTCTCTGGGGCACCATGCATATTTCTCTTATGGTCCTCCATGTTTCCCAGACTCTCTGGTGGTAGGATTGTAGGGTAGCAATCCCCTGTTTCATGTCTAAAATCCATGTATGAGTGAGTACATACCATGTTTGTCTTTTTGTGACTGGGCTACCTTACTCAGGATGGTTTCTTCTAGTGTTATCCATTTGCCTGCAAATTTCAGGATTCCATTGGTTTTTTTTTTCGCTGAATAGTACTCCATTGTGTAAATGTACCACATTTTCTCTATCCACTGTTCAGTTGAGGGACATTTAGATTGCTTCCAGGTTCTGGCTATTACAAATAATGCTGCTATGAACATAGTGGAACAGTTGTCCTTGTTGTATGAATGCTCATCTTTGGGGTATATGCCTAAGAGTGAAATTGCTGGGTTTTGTGGTAGACTGATTTCCATTTACCTGAGGAATCTCCATACTTATTTCCAAAGTGGTTGTACAAGTTGGCACTCCAACCAGCAGTGGTGGAGTGATCCCCTTTCTCCAAATCCTCTCCAACATAAACTGTCATTGGTGTTTTTGAGCCATTCTGACAGGGGTAAGATGGTATCTCAGAGTTGTTTTGATTTGCATTTCCCTGATGGCTAGGGATGTTGAGCACTTTCTTATCTGTCTCTTGGCCATTTTAGACTCCTCTACTGAGAATTCTCTATTTAGTTCTGTACCCCACTTTTTAATCGGATCCTTTGGTGTTTTCTGATAGCCTTCTACACTAATACTAGAGACACTCGGGCTGGAGAGATGGCTCAGAGGTTAAGAGCACTGACTGCTCTTCCAGAGGTCCTGAGTTCAATTCCCAGCAACCACATGGTGGCTCACAGCCATCTATGATGAGATCTGGTGCCCTCTGCTGGTGTGCAGAGAGACTTGGAGGCAGGATGTTGTATTCATAATAAATAAATAAATAAATAAATAAATAAATAAAATACTAGAGACACTCACCTCCATCTGCAGGAAAACATCCCCAGACTTAATGGAGATACGACTGAGTTTTATTTTATTTTTTTATGTTTATTTATTTATTTATTTAATGTATGCTGGTGTTTTGCTTGCATATACTCTGTATGAGGATGTCGGATATCCTGGAACTGAAGTTACAGACAGTTGTGAGCTGCCATGGGGGTGCTGGGAATTAAACCCAGGTCCTCTGGAAGAACAGCAGTGCTCTTAACCGCTGAGCCATCTCTCCAGCCCATAACTGAGTTTTAAAGGAACAAGATGTTGTCTCATAACTGACATCCTGAACCCCTCCTTGAAGCTCACTTTAAGCTCTGTGTCTGAATTGAGTCTTTCCCTCAAAGGGTCCTCAAGGAGTCTGCATGGGACATGTCTGTCAGTTGGGTTTCCACCTTTTTCCTTAGGTTTGGTTGGGGGAGTTGTTTTGTTTTGTTTTTTGTCTCCTCACCACCACCACCACACACATACACACATACACACACACACACACATACACACACACACAAATACACATACACACACATGCACACACATACACACACAAATACATGAAGCAAATCGTTGGTTCTACTCTCCTCTGTTGCCAGCTGTAGGTTCTCCAACACATACTTCCTTTAACTTTCACGAAGCTCCTCCCAAGGACCATTATTCTCATTATCCCCATTTTAAGATGAGACACTTGGGTATCACACAGGTTGGTGGACTTTCCTTACAGTGGTTCAGAGACTGTAGCGTACAGCAGATGTCTCCCACTGTGGTGCAGGAATTATTTTCCTTGGGCCAAGTACAAAGAAGCTTGTATTCCCTGCACTTCCTTGTTTCTGAAATATATTTCTGAAAGGGGAACGTAGCTACTACTGCCTTGATTTTGTTTTTTGAGCTTGGTGTTTTTCCTGCATGTATGCCTGTGTGAGGGTATCATATCTCCTGGAACTGGAGTTACAGACAGTAATGAGCTGCCATGCACATGCTGGGAAATGAATCCAGGTCTGAAAAAGCAGTCAGTGCTCTTAACCACTGAATCATCTCTCCAGCCCCTTGATTTTTTTTAAGTTTTTTCATGCCAAGCAAGGGGCAACATTATAGAAGCAGAAAGAATATCCCATTATTGCAGCTCTCCTAATATTTTTATTTATTATTTATTTAATTGTTCAAGTTATGGAGCAGAGTGTGATAACACATGCATATACAACACAATATGCAAATCAGGATAATTTCTTTAAACTTCTTAAAACATCTTTATTAGCACACAAAAATGTAAATATTCAAGAAGTACAATCTGATATTTCCATATGTATATAAAGAATTTACTTATTAACTCAAAGCAATTCATTTTTACATACTCTTATTATTACTTTGTATTTGCAGCCTTTGAGCTCCTCTCACCTTGATATTCAGAAAATATTAAAGTTATTGTAACCTATAGCCACATCACTCTTGTCATTTTTAAGTTCTTGACCTAACTATCACCACCTATTCTATAGAGCTAACCATGGCGAACCCTGAATCCACAGTATCTCATGCTGACTGCTGTGTGAATGAGAAGGGAGTGTGGATTTGCCTCAATGCGCGCATTAAGAATGACCACAGTTATGAAGTTCTTCCTTCAGGGAAGGCATTGTGTATATGATAAAACTCACAAAATTCCTATAGCCCATCTTTGAGGGAGAACTATTGTTTATCCTCATTCAGAGAAGCATAGTGGAGTACAAAGGGTTAATTATGTACCTTCCCATAATTCTCAGAGAGAGTAGATAACACAGACATAGATAGAGGGTGCCCACTTGGTTAAGAGCAGTCCTCACCCCCAAGCCATCATCACAAGGCAGGCTCTACTATTCCCAGGCCTGTGATGATTCACTGGAGCAGTGAAGTCTTCACTGGACTTGGCACCAGGATCCCATGCCATCTGGGAAAGGAAGATGGGAGCTTTTCAAGAGTGTGTACCTGGAACAGGCTCTTAGGAACTTGAGCTCCATAGTTCAGGTCCTGGTTTACTATTGAATTTCAAAGAAAAAGCAGACAGACAAAATGCCTAGGCGTGCAGACATGCCATTATCTCTGAACTCTTCACTGTAAGGTCCACCAGCTTCCCAAGATATCCCAAAGGCATGCCCACTTCTCTGGAAACTTGGGTCACTTGCTTCATAGAGGTCCCAGGGAATCTTTCCTAGCCATGGGCCTCTGCTCCTGAAGAACATCCGTGAATTCCTTGGCATTTAAAGGACTCAGACAGGAAATAGACATAAAAAGCCCACACAATTGATCTTACTCAGACCCACCTCCTGTGCAAGAGTTTCTCTTGCACTTGGTGGGACTGGAAACTACTGACTTCAATCAACCTTTAAAAGGTTTTATTGTCTCCTATAAGACTGACAACGACATAATGAAACCAGTTCTTGTTTTATACCCACTCTGTAGAGAAGGAAGCAGCAATGTAAAGAGGTAAAAATACCCACTGCCAGAGCCCTGAACAGAAAGAGCCCAACAGCCTCCTGCTTTAATACAGAACAGCAAGTGGGGCCCTTGGCAAGGGAGGTACAACATAGCCTCTGCTGGATCCCTCATCCTTCCCATCACAAATTCACTTGCCAAACCCACTGGGCAGGGAAGAGAAGGCAGGATCAGGCTGAAGATTTTTGAACCTGGGGCTAGAGTCAGTAACTCTGGACTGTGAGCCTGGTTCTCAATATTATAGCTGTATGACTTTGGGCAACTTGCTTAAGAACTCTTAGACTCTGTTTCTTAAGGAAAAAAGTAACAAAAGCAAACAAAACACCTTAGGATAATAATGCATAAACCAAGTAAGTATTTCCTAAGACCATCATAAGGATTAACTGAAGAGAATTTATCTTTTTTCCTCATATTTGTCCCTTCTCAGTTTCCCTCTGCCTAGTACAGTGCCATGAACATAATAAATGCTCACAATAAGGTATCTTATTGCAACGCCTCCCTCTCCAGCCCCTTTCCTCATCAGAGACCCCAACCAACAAAAACCTGAGCATGAGTTACTCCCCGAGACTGCCATCTCTCCCTTCCTGGTTAAGGATAGCAACTGAGGCTCATAGTTTGAGGTTGGTGTTCGTTTTGTGCCTTCCTTCCCCTGCATGGAACTCCTACGGCCTTTATCGGTTGTGCCTGTGACCGGCCATTCCAGCATCAGTCCTGAGTTTGGAGTCATTGGTCTTTCTTCTAGCCCCATCATTTATTCATTTGTTCAGTCAACAAGCATTGTTGAGCCTCCGCTGTGATGAAGACTCTTGGGGATATCCAGCAAGACCCAGGGCTTATCATGCTTACACGCTCCTGCCAGCTATGACCAATCAGCGTGAGGGAAGAGTCTCTGAGCCCAATCAGCCTGAGGGAGGAGTCTCTGAGGCGTAAGAGGAAACAATCAAGGAAGGATTCCAAAGACGTGGGCTCAACCTAGAGGTGGCAGACCAGACAGGGCGCTGTTGAGTGTTCCTGACCATCCCTCCAGACGTTTATTCCACGTTTCTCAACATAGTCTGAGATGCAGGCTGAACCCTTCCCAGACTTCTGGCCCTGTACCCCTCATTTCACACATCTTTTGGGGACTCCCGAGTTTAAGCAAAGCAAGGTTCTTTGCAGAGATGGGATACCCTGGAACCAGACAGTTGTTGTCTGCGCCTCACAACAGACTTCAAGCACCTGAGAGGAGTAATTAGCAATTACAAAGCATTAATTGCCTCACCTCCGAGGACCTGGGATAGGCAGAGAGAAGCACTAGCCAACTGTGCTGTAAGAAGATCCGACGGGGCAGGGGAGGGGACTCCAACAGTCTCTGCAGAGATCCATCCGCTTAAGTCTTTTCTCTTTTGCATTTCTTATGTTTGTCCCCCAGTCGGTCCTTTATGGAAACCACGGGGAACCTGTTTGTCCAGCTTGGAGGAGGGACCAGAAAAACATCCCAAAGGAAAGAGGCAGGGAGACCAGGAAATCCGAACCCCTGTGGAATCTGGACCCTGACTGTGTTACTGAACGAAGACCTTAAACTTGTCTCTACTACGCTGGGGGAGGCTCAGAACGACAGCGCCTGTTGTGGAATGCAGGGGTAGGTGTCTTCTCGCTGCATAGCAAGGTTTGGTTCCACTGGAAAGAGTAGAAGGCACCGGCTGGAAGTGACCATCCAGGGAGTCCTCCTAGGACTGGAGATCCAAAGGCATCGGGGGGGAGGGGGCGGAGGGACAGCTTGCAAAATACCCCAACCTGTGGCATTGTGAAGCAACGGAAGTGATCCTAAACCTCGGTGCCCTGAATTGCCACCTTCTGCCAGCCCAAGAAGAAAAAGTGCTTAGGAACAAGCCAGGGTCCTTCCAGTTTTGTGCACAGACACAAATCTACCCCTAGGGTTACAGGTCTACTGTGTCACCTGT